>NC_089222.1:64067375-64367375 GCF_963924675.1 Phocoena phocoena
GGATTAGCTGTCTACAAGGTTTGAAGAATTATTCCCAGTAGTCCTGTGATCTCTAGTGTCAGTGTTAGAACTCTTCATTTATCCCATGTCCCTCTGGGCACTTGTTCCTATGTACCTCCTTACTTGGAGTAGAAGCCTAAAAGAATGATGAAGATTAAAAATATAGATGGTGATTTTGATTTAGCTAAATTGATTTAATGAAAATAAACTCTGAAGACAGAGAACCATGTCTTATGTATCTTTCTATCCCTGGGATGCCTAGCAAAACACCCAGCAATTATTTTTCATAAATATATACAATGAAAGATTAATATATTGGATTATGGCCTAAAGAGCTCAAGGGTTTACCCTAGTTTGTGTAGCTGCTTAGGCAAGGATTCTAAGATTCAAGCCCAGTTCTTCTGATTCTAAAGCTCATGTCACTAGGATGCGTGATTTAAATTATAACATCTCATGGAATTTTCAGCCTACCAATTATTAAGAAAGATGAAAAGATATTTTTTATCTTTTAATATCTCATATTTCCAGTAACTAAATATAACTGTAAAAGATATACTTTTTCTAAGAAGTAACTTTCTAAAAAGACTGGGTTTGAAATCAGATGGACCTAACAGGCCATCTACTAACTGTGTAACCTTGGGCAAGTTATTTAACCTTTCTGAGCCTCATTTTTCTCATCTATAAAATGATGATAATATTGACTTCTATGAAGGTCTGAAGATTAAATGAGATAAAGCGTATTAAAAGTATAAGCATAATAGGTGCCTTAACAGATACTGCCATTTTTTTTCTTCCAAAGCTCAAAGCTTTTATATGCTTAGCCTATACCAAAATCTGCCTTTATTTGGGTGGGGCTATATTTAGAATATAGCTCCTTTGCCTAATTCTTGATTGATCCAAATTTAGTTTTTTCAATATAATTTCTTTAGAAATATCTTTGTTTCTTGATATGCTTATTTATCACCTATTTCAAATACTTTTCTCTATCTTCCCAGTATACTAACCTTTTCCACTATGTGTTTCCAGAATCACATTGCTAGATTACAACTTAAATTGGATTTGGTTTGTTATATTTTTTTTTGGTCCCCTTTATTATTTATCAGATATAGGAGGCATTTCTAATTCAACAACTATTTCTGTCAGCTTTTTAAAACAGCATTACAATTCAGGATTGTTATTGTTGGTTTCCTTTTTAAAAGATATTTCCTGAAATTCCATAACAATATTATACTCCTCTGTCATTTCCTGAATATATGCAAATATAATGAAATCATAAATAGATCCATAGACCTAGCAGACCTCTTATGACAAAAGCATTAAAGGGACTTGAAAATGATATAATAAGGATTTGATCAGTTTCTCATTTTTGAGGAAAAGGAATATTACTAAACTTTGGTAAGCTTCAATTTTTCTCAGAGGGGTCAATAATACCTGGTCTGCTCACCTCACATGGCCATTATGAGGCTCAAAGGAGATTAAAATAGATGGAATTACTTTGGAAACTCAGCTCCGCATATAAATGTAAGATAACGCAGTGATTATTGTTATTATTTGCCACCCTCTTGTTATATGGCCCTAAGAACATGGGCCAGTGGAGCACATCAGTGTAGGAAGTGTCTGCCCCCAGGCAAATGAGAGCCCATTGAGAACTTCCTCCCTCCTTCCCTTAGTTTTTCTGACTGACAATCAGAGGCTTTACTTGAAGAAACTCTATATGCTCACTTTGGAGTGACTGAAGGCATTTAGACCTTTTTTATTGCTAGGTGTTGTGTTTGCAGAGTTATTTACACCACCTAGCAACCTGGCCCAAGGCAAACAGTTCATGTTAGCTACATAGTGACTTGCTATACCTGTCATTACTCTGTTAATGTAACAGCAAACATTTGCTGTACCTAGATGATGTTCCCCTCCTCCACTTAATTTCATTCTCTGGTTGTTTTATGGTCTCTAGAACTAATTTGTAAAATGACAGAATCTTCCAGTTGAAAGACATAGGAGAGGCCATTTGGTTCAATCCTCTGTACCAAAGCAGGAATATTATAATTTCTCTGATACATCAGAGCGTTTCCAGAGATGGGGAGAGCAAATCAGTTTTGAGATATACTTTTCCATTGTTGGATTGTTTTGATTCCTTACACTCACAGAATACTTTTTCAGTTGCTAAAAGGGAACTTAGAGACCATTCTAGTCCAATTCCTTCAATTTGCAGGTGAGGAAATTGAGGCCTAGAGAGGTTTGGTGACTTGCCCAAGGCCAAACAGTTAATTTAGGACACAGCTGGGACTCCTGACTCCTAGTAGCTTTTTTCCAAATCATTAAACTGCAAAATTACTGAAGTCGTAAATGCTGAGTAGTGTTAAATGCTATTATGCAGTGTATAAATGCTTTAGATGCAGCATATTTTAGCATAGCAAATGTTTGTGTTATACTATAGATAAACTTATTTTGATTTTGATAGAGAAAATCTAAATCTTTCCTTTTAATTATGTATAAATATCTCCTTAAACTTAATGAGAAACTCCCTGCTTTAAACAGGACTTTTTTTTTTTTTTTGCTTTCCTTTTTAGAGGAGGGAAAAGGAAGTCATCAGTCTGGTTCTTATATCTAAGTCATATGACCAAAAAGACACAAAAAACACATTTTTCTGCCTGACATGAGGGTTGTAGAGTGGACTGGAGCCAGGGGCTTTTTTATATTCCTGTCAGGTTTTGGTCCCAGGCCTGTCAGTGGCAATGTGGATGACACGGAGTAGAGCCTGCCCATATGCCATGGGCACTTTGAAAGGTTGCCTGGCCTTTCCCTGCCTTCTGGAAGGACCGCTCTTAAAGGGAATCTGCAACCATTTTGTCCTATGAAATTATACGCTGGAAGCTTTAGGATCATCCCTTGGCCTGTGTGTGGGGTGGGGGAAGGGTGGTAGTGAAGGGAAGGACTGTACACTGATTGGCTATGATGGGAGAGGCTGACAGACTCTGAGAGGGTTTTGAGGTACAAGGTGGACACGCTGGAGGGGAAGGAGCATTGGAAATGGTGTGGTGTAAAGCCCTGACAAGCAATGCTATCTGTTCCGAAAAATAACCAAGAGCCTTAGAAGGAGGACCAGCGGGGGGCTTCCCTGGTGGCACAGTGGTTAAGAATTCACCTGCCAATGCAGGGGACACGGGTTCGAGCCTTGGTCCGGGAAGATCCCACATGCCACAGAGCAACTAAGCCCGTGAACCACAACTACTGAGCCTGCCCTCTAGAGCCCACAAGCCACAGCTACTGAGCCCACGCACCACAACTACTGAAGCCCATGTGCCTAGAGCCCCGTGCTCCGCAACAAGAGAAGCCACCGCAACGAGAAGCCTGCACACTGCAACGAAGAGTAGCCCCCGCTTGCTGCAACTAGAGAAAGCCCTCTCGCAGCAACGAAAACCCAGCACAGCCAAAAATAAATTAATTAAAATAAATAAATTTAAAAAAAATAAAAATAAGAAGACCTGGCAGCATCTTTGGGCCTGTGATCCAATGGGCTAGACTTAGTGTCTTTCCAGTTGTAGGTTCAAAAATATTTCTTTAAGGCTTATCAGATGTATCAGTGAGAAAGATATATTCTTCCCAATTTTCAAACTTTTGGTCTCATATCCTTATAAATATAAATGACCAGACTCTTGTTCCTCAAAAGCCGATTCATCTATTATTTATCTCACAGTACCTTGTACCCCTATTATAAGCATGTATCATGGCCTGCCTTCATTTGTGTTTGTGCTGTCTTCCCTACTGGACTTGAGTTCCGAAGAGAAGGGACCATTTTTTTAAAAATTATTAAATATGTAAGGCATGCCAAAAAATAAAGAGGATGCCCTCTTTACACCTTTATATCCTCATATGGCTTCTAAGAAGCACAGTATAGCACCCAGCATGCACCTGGCACTCATGAAAGGTTTGTAGAATTGCAGTACTAACTTCCTTCTTACACTTGCACAATCGTCCTTTCTGTCTCTTGAAGATTATGCAGAATCAGAATCATTTTCCCTGGGGGGCTAAGTTCTGAGGGTCAATGCAAAATCTACTCTGATATTCATGAAAATAGTAGCTTTTCCAAAAGGCCTTAGAACAATGTTGCCCACATTAGACAATCCTAATTTTTGATGATGATTAGAACTCAGAAGTAGTGTCCTATTCGGATGACTTAAAGTTTAAATAAAGTAATGAAACAATAAAGGTATAAATAGCTAATGGGAATATGGATTTGGCATTAAATGAAAGAAGTAGTTTGTTATCTGTGTTCGGTTACATCCTTTAGCCATCACTGATTTTTTTGAGGAGGGCTCAAAAGTGGCTCATGGAAAACACAGGGTTTTGAAGGAAGGAACATGCTTGGGTTGAGGGAAGGACAGGAGATTATTCATGTGTGGTGTGGGGGGAGGGTAAGGCGCTAGGTGGTAGATTCAGGAGGAACATGGAAGAGACAAAGGACAATGATAAAATAACCCTTGAGAAAAGGCTAATACTCATCAACAAACTAAGGATAAAGTTGAGTCCATGAAATTTATAAATCTCCTGACCTGACTATAATAATTATATAAAACTTTTCCATCGTATTTGTCTCCCCAACAATATTTGTAGCCCTTTGACCCAGTTTCAGTTTAGCTACTTCCTTATTCCATTTCCAACTGCCTTGCCTGGTAGAGTTTGTGAAATATAAACCCTAGCTTGTTACCTCATCACTGCAGGTCCCTGGCTGGCAGTTTTCTACCTGATCAATGATAGCATCTAGTCTGCCCTACTGGAGAACCCTCTTTCACCGTCACATCCAGCAGTCACTATATCCTGTCAATTCTGTCTTCTAGATATCTCTCGGATGCTTTCCATTCTCTCTACAGTAGCTTTTTTCCATCCTCCATCCATCTGTCTTCCACCCTTAAACAGAATCATCTTTCAAATCTAATCATGTCACTTCCCTTCACTTCTCCATATTTCTGTGCCCATAGGGGGAAAAAAAATCTCTAATCTATTTTTTCCAGCCCTATCTTCTACATCTCTCATCACTTCCCACCAGCCCTGCTGACATGTTCCCCTCTCCCCAAATAGCAGCATGATTTCTTTCACACCTCAATGCCTTTGTGCATGCCTATTCCTCTGACTCATATACCCCTTCTTTATTCTTCCTGGACAGCAATTTTCCCTTCTTTGTACTTCAAAAATTTGTATCCATCTCCTTCAGAGAGCTGCTGATACTACATATTAATCATTTATTTGTATGTTTCTCCTCTGTTAGACTGTAAGCTCCTCCAGAGCCAGGATCCACTGTCTAGTTCATCTTTGCATTGTCTTTACTGCTTGACACAGACACAGCACCCTGAGTGATTAACAAAGTATTTGTTGATTCAGTGAATGAGCTGAGTAGAAAATATCTAAGTGACCACCTTCCTCACAAAAATGGGAGTTTTTAGGTGTAGGTTTGTGGTTTTGCAAATCTGAGTGCCTTTCTCAGATCCTTGTTGCAAGAACTGTTGTGAGAATGTCTATAAAAGTCCTTGAATATCTTGGAAGATGTGACAGGTCTAAGCTTTAGGTGTTTAAGCAGCATACCAAAAAACCCAGTTGCTTTAGTACTTCTAACTTGTATTCTCTTTCTAAGAATGATCTCAGGTCCCCTTTAAGCTTAATGTAAGGCCTCAGAAAATATCCTAACTGTACATTTTTCTTTCGACTTGTAATTTTCTGATTATTTTTATAAACTTGACTTTCTGCACTGTTTTCCTTCTTATTAGGATTATTCCTGTCTTCTGTCTTCTTTTCACCTGCTTATACCATCTTTGAAATTATTGTATTAGGAGTAAATAGTCCAAAGCAGCTAAGCCCTTAGTTTGCAGTAAGAGGCAGAAGACACTAATCAGCCGCCAGGGCGCCAGGTCTGGGGGCTGTGCGAGTTTATACAAGCACATGTGTGCACAATCTCATAGCTTCTTCTTGCTAGGTTAATGTCTCAGTTCTCATTCTGTGGTAAATAGTGTCACCTTTTTCTTTTCAAAACATTTGTAAGTTCATTAAAAATAGATGA
The DNA here is from genome assembly GCF_963924675.1 of Phocoena phocoena. Classification (NCBI taxonomy): domain Eukaryota; kingdom Metazoa; phylum Chordata; class Mammalia; order Artiodactyla; family Phocoenidae; genus Phocoena; species Phocoena phocoena. Next base: position 64,073,425 of record NC_089222.1, read on the forward strand.
AGCAGCTCTGAACCTCTTGTTTGTTCTCTCTCACTTGAGGACTTTTTTTGGCCAGAGCTTCTTGAATCCTAAATTCCCCTCTAATTGCCAGTATTTAAAGTGTGAGAATTTTCTCTATAATTGTCTTATTTCAGAAATTTGGTATGGCATTGGGGCTGGGGGTGTCTGAGAGGTGCTTTTGAAAATCTGACTGCGCTGTATCCTTCCACTGTAGCCCTTGTCTGGCCTCGGAGCTGCCCTGTCCCTGAGTCCCTTGTCTAGATGGCTGCGCTGATAGACGGCTTCTCCTGGGGGAGCTTCATGGATCAGCCCTCTGCCCGTTACTGTGTAGCACGATTATAATTTATAGCCCCAGATGGTGACTCACAACCATCAGAAGAGGTATTAACTATTAAATTGCTTCCCTCTTTTTAAAATAGTTGATGCCATTTGCAGAGGGTTCTGTAAAAACATAGTTATAAAAATATTGAAAAAAGTACAGTTTCATCAGAATGGGAAGAACATTATAATAAAAAAATAAACCACGGCACGGTCAGGTTTATTTTTTGCGAGGCCCACCTCCAGGTGGAAATGAGGTTTTGAGGCATAAATTCTGGTCATATTCCTGAATTTTCATAGGAAGGTATCAGCTTTTTCTCCTTCTTGGTTGATTCTTAAAGCTTATGGGTCTACCCCTTACATGAAAACCCAGAATGTTTGAGTTCCAGGTTCTTGCCAGAGAATAGAACCTGCAATTCTTGCTACTCAATTTTTTGGAAAGCTTGAGTGTGATCAATAATGATCAGGGAAAGATTTCCTGAAGGAGATGCAGTCCATCCCTTTCTGCGTTAAATCAGAATTTCAGCTATTTCCTTGGAATCTCTTACTGTAAGTATTGCTTTTCTGGAATACTTGGGAAACTTACCTTGAATGGAGAGGTGCTGTAAAAACTGTCCAAGAAATGCTGCTGTATTTGCTATGAGGGTATTGTTGAGGCTGTTTTATCATTTTGTACGGATCAGTAGAAGAAAAGCCTCTTGGGCCTTAGTATTGTAAAAACTGCTCTTGGACAATTGGTATGGTTTTCTCTTACTTGAACAATTGTGTCTTTCTCCTTACTTTGATCCACAGAAAGCTCTGGTCCAAATTTGTGAACCATCTTTACAGTTGCTAACATACAAATTATTTTTGCCTACTGTTTTTTTTCTTGGTGGTTTTTTCTTTTTTTTTTTTTTTTACATTTTATTCTCATTTTCCCTTCACCTGTTTACCTATTGTACTGTGCATTTTTGTCAGTAGCCTCAAGTCCTTTTTAGAACAAAGTCCATGTGTCTGTTTTCTAATATGTATTTGTTTAAGTCAATTTAAGAAGTCAAGCTTACTATATTCAGTCTCAAATAATATTGTAATATATTATCACTTTTAATATCACCAAAATATTTTCACTTTTGAATTTTAGGATGTAGCTGTATATGTTTTTGAACTCTTACGATCTTTAACAGCTCCACAATGTGAACCATGGACAGCATTTATCCGACAGGATGTAGAGGCCAGATGACGCCTGATAGTCTTACTGTGTAATTTAATCCTGGGTGCTGTGTTGTTTGGCTTCACTAGACTCCGAGTGTGCATATATAATTATGTGCGCATGTGTAAAAAGCCCAGCCCTGATAGGAAAGAGAGGGAGGAACATCATTAGCAAAGATTAGGTTTGTCTCTCCAGCTGGGCAGCGTGCCTCTGAATTCCAAGGGCTTTCCCCAGTGTAAATTATTAGACTGACTCAGCTGCTGTTCAGTTCCCCTCTGGCTGAGCTGCATTTGCTAATGCTGTTAAGCTGTGGCTCAGGAGGTACAGTGTCCAGAGGTACTAAGTAGACCTTCTGCACGGAAAAAGAAAAACCTCCCTCCTTCTCATAGTCACGGGATGGGGGTATACGGTCTTCTCAAACCAAAGATAAAAAGACAAAAATGGAGAAAAAGGTAAACTGTATGCCAAACTTCAGCTACATATCCAGGGTTTTGGAAATTATTAGTAGACTGAAATCATTCCAATCTAGCGAAAGCAAATAGGAGTAATCTAATCCAAAGAGTTTAATTCGAATCAGTTGAGAGCCTCTGACTTTAGATTTGCTGCTGTTCTAAAATTGGTGAAGTTTAAACAAATTAACCCCACTCAGACAGCACTGAACCAAATTCAGGTTCAGAGCCACAGGAGGGTCTTGTCTGAAGTTCTTCAATGATAATAGTACACTCATAACATGAAAACATGTACTGTTTTAATGTAGCACGAAGCACACGGCTCAGCATAATATACATATCAACTGGTTGAGTAGAATTCACAGCTACAGTAAACGATCTGTTTCCATTTTTTCTATTGACAGCTAAGGCTATGTGTATTGTATGAATGCAATTCAAAAAAACATGGTGTCTTCTCTGATTTTATTGCCTAAGATAGCCAACTTATTGATTATAGATAAACCTAACGGTCAGCTTATCCACTGAATGTCAGAGAGAATAAATGAAATGCACGGATAATATAGGAGCTGTAATTAAGTTGTTGTTTCAAATCTTTTTTTGAGTCATTAACAGTTTTTTTTACTAACCCTATTAACAAGTAGCAAAATTGTCTGACCCAAGTGTTTTTTTCTCCTCTCCTTCCTCTGTTTTTTCTTTGGGGAAAGTGTTAATATGCTGAGGAATAGGACTAAAATATAAAGAACAAGGAAATCAGATAGCAACAGGATCATCCACTGATCAATTTTCAGGACAGTAAAGTGCCCAGCACCGTACCTAGGCACTCACCCACATCATCAGTATTAGCAGCAGCCATGGCAGCTATACTTAAACTCTGCACAAATAGTAGCCTAACAGTGCACCAATTAAGATTAAATACTGGATGTGGTTGAGAACTTATTACCTTACCTCCTGTTAGTGAAGACTTTATGAAGAAGGGAAATTTTCAACACAAATTATTAAGAACAGAAAGCCTGAGTTTTCAGTGAGCAGAAGAACGGCATTGTAAGATCAAGTGAAGGAGTTAGCGCATCTCTAAGAAGGGCTTTCTTGTAGTCACCACTGCCAGGGAAGGTGGAGAGGAAAGCACGTTGGTGGGGATGGGATAAATTCTGGGGTGGTAAATTGGTGTCAGAAATTCACACTTGAATTCACACTTGAATATGAGAGCTGTTATACACATATCAGACTGTGGAAACTAACTGGATTATCATTAAAAGTTAGAGTTGGAAGTCAGGCCAGCTTCACAGGCCTACACAGTGTGTAATCGGGGCACTTGCATAGGGCCCTGCTCTTGGTTTAATGCTCTGCTGTCTCTACATTGAAATTCTTACTAGTTCCTGAACAGGGGGTCTTGCTTTTTCGTTTTGCTCTAGCTCTGAAAATTTTGTAGCCAGTTCTATTAGCATGTATAAAACTGTCAGAAGCCTTTAGATGATGATCTCAGTGCATCTCAGTACGTTGATTTCCTGTGACATGCCCCTTTTTGCTCAAAGGTCAGCACTTTTATTCCTTCCTGTCTACTATCAGATTTCTAGAAGTGGCTCTGAAAAATGTGTTTGTGCCAGAGTGACTTAAGGAAAACTCTGCCTCAATTTTATGCCCCCAAACAATGCTTTTAAGCTAATAAGGTATATACACATTATTTAATGTGATAGCATGATTTCAAAAACTATATATTTTCCTGATTTTAATTCCTGTGGTTTTTGTGGTTTTCTGATCATTACACAAGTAATGAGTAACGGCTTTTAAGAAGCCAAATTATTCTGAAAAAAGACTTGTTAGCCCAGCCTTCAAAATCTTTCATGATGTGACACCACTCTATAGTTATAGCTGTACTGATCATTGCCCTCCATGTACCTGTTGCTCCAACTATTCCAAACTGCTTGCTATTCCTTGGAAAATGCCATTTATTTTCTTGCCTTCCATTCTTTTCTTTATGAAATTCTCTTTGATAAGAATGTATGCCTTCTTCCAAGTAGCACTTCTGCCTCCCCCATCCCTCACCCTTTTCCCACTGGTATGACTCTTACTCTTCCTTTAGGGTCCCACTTTGTTACATGAGTGTCTCTTCCTTATGAAGCTTTCCTCTGATATTCTCAGTCAGAGTTAGTCATCGCACCTACTGCCGTGTCATGGCACATACAGCTCTTGAAGCCTTTCTTAATTCCGCCTTGCTTTCTAGTTACTTGTTTACTTGCCTATCTGACACAATAGGTTGTATATTCCTTGAGGGCAGGACTTTCTAAACTGTCTTTATTCCATCATCCATGGCATGGTAACACATTGTCTGGCACATGCTCAGTGCATGTTTACTGAGTGAGTGTCTTAATCTGTACCAGCTGCTATAGCAAAGTACTACAGACTGGGTACCTTTTAACAACAGAAATTCATTTCTCACAATTCTGGAGGCTGGAAGTCTGAGATCAGGTGCCAGCATTGTTGGATGAGGGCCCTCTTCTGGGTGGCAGACTTCTCATTTTATTCTCACATGGTGGAAGGGGCTAGGGAGCTCTGTGGAGCATCTTTTATAAGGGCACTAATCTCATTCATGAGGACTCCACCCTCATGACCTGAGTACCTTCCAGAGGCTCCACCTACTAATACCATAATGTTTGGGGGTTAGGATTTCAGCATATGAATTTTGGAGGGACATAGTCAGGCCATAGCAGTGAGTGAATTAGAAAGATAACTCAAGTTCCCTTACAGTATTTTCTTGTGTGTTGTTGTCCCAAAGCACTTAGTTGGGACTTCCCTGGTGGTCCAGTGGTTAAGTGCATTGGTGGTCCAGTGCAGGGGGCATGGGTTTGATCCCTGATCGGGGAAGATCCTGCATGCTGCATGGCCTGGCCAAAAAAAAAAAAAGCACTTGGTTGTAATTCCCTAAAGTGAAATAATCAGTTGATCTTATTAGAAATAGTTTCTACTTTAAGAAACATTTGTGGGAAGAGAGAAATAATAAAAATAGGGCTGTCATTGGGGATGAAGTCCCTTAGAATTGTATAATGTAATGACCCTAGGTGAAAATGTAGTGAGAGTCCAGTAGTGGAAAAGTTAAAAAGACTAGAGGGCCCCAGAGTAGTCAGGAAAAATTACCTAAAACGTTTTGAAGTCAGAAAAACAGGAAGCCTAGGGTACCACTTGACTCTCAATTTAGCCATTCCTAGCCTGCAATTTAGTTCTCAACTTTTCTTTTTGTAGTGCCTTCCCTTAATTAAATTATACTGCCGTGTCAAGAAAAGACTTGAAATAAAGCCAGTATAATGGCAGGCCTATTTAGGAGTACACTACATACATTTTTTTAAGCCCAGGTAAAGCAGTGGTCGTATTTAATTCAATTTAAACATGTACAAAAGAATAAAGACAATCTCTTTGAGCTGATATAGGGTGATTTTAAGGATATATTCTTTTTTCATTTACTTTTTATTGAAGTATAGTTGATTTACAACATTGTGTTAGTTTCAGGTATACAGCAAAGTGATTCAAATATATATATATATATATGTTTCAAAATATATATATTTTTTCAGATTCTTTTCCATTATAGATTATTATAAAATACTGAGTATAGGGCTTCCCTGGTGGCGCAGTGGTTGAGAGTCCGCCTGCCGATGCAGGGGACACGGGTTCGTGCCCCGGTCCGGGAAGATCCCACATGCCGCGGAGCGGCTGGGCCCCTGAGCCATGGCCGCTGAGCCTGCGCGTCTGGAGCCTGTGCTCCGCAACGGGAGAGGCCACAATAGTGAGAGGCCCGTGTACCGCAAAAAAAAAAAAAAAAAAAATACTGAGTATAGTCCCTGTGCTATATAGTAAATCCTTATTGTTTATCTATTTCGTATATGTTGGTATGTATCTGTTAATCGCATACTCCTAATTTTTCCTTCCTCCTCCCAAAATGCATTTTTATTCTACCACTTTGACTCTTAAACTAAATCCTAGCTATTGTGAAATTTGAGTCTTTTCTCTTGATTCTGCCTAGTTGTAAGTAAGGAGAGAGAGAAAAAGAGAATAAGTCAGAATCAGAACCTGAATCTACTGGGGTTAAAAAATAATCAGGGGGGCTTCTCTGGTGGCGCAGTGGTTGAGAGTCCGCCTGCCGATTAGGGGAAGCGGGTTCGCGCCCCGGTCCGGGAAGATCCCACATGCGCGCGGAGCGGCTGGGCCCGTGAGCCATGGCTGCTGAGCCTGTGCGTCCGGAGCCTGTGCTCCGCAGCGGGAGGGGCCACAGCAGTGAGAGGCCCGCGTACCGCAAAAAAAAAAGAGAAAAAAATAATCAGGGGCTTCTCTGGTGGCGCAGTGCTTGAGAGTCCGCCTGCTGATGCAGGGGACATGGGTTCGTGCCCCGGTCCTGGAAGATCCCACATGCCGTGGAGCGGCTGGGCCCATGAGCCATGGTCACTGAGCCTGCGCGTCCGGAGCCTGTGCTTCACAACGGGAGAGGCCACAACAGTGAGAGGCCCGCGTACCGCAAAAAAAAATAATAATCAGACTCTTCTTTGAGTTTCTCTGTGACCACAGCCAATCATGTCTTTACTTTTGTCCCATGGGTAGGCTAAGAGAATATATCACTAATCCCAAAACCTAAATTGTACAAGGAGTTGTAAATGGGTTAATTTCCAAGGTACTGGTATAATTGGTGGACCACCCTCACCCTATTGTCATTTCAGTGATTATGAGAAGAAGGCCATTTAGTTGACTAGGTATAAGGATTCTGTGATTCCTCATAGGTATTTATTTATTTTCATATTTTAAATTTTCGTGCTCAATTTATTTCAGTCTAGTGAGGTTGAATTGATGCCCCATTGCAAAATCCATTCTTCTAATGAAACTGCTTGTTTTTATGGGCTCTGTGGAAAAATTCTTCAAGTGAAAGTCATAAACTATACAGTGGAGTGGGATCATCCCAGAGGAGATGTGGGGTATATTCCCACAAAATTTTTATCCACTAAAATAAAGTTTAAAAATTAATATCGAAAGCATGCCTAGAAAGGGAAGAAAATCACGAAAGGACGTTAGAAACCCTAAAGATTTAATCAGAAGGACACTTTGATTTGCCTCAGTAAGTGAGGGAAAGGATACAGGAGGTGATTATGTGTTTGTCTGTGAACCCTCAGGCTATAACTAACGTCTCCTTCCTTAACCATTTTCTGTCACCTCACCCTAGATCTTTACCTCAACCTTCACTCAACACTGATCCTGGCGTAGGAAACTCCAGGAATGGCTTTTAGATTCTAAGGACAAGTAACCTTGACTGTGCTAAACTCTTGCTCATTTTATTCTGTAGACTCATGTTTATTAACTTTCATTTAGAAACACCCAGAGGTACATCTATCACAAAGGATGTTAAAGGATTCTAAATATAAAATTAATTCTAATATACGCATGAATGGAAATTTATAAATCTAAAGCAATGTGGTTGCATTTTAACAAAGCTTACCACAACTTACACAGCTAACTGGACTTTGTCTGAGGCATCCTAGTAAAAGTGTCAGGAAAAGTATCAGTGTCCTTAGAACACCGATAGTTTCTAAGGAGCCTGTCAGAAGGCTATTGATGTATTCTGGTGATTCTGCCATTGCTCAGGACAGCTTGGGGACTTTGCCTTCAGAATGCCTTTTGCAAATATCAGTATTGGAATTAAAGGGAAGAAAAGAAAAGGGAGAGGTCCCCTCTCCCTCAACCCTTTCCCTGTTAACCACTTTTCTGTTTTCTGTATGGTTATATCTTTTCTATAAATGTATTTCATATAAATGGACTCATAGAAAACTTTTTAGGAACACGTGATTGAAAACGTACACTTGTAATGAGTTCAAATTTTAATTTCTGAAGGGAAGCAGCTAAATATGTCTAAATTCTATCCTCTGTAATATTAATGTTTGTATTGAGGCACTACGTACTGACTGTTTACTCTCACAAATGGTTGATTATTCTGCATTTACTTTTCTTTCCACTAGAACTGTCTTGTACATTTTTTAACACTTAGGAAAAATATTTAATATTTATTGATATTTATCCTCATCAAGGATCCTTTAGTAGTTTGCAAATTTTAGCTATATATTTGGAGTAGAAATGGAAACTACACCAATGAATAATTAAATGATGGGTTTAGATTACTCTCTAGCACGAAGTCAAAATCACATTCCAAAATAGTGACAGGAGACAGGTGAAAAATGATTGATTTTTGCCAGTGTCAAACTTCTATTCTTGGTAAAGCTCAAAATGTCCTATCATACACTTTCTAGAATATCATCTTGATTGAACCATTACTTTAAAGAATTAAAACTGCTGTGCTTCTGTGAGCAAAAACAATATTAAGAAGAAATGTAAAAGTCTAAAGCAATAGGATCTTTCACTAATATGGTTTTAATTACTTCTCTCTTAAAATTGGATATTGGATCCAGAGTCTACAGTTCCTTGTTCCCCCCTGGAGTCTTTTTTTTTTTTTTTTTCGCTGGCCTCTCCCATTGCAGAGCACACGCTCCAGACGCGCAGGCTCAGTGGCCATGGGTCACAGGCCCAGCCGCTCCGCGGCATGTGGGATCCTCCCAGACCGGGGCATGAACTGGCATCCCCCGCATCGGCAGGCAGACTCCCAACCACTGCGCCACCAGGGAAGCCCCCCCTGGAGTCTTTATCCTGTTTATCTGTACAGTTTTCTCTGGGAAGTGACAAGAGCTGTTGGTGATTTGGTAGAAACTTCTGGTCCTGTTCAGCCTTCCCTCCATTAGCCCTCCCCTAGTTTTCTGCCTTTCACCTACACTAGTCCTATGATTAGGAACTTTAAGGAATGGTAATTATGAGAAAAATAGCAATCCAATTTCAGTTTTAAAATTCTCCACAAATGACTGTTGAAACTACTTAGGTATTTGAAAATGAATCCTTTGGCTCTTCTAATGATTTTAGACAACTGACTATGGTCCCTTGGAAAATCCTTTTTAAAAATCTCTGCTTTAAGTTGATCCTGATGAACCATCATTAGAATGAACTGTACTTAAATCATCTTATTCACAGACATTACTAGAATTTGGTAGCAAACCTGTTATTTTAAAGGCGCTAATGGAGTTCTATGCATTTATCAAATTCCCATGTACAAAGCGAAGCAGTAATCTTTATTAATTCTCATAACAAACAAATCTGTTAATATGAATGAGTCATATGGAGAGCTCCTGTCCAACTGAACCTTCTGTGATGATGGAAATGTTCTATTTTGTATTAGCCAGTATGGTTGCCATTACTCACATGTGGCTACTAAGTACTTGAAATGGACTACTGCACCTGAGGAACTGAATTTTTATTTCATTTAATTTTTAATTAATTTTAGGTTAAATATCCTCATATGCCTAGAAGCTACCATATTGGACAGTGCAAGTATGGGGGTTTAATATTAAAACAGAATGGAGTAAACCCTGTAGAAAGTGGGCATATTTTAGAATTTTCCACTTGTCTTTATTCGTTGCTAGGAATTTTTACCTTTTATCCTAAATATAGAACTTAACCTCGAGGTAAGATGTGAGTCTAGTCCATCTTTTTCTTAGACCTTTCTTAATTAAATAGAAGCCCATTATAATATTGACAGTAGGACGTTGTGACTAACATCATGGGCTTGGACTCAACTCGGGCTCAGGCTCTGGAATTGGAGTGGAACTGGGTTCAACCCCTATCTTTACCACTTAGTAGCTGTTTGTGAGTTATTTAAACACTCTATGCCCCAACTGCCTTGACAACTATAGAGTAATAGTAGTACTTTTCTCAAAGGGTTGTTGTGGGGATTGGAGAAGTTAATATAGGGAAAGTGTTTTGAGCAGCGTTTGGCAATAATCTCAGCAAATTTTAGCTATTGTTATTAATGTATTATTTATCAGATTGCTCTGTGTGTGTGTGTGTGTGTGTGTGTGTGAAGTTCCCTCATCCAAAAAGTAAACAGCACTAGGTGCTGAGGCTAGGTAGGGAGGAAAAGAAGAGGGACAAGGTACAGAGATAAATAATACTTGATTTCTACCCCTAGCAAATTTACAAACTAATTAGGATGAGTTGTTTCTCTTTAAAAATAGAAGTATCACCCATTCACTGCTCCCTCCAATTCTAACAATCTCTGTTTCTATCATTCCTAAGCAAGACCTGAAAAAGCAATGCAAAGGTGGCAGAAGGACCCTTGACAACTTCTTGCCTGCCAGGAACAAGCAGGACTTGCCCAGGAACAGTTTGTAGGATCTGCAGCTTTGTGGGAAATTCCACATATATCATTGGAAGTCTGTTACTGATGCTTTTCAATAACTCTATTATACTAAGCTGGCAATGAATTATTTCATTTTCATGTTATATAGTATAAAACAAGTGTGTAATGTGTTATAATCATAGCTCTACTTCAGTTATATTTCACTGTCCAACTAAACAGTCCAAACACTAACAGTAAATTTAATGGGAAAAGAGAACTTTCATAATATAATTTCAAAATATAAAATCAAAAAGATTTTCCTTCCACTCTCACCTGCTTAGAGCCCTGAGCAGTAGCTCCTGACAACAATTCTTACTAAGCCGTACACTATCCATCATTTCCCTATGGCTGCCATATATTTTAATAGTGACGGCATCAAGATACTACTTCATAGCTTGAAAAGCACTTCCATGTACTTTACCTCATTTAATACTCACATAAACCACATGAGGTAGCCCATTTTTTCAGAACCCCTGTGTAGCAAGCTGCCTCCACTCTAAGTAGTTAATCACAATGTGGATATCATTTAGTTTTCTTTGATGAAATGCGTTTTTTGGAACATAGTACATGGTAGTAAGACTCGTAGATGACCTGAATATAATAAATAGTATTTTATATATTTAGAGGGGAAAATATTCCCCATACTTCAGCCCAGGCAGAAAGAACAGATTGTCCAGTGGTACCCAACTGCTATAGAGCCCATAACTCACACCGAAGTTCAAGTTTTCCCACCAAATTGAAAGATCCAGGAGCCAGAGGGAGACCTCTTACTAGCAGGGGCTTAACTCTCTGCTCATTGCATTTCCAGGTTTGGCCATCATGTCTCTGCCTTTAGCAGGAGGATCTGCACTGGTCTGGCGCTTAGAATCAGATCCATTTTCAGTCCTTCTCAGAGCACTCTGCTCTGTGCCTCTGAAGGCTGCATTAATGGACTTCCTTGCCTTCTTGTTTTCTATCGGGTTCAACCAATGGGAAGCACCTGCAGGGTCTCAGAGAGCAAGAGGAGTGTGAGGTTGGGGTTCAATATTAATTCCCCTGGCTCCCTCCCTATCAGGTCATTAAACTTTGGTTGCATCCCTCTCCCAAAGCCACAGCTCTTGTTGGATGACTTTCTTCTATAGTTACGCTCTCCAGGTTCTGGCAATAATTTTTTCCCCTGCTCAGTTAACAGCCTTTTGACTGTTACTAGCTTTGGGGAATGGCACCATCCCTGTCACTTTTCCTGCCCCCACCTTTGTAAGTAGTCTCATACATTCTTGTCATTTGCCCCATTTGAGTGTGGCATCTCTTTCTTGCCAGGGTCTGGGCTAACACAGGGTCCTGCACCAACTTCAGTGTTAGTGCCTGCTTCTGCTGCTCGCTCATCATACAGACTTCAGAAAACCTTAATTCAGAAAAATGATTATTACAGCCTAAGAAAGCTTCCTTCAGTTCAACCCCTAGTACATTTGGAATATGAATTAACCTCTAATTAGATTCTGCTTATTTTTTCTTTAGAATCATGCCCAGTCTACAAAGGAAGATACATATGACATAATAAACAAATGTTAACATTAATATTTATTAATTTATTAATACATTGACATCACGATGTTATTAAGAAGTAATTATTAGATATGTTTTTATTCTCAACATCAAGTTAATTACTCGTGCTACTTGTACTCTCTCCTAGTTAGGGGTTTATTAATCTCTCAACATCTATAATTCTTCAAATTACATCCAAAAAAACTTTTTTTTTTGCAAACTAGACAAAGCATGGCGACTTATGAGAGTGGGTCAAAGTGGTCTTAGGGCCTGGGGTCAATGAATAGTGGTGTCAAATCCCGCAGGCTGGGGCCATTACTTATTTCTGGGCTAAGCTGTTCTGCTTAACTCCTTGGAAATAAATGGTCTTTTCATTATAAAATGAAAATCCTCTGGGACAACTTTAAGTTTCCCTTTTTCTATGGTTATATCCCTGGAATGACCAAGGACAAAACTGTTGTAAAATATATGTACTCATTTGATCTTACTCCTTTAACAATATGGATATTATTATTAATAAAGAATATACTCTTATTTTAGAGTAAAATGTTTATTAATTTAAAGTATAAATAGCAAAACCTTATTAAGTGCTTACTTTGTACCAGGTTATATGTTAAGCACTCTGCAAGTATTATCTTATTTAGTCCTCATTACAACCCTATGAGGTAGATACACTTATTACCCAAGTTTTTGACTGCAAAAACTGAGACACACAAAGATAAGGAACTTCCCCATGGACAGAATCAGTATTCAAACCAGAGAGTTTGAATCTAGAGCACACATTTTACTACAATGTTCAATTTATCACTTAAGGACTATTTTTTATGATTTTTCTAAGCTTGTGGGAAGTTGCTATTGTACAAAGTTCTCTAGGCCTACAGCCACAACAAACTTTTTAGACTTTGCCCTAGGGATGAGGTCTTCATAAAGAAAGTGAAGGCAAGCTGCCTGAAAACTATAATGTTTCCAGGAAGGTGGGTGAGACAAGAGTAGAATTAAGTAGTTCCTGAAAGACAGAATGTCTTCATGTGTACATAACGTGATGTAGAAACATGTCGATCTCTAGGCAAGAAAATTCCATACTCTCCTTTGGGAACACAGTTCTGCAGTGGTTCTCCTGTGTTCTAATTGCTCTTCTGTTTAAAACATAAGCAGTCTTTTCCCAGAGATATTTTTTTGAATCAATAAAATTATCTCCTAATTTAATATAGCAATGTTAAAACCATGGGAATTACATACTGTTTTCTCCCAAATATTACAACTACATAGTATTAATATTCTCCCAAATATTATAGTTACATAGAGCCTTCCTTTTTTCTTTCAATTTAATTGAAACCTGGAATGTAAAAATAACTGCTGTAATTAAATCAAAGACAAAGGAAATTAAATATGAAAAAGAAGTTGCATACGTTTGGGATTTTCCTCTCTTGTTTTCCATCTTCCTTTAGCCCTTTTGACCCAGTATCTCTCTGTTTATTGATTCTTTGTGCTTTCATTTATAATTTCAAATGAACATTACAAGCTAAATGTGCCCCAGTTTCTATGTATATTGACCTCTCTCTCTCTTATCCCACTTTTGTCATTTTTCCACTTTCTTTTTTTTTTCCCAGTTTCTTTAAGAAAGCTCATTTGTCTTCCTTTTGCCCTTCCTTTCATGCCCCTTGCTCTCACATATATATTGAGCATATTGACATATATCTTTTCATTCTAGTTTTTCTAGTTAAAGCTTTGGATAGATAACAAGTCTTGAGGATTTGCTGTGTGCTAGATAAGTGCATTATATATGCATTATCTCATATAATCATCTAATCTCTTCTATGAGTTGGATTCTGTTGTTATCACCACTTATAGATAACGAAATTGAGGCTTAGAGAGAAAGATCAAGTTAATGATTAGTATTTGAATCCAGGTCTATCTTCGTCCAGTATCTCCCCTCTTAGCCCCTCACAGTGTTGCTCTCTATATGATGAAGTGCATAGAAGGTTCTGAATTGGTTGATTGGGAAACAATATGAAAGTGTGCATTATAACCCAAATTGTAAAACATAACTTAAATTTCAAATAGTAATTTTAAAATAATTTCAATGGTCATTTCAACTGTTCTCCTGAACTATTTATCTTAAGGAGAGTCATAGATTTCCCAAAATAAGAGGGGAAAGGCACAAAATAACAGGAAAGGAAAAAAAGAAAAGGGACTAGCTTTTATTGAGTGCTTACTGTATACTTGGTGCTGTTATCAGGGACCAGCTCAAGTTCACAGTTCTATCTATGTATCCTATAATCCTCCTTTATTAACAAAAATTAGGGTATTTCTCTATCTCCTACTTTTCCATGAATATCTTGCTCACAGTTCCTAAAGATAATTCTTTACGAAAGGTTGTTTTTGTGATCCTAAATGCAAGAGTTTCAGTGCATTAGTGTGTAATTCATCTGACCTTAGAACTTGGAAATAATCAAGATATAATTAGATATGCCTTTGTCTCTTCATCTGTCTTAAGTTTCAGTTCTCTTATCTAGATTATTCTGCCTTTTGAATATGATTCTTACTAGTAGAAAAGGTAAAAACAAAATAAGAGTCATCAGCTTTTGTTTCCTCATTGTCATCTGTTTTTTATTCATTTTCCTTTTTGTTTTGAATTTATAAATGATTCTTATGCCTATTCGCAAGCCTCAGCACACATTGACGATTAGTTTTCCTGACCATGTCCTTAACATCGCATATCATTTATCAAATACGCAAATGTAGTAAAGATGGCTCGTTCATCTATGTGTTTAAAGCAACAAAGATTTGGATTGAAAACTTATGATTAAATAAGTGATGGATGCTAAGACTAGAAATTTAGGAAAATATAGAAAATTTTAAAAAACAACAGTGATAACCACTGTTGACCTTTTAAACCTATTTTCTTGTTTTCTTGAAAGGCTTCTATAATTATTTTTATACTCATTCATATTAAATATTTAGGGGCATATATGTCTGTATCTTATTTTTTAAGACATTTTAAGTGGATTTATTTAGTTACTAATTTTCTTCCTCATATAGCAAGTCAGATTTAAGTCAGAAAATGTTGATTCTATTCTGGAATATTAACACTTAGTATATATTATTTATCATAGATTTATGGAGGTTATAGAGAAACCATTCCTTTGGTCAAGAAATTTGTTTGGCCTTTGACTGAAGGTATATTTGAAGCCTCACAAGTCGCTATTTTTTGATAAGATCATAGTCTGTAACTCTGAAAATGAAACATCTTTATTCATTTTATTTTTTTTATTTAATTTTTTAACATCTTTATTGGAGTATAATTGCTCTACAATGGTGTGTTAGTTTCTGCTTTATAACAAAGTGAATCAGTTATACACATACGTATGTTCCCATATCTCTTCCCTCTTGCATCTCCCTCCCTCCCACCCTCCCTATCCCACCACTCTAGGTGGTCACAAACCACCTAGCTGATCTCCCTGTGCTATGCGGCTACTTCCCACTAGCTATCTATTTTATGTTTGGTAGTGTATATATGTCCATGCCACTCTCTCACTTTGTCACAGCTTACCCTTCCCCCTCCCCATATCCTCAAGTCCATGCTCTAGTAGGTCTGTGTCTTTATTCCCATCTTACCCCTACGATCTTCATGACCTTTTTTTTTTTTTCCTTAGATTCCATATATATGTGTTAGCATACAGTATTTGTTTTTCTCTTTCTGACTTACTTCACTCTGTATGACAGACTCTAGGTCCATCCACCTCACTACAAATAACTCAATTTCGTTTCTTTTATGGCTGAGTAATATTCCATTGTATATATGTGCCACATCTTCTTTATCCATTCATCTGTTGATGGACACTTAGGTTGCTTCCATGTCCTGGCTATTGTAAATAGAGCTGCAATGAACATTTTGGTACATGACTCTTTTTGAATTATGGTTTTCTCAGGGTATATGCGCAGTAGTGGGATTGCTGGGTCATACGGTAGTTCTATTTGTAGTTTTTTAAGGAACCTCCATACTATTCTCCATAGTGGCTGTATCAATTTACATTCCCACCAACAGTGCAAGAGGGTTCCCTTTTCTCCACACCCTCTCCAGCATTTATTGTTTCTAGATTTTTTGATGATGGCCATTCTGACCGGTGTGAGATGATATCTCATTGTAGTTTTGATTTGCATTTCTCTAATGATTAATGATGTTGAGCATTCTTTCATGTGGTTGTTGGCAATCTGTATATCTTCTTTGGAGAAATGTCTGTTTAGGTCTTTTGCCCATTTGTGGATTGGGTTGTTTGTTCTTTTGTTATTGAGCTGCATGAGCTGCTTGTAAATTTTAGAGATTAATCCTTTGTCAGTTGCTTTAAAACCTACATTATAAAGTTATTTTAACTTTAGTCATAGTTGTATTTATAGGTAGTAATATTCATTAAGTAATCTGTCAACATGGAGGTTGCCTGTTTGTAATTTTTATTTTTTGCTGGCTCCAGCATACTTTAATATTATTGGATGAAATGTTATAAAGAAGATGGGACAAGGTAGGTCGGTGGATTTGGTTGATGTGAGGTTATTATCGTCCTTTCAAATACGGATTTCAGTAGAGGGTTCACAGTTAGGAGAGCAAGTTAGGGGTAAAGGTGCAACTGTAGGCCACTATTCTGATCTGATTAACTTTGCAATTCCATTAGAAAAAGCAATCTAATTTTTTTAAAGTTCAAATCAAGATCTCCGTGATAGACCTCTATCCTAGAAAGATCATTTTTTATGTGATTACTATGAACAAGTAACTTAATCCCAGTTTTAAAATGGGAATGATGCCCTAAGAGCCGAAATCTCACTTGTGCTCTAAATACTGCTATGTGAATTTTAGAGAAATAACCAGAAAGTTAGGATAGCAGCATTGTGTTCATTTTAAGGCAAGAAAATGCCAAGTAATGATAAGACAGCTTGGGAAGAGGTGAGCATCAATCAAGAAGTCTCCGCAAAATAAGGCTTACTTTCAAGTATTATTCAATTTTAGTCATACTGAAAACTTTGTGAGGCAAAATTTTCCAAAATCTTTGATTTATTCATATTTATGATGTAAAACTCAAAATCTGATCTATTATAAAATTATCCTCTATTAGCAACATGGGGAAATTGTATTATATAATAAAAACACAAGAACTCAAGGGCCATTTGGCCACATGACCGCTTCCACTCGTGTTTTTCTCTGTGCCGAACCCATCTTGGCATGAAGCCAAGGTAATTTCCAGAAATTGGCAGTGCGCTGCCAAATGCACATCTGCTGCTGTCTCCAACCCTTGCCTACTAATTTTGCACAAACCACTTCCTTCTTTTGAGGGCAAGGGAAGTGTGCCCAAAGGGCAGAGACAGAAGCACCACCTTGTGCTCCTGGCAGATTCAGGAGCCCTTGTAAGGGAAGCAGCAGCATCACCTCACCTGCAGCCTTGCCCATAGAGCTTCCTACTGATGAGGGTGACACGCCAACCTTGCCCCTTTGCCCCTCTGCTCTTCCTTATCTTTTTCCATTTGACTCTCAGTGTTTAAAATTCTTGCCTCCTTTCCTTTCTATCCCCTTCTAATGAATTCTAGCTTTGACTTCTCATGCATTAAAATATCCAAACAGTCAGTTCCCAAAAGGGTACCTGAGCCAAATCTGGACAGAGAGGGAGGAACTGAGAGGACAAAGACAGAGGCAGAGATGGTGGGGCTGCTTGTGTTCCGTTAGGTTCCACTTACCAGCTCCTTCACTGTGCAGTGTGGCAGTTTGTGGGTGTACATACAAACACAGGTAAAATTTAGATATTTTTATCCTCCTACACTCTTACATGTAGAGTCAGCTCTGATCATATTTGAATATAGCCATGGTGATGATTTCTTTCCCTTTGTTCTTGTGCTTCTCCATTTCTCTGCATTTGTTAGTTGCGATTGGCCTTGATATTCTTGGTGAGCAGAGGAAAACCTCTCTGACTACATATCTTTATACACACCTTGAGGTTTCCATCACCTCTGCCCAGTCTCAGAGCCACTGAGTCACCAATAGCTGGGTGCCCTTCACTCCTCTGTTAACAGGTGCAGGGCCACCCCTCTAAATGGGTGCTTGTGCTTCTTTGGGTGTAGCTTTAGTGCACCTAGAATAACACAATGAATTATTATCGTTTTTGTCATCAGTGGTCATGCTATCATGGCTATTTGTTTCTGTTTGTTTGAATAAACAACCAGACTAGGGGAAGATCATAGGTTGAATAAAGAGGACTCATTCTATCTCTGACACTAATTAGTTGTATTGAGCGAGTCAGCAATCTCTCTGGGATTTGATTCTCATATGTAAAACAAGTGGGTTGGACTATATTCCTTGAAGATCCTGTTATTCCTTGATGTCTTAAATATCAAACTGAATGTGATGACCATGCTGACGTTCTCTTCTTTAGACTCATTCCCAGTGCCTGTGTGAACAGGCCCACTTCATGTATACCATTAACCTCTTAGAAATGTGAAGAGATGGGAGTTCCCTGGTGGTCTAGTGGTTAGGATTCTGCGCTTTCATTTTCATGGCCCGGGTTCAACCCCTGGCTAGGGAAATGAGATCGGAGCCGTGGCCAAAAAAAAAAAAAAGAAATGGGAAGAGATTACAAAACAAACACATGTTTTTCTAACTTTTTGTATATGAGCTCATTTCAATATGAGGTCATCAGGGAGAAGAAACTCAGAATAAAAATGGACAAAATGCAAATTTACCAGGAATTAATATAAAATCCTGTAGTTGGGTTCAAAGAACAAATTGCACAAATAGGTGTTTGGCTGACATTCACATATACATTTGGGTATTTGCATTATCAAGTCTGACGTGAGCCAACAGCATAATATATGCCTTGTACTGTAAAGGATCCCAACGGCAAAGACAGACTGGAAGCAACTTTACTAAGGCAGTGGCCAAGTCTGAAAATATGAAGTCAGCAATCTTGAAAGAGATCAGGCAGAGCAAGGTCAGAGAGACCAAAGGCAAGAGACAGCTCAAGGTTGTGGCAGGAGGTCAGCAAGAAAGCAAAATGAGGGGATCAGTAATGTCACAGCTTAGAGATGAGTAAAAAAGAAGGAAGTGGAGAGGATTGGGGTGGGGAATGGCAGTCAATTCAGCAAACAGCTGTTGCTGTAGCGAAGGGTTCCAGCTTTTCTTTTTCTTTCTTTCTTTCTTTTCCCCAACATTATAGTCCCAGGCAGCTTCCCAGCCCCTAAATTTCTCCATGCCCTAGAATTTGTCCCTCTTAACCTAACCTCAAACAGTTAAAGTTTTCTGATTTGTTTAAAGGGAAGAATTATCTGCATTATTTCATGAGCTTTCAGAGCCCGTAGTGAAGCAGCTACCTTTACTGCACACTACTCTCCAACCTTAGCTGGCTCTTTCCTTATTTCCGGGTGATCAGCCCTCCCACACATGCCCTGGTCCTTTATTCCCTGCCTCTGCTAATGCTCTTGTTCTTTCCTGACTTCCTTTCCTCTGTCAGTTTCAAACACATCTTCCTTGCAAAGGTTCACCTCAAGTCCAGTCAGCCCACTCTACCTTCTCCTGCCCCATTCTTGTTCCCCTTCTCCCACAGCCTGTAGAACAGAATATGGCTCATATGTCATGGGGGTGGGAGTGGGCAGGAGGTAATTCCCTCGGTGTAATTATTAACTGTTTAAGTAGTGTATAAGCTTTGAAAAGAAGAAACTATGTCCTACAGAGACCACATGGTATAGGAGAGAGTTTGGAATTAGGAAAAAAAAAAATGGTATTCAGTCCTGGCTCTGTGACCTTTGGCATATACCTCTCTCTAGGCCTCCGTGTCCTTCTGGGAAAAACGGATAACCATTCCATGCTCTGGCTTCCTTAAACAGGCAATCAGGTGTTTAGGTCAAGGTCACAGGAAAAGTTCTCTAAGAAAGTGAAGGGTTATCATAAGAGGTGCCTTGTCGTAAAAAAAAGGCAAGGGAGGGCTTCCCTGGTGGCGCAGTGGTTGAGAGTCCGCCTGCTGATGCAGGGGACACGGGTTTGTGCCTCGGTCCGGGAGGATCCCACGTGCCGCGGGGCGGCTGGGCCCGTGAGCCATGGCCGCAGAGCCTGTGCGTCCGGAGCCTGTGCTCCGCAACGGGAGAGGCCACAACAGTGAGAGGCCTGCATACCGCAAAACAAACAAACAAACAAAAAAAAAAAAAAAAAAAAAAGGCAAGGGAATTTGAAAATCTGAATTCTGAGTTAGATTTTAATTCCTGCTCTACCGCTTACTCAATATGTGGCCTTAGAAGTTTCTTCTCTCAAATGAAAATGACACTATCACAAAGATTATGGTGTTGATGCTGGTTTATATGCCAATTTCTAAGAGCCAACTGTCAAATATTTAGTAACTTTGCAAGCAGGTTGTTAAGCTGTTGTTATTAGCTTGAAATCTGCCTTGGTGGGAGTATTTATACCAGGGAAATGGACAAACACTACAAATCGGATTGTTGGGTTTTTTTTATTCTGGAGAGTAAACACATCGGTGATTATGTAAACGGAGCTCTGTAAATTGTAAAGCCCTTTGTCTTCCTTACCATTAAAAGTAGCAATGGTGGGCTTTCCTGGTGGCGCAGCGGTAGGGAGTCCGCCTGCCGATGCAGGGGACATGGGTTCGTGCCCCGGTCCCGGAAGATCCCACATGCTGCGGAGCGGCTAGGCCCGTGAGCTATGGCCGCTGAGCCTGCGCTCCGCAACGGGAGAGGCCACGGCAGTGAGAGGCCCGCGTACCGCAAAAAAAAAAAAAAAAAAAAGTAGTAATGGTAATAGTAATGTCCTGTACCCATAGAACCTAGCCTAGTGCATGGTTCTAGCATTTATTTAATAAAAACATTTTTAATTTAACTTGATACTGCTCCTAGCATGCATTTAATAAAAATGTTTTTAATTTAACTTGGGTTCACCTTTGTATTATTTTGATACTTCTGTCCCTGAGCTAAAGAAGCTCCCATGTTTACCTCTCTTTAAATTCCTCTCTATAAAGTGTCTTTTTATTTTTTTTGTTTTTCCTTTTTGGCCACACCACCCACGGCATATAGGATCTTAGTTCCCGGACTAGGGGTGGAACCCGTTCCCCCTGCAGTGGAAGTGCAGAGTCTTAACCACTGGACCGCCAGGGAAGTCCCTAAAGTGTCTTTTTAAAATCAGATAACATAAATAAAAATCTGGTTCAGTGCATGAAACACACAGTAGGCATTAAACCGTCTACATTTATGAGCTAATTATCTTCTTTCTAAAACTTCTTCTCTTCTGATATTTCATATCTCAGTTAATGACATTGTCCATCTATCCATTATCCCAAGTTAGTTATCTGAAAGTATTCCTCTCCTGTCCTTTTCCTCACCCACCCCCATGTTTTATCAATCACTAGATCTTACCAGTTTTACCTCTTAAAACCTGTCCCCTTGTCTTCATTCATTGCCATTGCTACTGCCTTGGTGTCCTCATCATTTCTTACTTGATCTCTTCCTCCTAACTGATATCTTGACCTTCAGTCATTCTCCTTCAATCCAACCTCTATTTCTATGGGTATGATTTTAAATTACAAATCTGACCAAATCACTCCCTTGCTTAAAATTCCTTAATGACTCTCTGTTGTCTTGAGGATAAAATCTAAAAGCTTTAGCTTGCCATACAGGTCCACCATATTCTGACCTTGGCCCACCTTTTACAAGAGTTATCTCCTACTGCTCCCCTTTACTACCTGGAACACCTAGTCTCACTTCCCTAGCAATCCCTGGTCTCAGTCATGGAGATGAGAAATTAATAACATAAGAACTGTCTATTTTTATTTGTAACCCCCAATAGGATACTGTGGCTCCCCATCACCTTCAGAATAAAATCCAAATCTCTTAGCCTAGCATACTTACAATCTAGCCGCTGACTCTCTCCAATTCTTATCTTTCTCTGTATATATACATATAACCTACATTCCAGCCACTGAGATATCTCATCTGTTCCATATTTTCATCCCTCCATGCCCTCGTTCACACTTTCTCCAAACCTGTAGTACCCTCTTCCTCTTCTTTCACTCACTCCTTTCCTGCCTGCCCGATGAATTTCTACACTTCCTTCAAACAAATCAGTAGTTACCACCTTTGGGCAGCTATCCCTGAAACTATCCCTCCCTCTTCTGTGCTCCCAGAGCACTTGGTTAAGCAGTGTACAGTCAATCTTTGTTGGTCTGTCTTTTGCCCCCTCTGCAAGATCATCTTTATCCCGTGGCCTCTAGCACATCCTTGATGCTTAATACAGAGTGAAAGAAGGAAGGGCTATTATATAGGGATTTGCAAAGAAAGTAAATTTCTGATAAGAGACATACATTGAATAAGTTTAAGATTGATTTTGCATGATCTGGTGAATCTAGAACAATTCTATGTCTTTATTTTCAGGGGGTAGGTGGCTCTGAGAAATTGGTGCTAATGGACAGATCAGAAGCAAAGAATAAGTTTAAAAAGCTGTGGCTTGGTCACATTGGTCCAGATTTGGTGCAGTACAGTAAAACAAAATTTACATCTTAGGAATTTATCTGTCACATACACAAGACATTTATCTACGTGCCTTAATGAATGCCTTAGAAAGTAAAGCAAGGTGCCAGTGGACAAGACACTAAAGCAAACAGAAGATATCAGCAGTGACTTATAATAACACAGAATGTAGTTTCTAACAAAAATATATTTACACCTTTGGGAAGGGAAACAATTTTTTTCTGATTATAAATGTAATATATATTTCTTAGTCTGTTCAGGCTGCTATAACAAAAATACCACAGACTAGATGACTCAGACAACAAACATTTTTACTTCTGACAGTTTTTTGGAGGCTGAGCTGAGATATCCAAGATCAAAGCACTCACAGATTTGATAATCTGGTGAGGGCCTGCTTCCTGGTTCATAGACAGCCATCTTCTCACTGTGTCCTCACATGGAAGAAGAGGGAAGGGAGTTCTCCGGGGTCTTTTTTATAAGGATTTAGTATAAATGGGATTTTACTAATCCCATTCATGAAGGCTCCACCATCACGACCTAATCACATCCCAAAGGCCCCCACCTCCAAACAGCATCACAAATGAGTTTCAACATGTAAATTTTGGGGGGACACAACCATTCAGTCCATAGAAACATATTAATGCAAAATGCTTAGAATATCTCGAAAAACACAACATAAATCCCTCCCAAATCTAACCACCTAGAATTAACTGTTGTTAATTCTTTGGATGTATCCTTCCAGTCTTTTTTTCTTGTATATGTGTTTGTGTATCCTTTTAAATAATAAAAATTTTAAATGGCTTACATTGTATATATTTTTCTAACCTATTTTTTATATTAATATGTCATGAACATTTTCTCATGTTAGTAAATACTCTTCTACAACATGGTTTTTAACTGCTGCACAGTATTCCTTCATATGGATGAACACCACTGTTTATAATCAATCCCCCTTGTTTCAATGCTTTTATTATTATAAACGGAAGTGTAGTGGTGTGGATGACTAAAGAAAGGGTGATCTCACGACCTCCTCCTGTTTTCCCCAGGTTCTGAAGCCCCCTCTTACATCAGAACTCTTTTCTAATGATCCTCTGAGTGTCATCTCAGGACCCTGGGCACACTCATGGCACGATGGCCAACCCTCAGGAGCACCTGAGCTGCTCCCCTTCCCCACACTTGCCTTTGAGTGAAAACAAAACCTTCAATGGACTACAAGATGACATCGCACCTATGCGAAGCCACCCTTCACCCAAGCTTCTTAAGGACCAGCAGGAAAAGGGGGTGGTGCAAACAGAGCTAAATGAGGGCATGAACAGCCCCATCACCACAACAGTGTTGACAAGCGTAAGCGAGGATTCCAGGGACCAGTTTGAGAACAGCGTTCTTCAGCTAAGGGAACAAGATGAATCAGAGATGGCCATGTCTCACGGGAACAGCAACACTGTGGATGGAGAGGGCACGAGTGGAACCGAAGACATCAAGATTCAGTTCAGCAGGTCGGGCAGCGGCAGTGGTGGGTTTCTTGAAGGACTATTTGGATGCTTAAGGCCTGTATGGAATATCATTGGGAAGGCATATTCCACTGATTACAAATTGCAGCAGCAAGGTAAGCTAGAGTATGGACCTGGAAGATATTTCCTGTGTAAACGCACTACCACCATTAACTGCATAACCTTTGATAACTTAAAGACCTAGTGCCAGAAGAATACCCCATTTCAATTTCCTATAGACCTTCTGAATGGAACAGATTGACATATGGTTGGTCTTTTTTGGTCGAAGCCCACCTTTTGTGGTTGTACAGTCCAGTGGTGTCCAGAGTAGAGTACATATAAGACAATCCATGACGTTGTGAGGAAGAAGATGTTAGAGCTTCTGTTCCTTTTATCTCATCATTTTAAATTTTCTATTTTCATGCATGTTTTCATATATATTTGGTATTTTAATAAAGTTTTACAGATATATAATTTATAAATAAATCACATAGTGAGTGCATATTCAAAAATTTTATTGACAGTTTTTACAGTCAAAAAGTCTGATGGTCACTGGACTAATTCAAAACCAGACGGAAGCCACATGGTACTGCCCCTGAAGATTGCAGGCCTGCCTTAGGTAGTAGTAAAAAGGAATTTTTTTATCTTACAGTCAGGCACAGAAAGCTCACATTTTGAGGAAAGAACAAAATATCTAACCATTCTTGAGAAACATTATTATTTCGAGATCCCACAGCTTTTTAAAAAGTAAAAATTTAACTCCCATCATTGTGTAGTATGTATATTCATATACTCCAATTCAAGCCTTATGCTTTTGAAGTAAAGAGAACACATGGCACTGGTGTCCTTTATAACTTCATTTATATTGTTGAAACAATTTTTTCCTGAGAACAAAAGTAATATATATAGAAATTTTGGAACATACAAGTAAGTTCCCCCCCAAAAATTAAAATAATCTATGATTCTCCCATCTCCTGACAATAACCACCATTAGTGTTTTTGGTATATGTTAGTCTATACATGTGTGTATGTGTGCTTAAAAAAAGCTATGCTCTTCTGTAACACTTTTTTACTTCATACTGTGAACATTTCCTGTATCATGAAATATACTTTTTCAGCATCATTTTTAATGGCTGCATAATATTAAATTGTGTTAACATACACAGTTTAAGTAATTGTAATTAAGTAATCCTGTTTTTTTCCTTGTAATGAGAACTCTTAGGGTTTACTGTCTTAACAACTTTCATGCATTAACATAAACAGTGTTCATTATATTTATCAAGTTGTACACCACATCCCTAGTACTTACTAATCTTATAACTGGAAGTTTGTACCTTCTGACTGCCTTCATCCAATTCCCCCTCCCCTACTCACCACCTCTGGTAACCACAAATCTGATCTCTTTTTTTGTGAGTTTATTTTTGAAGTATAATTGACCTACAACACTATATTAGTTCCTGGTACACAACATAGTGATTTGACATTTCTGTACATTTCAAAATCATCACCATCATTAGTTACTGTCTGTCACCATACAAAGATGTTACATAATTATTGACTATATTCCCCACACTGTACATTTCATACCCTTGACTCATTTATTTTGTACTAAAAGTTTGTACCTCTTAATCTCCCTCACCTACTTCTCCCCTCCCCCCTCCCTCCTTCCCTCTGACAACCACCTGTTTGTTCTCTGTATCTATGACTCTGTTTCTGTTTTATTGTTTTTGTTCATTTGTTTTGTTTTTTAGATTACACATTTAAGTGAAATCATATAGTATTTGTCTTTCTCCATCTGACTTATTTCACTTAGCTTAGTGTCTTCTAGGTCTGTCCATGCTGTCACAAATGGCAAGATTTCATTCTTTTTTATGGCTGAGTAATATTCCATTGTGTGTGTGTGTGTGTGTGTGTGTGTGTGTGTGTGTGTGTGTGTGTGTGTACACCACACCTTTTTTGTCCATTCATCTACCTATGGGTACTTAGATTGCTTCCATATCTTGGCTATTGTAAATAATGCTGCAGTTAATGTAAGCGTGCAGATATCTTTTCTAAAGAGTGGGTTTTTTTTTACTTTTTTATTTTTTATACAATTTTTAAAGATTGCTTTCCATTTATTGTTATTACAGAATTTTGGTCATATTCCCCATGTTGTACATTACATCCTTGAGCCTATCTTACACTGAGTAGTTTGTACCTCCCATTCTCCCACCCCTCCCTCCCTCCCCACTGGTAACCACTGGTTTGTTCTCTATATCTGTGAGTCTGCTTTTTTGTTATATTCACTAGTTTGTTGTATTTTTTAGATTCCACATATAAGTGATATTCTACAGTATTTGTCTTTCTCTAACTTATTTCACTAGCATAATGCCCTCCATATCCATCCATTTGCCGCAAATGGCAAAATTTCGTTCTTTTTTATGGCTGAGTAGTATTCCATTGTGTGTGTGTGTGTGTGTGTGTGTGTGTGTGTGTGTGTCTCTGTGTGTGTGTGTGTCTGTGTGTCTGTGTGTGTGTGTCTGTGTATCCAATCTTGTCCACTCATCTGTTGATGGACACTTAGGTTGTTTCCATATCTTGGCAATTGTAAATAATGCTGCTATGAACATTGGGGTGCATGTATCTTTTCAAATTAGTGTTTTTGGTTTTTTCTGATATATACACAGGAGTGGAATTGCTGAGTCATATGGTAGTTCTATTTTTAGTTTTTTGAGACACCTCCATACTGTTTTCCACAGTGGCTGCACCAGTTTACATTCCCACTAACAGTGAACAAGGGTTCCCTTTTTTCACATCCTCGCCGACATTTGTTGTGTTCTTTTTGATGATAGCCGTTCTTTCTGACAGGTGTGAGGTGATATCTCATTGTGGCTTTGATTTTCATTTCCCTGATGATTACTGATGTTGAGCATCTTTTCATATGCCTGTTGGCCATTTTCTTTTCCTCTTTGGAAAAATGTCTGTTTAGTTCTTCTCCCCATTTTTTAATCTGGTTGTTTTTTTGATGTTGTGTTGTATGAGCTATTTATATATGTTGGATATTAATCCCTTATCAGCCATATCATTTGCAAATATTTTCTCCCATTCAGTGGGTTATCTTTTTGTCTTGTCAGTGGTTTCCTTTGCTGTGTGAAATCTTTTAAGTTTAAATAGGTCCCACTTGTTTATTTTTGTTTTCATTTCCTTTCCTTTAGGAGACAGATCCAAAAAAAATATTGCTGCAGTTTATGTCAAAGAGTGTTCTGCATATTTTCCTCTAGGAGTTTCATAGTATCTGGTCTTACATTTAGGTCTCTAAAGAGTGTTTTTGTTTTCTTTAGATAAATACCCAGGAGTGGAGTTGCTGAGTCATGTGGTAGTCCTATATATAGGTCTATTTTTAGTTTTTTGAGGTATCTCCATACTGTTTTCCATAGTGGCTGCACCAATTTGCGTTCCCATCACCAGTACCCAAGGGTTCCTGTTTCCCTACATCCTGGCCAACACTTGTTATTTGTTGTTTTTTTGGTAATAGCCATTCTAGCAGGTGTGAAGTGATATCTCACTGTGGTTTTCATTTGCATTTTCCTAATAATTAGTGATATGGAGCATCTTTTCATGTGCCTGATAGCCATTTGTATGTCTTCTTTAGATAAATGTCTGTTCAGATCCTCTACCCATTTTTTTTTTTTTTTTTTTTTTTTTGCTGTATGCAGGCCTCTCACTGTCGTGGCCTCTCCCATTGCAGAGCACAGGCTCCAGACATGCAGGCTCAGTGGCCATGGCTCATGGGCACAGCCACTCTGCGGCATGTGGGATCTTCCCAGACGGGGGCACGAACCCGTGTCCCCTGCATCGGCAGGCGAACTGTCAACCACTGTGCCACCAGGGAAGCCCTACCCATTTTTAATCAGGTTGTTTGTCTGATGTTGAGCTATATGAGTTATTTGTATATTTTGGATATTAACCCCTTATCAGATATAGCATTTATAAATATCATCTCCCATTCAGTAAGCTGCCTTTTCATTTCATTGATAGTTTCCTTCACTGTGCAAAAGCTTTTTAGTTTGATGTAGTCCCATTTGTTTATTTTTGCTTTTGTTGCCCTTACCTGAGGAGACATATCCAAAAAATATTGCTAAGACTGATGTCAAAGACCATACTGCCTATTTTTTCTTCCAGAAGTTTTATGGTTTCAAGTCTTACATTTAAGACTTTAATCCATTTTGAATTTATTTTTGTATATGGTGTAGTCCAGTTTGATTCTTTTGCATGTAGCTGTCCAGTTTTCCCAACACCATTTATTGAAGAGGCTGTCTTTTCCCCATTGTATATTCTTGCCTCCTTTGTCATAGATTAATTGCCCATGTAATTATGGTTTCATTTCTGGGCTCGCTATTCTGTTCCATTGATCTATGTGCCAGTACCATACTGCTTTGATTACTGTAGCTTTGCAGTATAGTTTGAAATCAGGGAGCATGATACCTCCAGCTTTGTTCTTCTTTCTCAAGATAGTTTTGGCTATTTGGGGTATTTTGTGTTTCCATACAAATTTTAGAATTATTTGTTCTACTTTTATGAAGAATGCCATGGGTATTTTGACAGGGATTGCATTGAATTCCTAGATTGCCTTGGGTAGTATGGTCATTTTAACAGTATTAATTCTTCCAATCCATGAACACGGTATATCTTTCCATCTGTTTGTGTTGTCTTCAATTTCTTTCATCAGTGTCTTATAGTTTTCAGAGTACAGGTCCTTTACCTCCTTAGATTTATTCCTACTATTTTATTCATTTTGATGCAATTGTAAATGGGATTATTTTCTTAATTTCCTTTTCTGATTGTTAGTTGTTAGTGTATAGAAATTAACATATTTCTGTATATTAATTTTGTATCCTGCAACTTTACCAAATTCATTGATAACTTCTAGTGCAATCTTCTATTGCTTAACAATTTGTTTACTATTTTCAGTGATTATAAGCCACACTGCAGTGAACGTGTCCATTCCTTAATTTTCGCCCATATCTTGATTACTCCTTAGGATAAATTATTAGAAGAGGAATGCTGGGTTCAAAGGATTTTTTGCTTTAAAGTGTTTGATACATATCTTTGCAGCCTTATGTAAATGATCAGTTGTTATGAGTTCTTTCATCAAGAAATTTTATAAAGGAATAATATGGACCAGAAATGATATTGTTTTATTTATTTTATAACTGAATATGGGATTCTGTAGCCCTCCCTTAAAAATGTATTCATATATTTTAGTCAAGACTGTTGACAGCTTTTCCACAACTACCAGGTGACATTAGTCACCATTAGCCACTTTTTCCATGCATTCAATTTTTTCTATTTCTGAAATACTTTTTCTTTTTTTGATATTTTATTTTAAGGTATTATTTTATTTTATTTTTTAACACAATTTTTAAAGGTTACACTCCATTTACAGTTATTACAAAATGTTAGCTATCTTCCCCGTGTTGTACAATACATCCTTGTGGCCTGTCTTACAGCCAGTAGTTTCTACCTCCCACTCCCCCACCCCTATATTGCCCCTTCCCCCTCTCCCCACTAGTTTATTTTTATCTGTGAGTCTGCTTCTCTTTTTTTAATATTCACTAGTTTGTTGTATTTTTTAGATTCCACATATAAGTGACATCATACAGTATTTGTCTTTCTCTGTCTGACTTATTTCACTTAGCATAATGCCCTCCAAGTCCATCCATGTTGCTACAGATGGCAAAATTTCATTCTCTTTTATGGCTGAGTAGTATTCCAGTGTGTGTGTGTGTTTGTGTGTGTGTGTGTGTGTGTGTGTGTGTGTGTAGATATATATATACCACATTGTCTTTCTCCGCTCATCTATTGATGTGAAATACTTTCTTTTAGAAATGCAAATCAGAACTACAATGAGGTACCACCTCACACCAGTCAGAATGGCTATCATCAAAAAGTCTACCAATAACAAATGCTGGGGAGGGTGTGGAGAAAAGGGAACCCTCCTGCACTGTTGGTGGGAATGTAAGTTGGTGCAACCACTGTGGAAAACAGTATGGCGGTTCCTCAAAAAACTAAAAATAGAATTACCATATGACCCAGCAATCCTACTCCTGGGTATATATGCAGACAAAACTATAATTCAAAAAGATACATGCACCCCTATGTTCATAGCAGTACTATTCACAGTAGCCAAGACATGGAAACAACCTAAGTGTCCACTAACAGAAGAATGGATAAAGAAGATGTGGTACATATATAATGGAATACTACTCAGCCATAAAACAGAATGAAATAATGCCATTTGCAGCAACATGGATGCAACTAGAAATTATCATACTAAGTGAAGTAAGTCAAAAAGAGAAAGACAGGGGCTTCCCTGGTGGTGCAGTGGTTGAGAGTCCGCCTGCCGATGCAGAGGACGCGGGTTCGTGCCTCGGTCCGGGATGATCCCACGTGCCGCTGAGCGGCTGGGCCCGTGAGCCATGGCCGCTGGGCCTGCATGTCTGGAGCCTGTGCTTTGCAACAGAGGAGGCCGCAGCAGTGAGAGGCCCACGTGCCACAAAAAAAAAAAAAAAAAAGTAAAAAAGAGAAAGACAAATACCACATGATATCACCTTTATGTGGAACCTAAACTATGGCACAAATGAACCTATTTACGAGACAAAAACAGACTCACAGACATAGAGAACAGACTTGTGGTTGCCAAGGGGGAGGGGGTGTGGGGGAGGGATGGACTAGGAGTTAGGAGTTAGTAGATGCAAACTATGACATATAGAATGGATAAACAATACCGTCCTACTATATAGCACAGGGAATTATATTCAATATCCTGGGATAAACCATAATGGAAAAGAATATGAAAAAGATTGTATATATATATATATATATATATATATATATATATGTATGTATAACTGAATCATTTTGCTGTACAGCAGAAATCAACACAACATTGTAAATCAGCTATACTTCAATTTTTTTTAATTGATTCTGAAATACTTTCTCTTAAACCAATACCAGACTCCCCATCTATACCCCTTCTCCATAAGTATATTGGGATTTACCTGTAAATCTGTCCATTCCAGGTATACTTTCCAGGATTTGTCAACCACAGCATTCTTTCTCAATCCCTAGGTTTTGTCTGTCTGTTTTCTCTCCATACCCTGCACATTCTACCCTCTTTTTCCCTCTATGATCTTAAGGTTTCAGGGAAATTAAAGAGTTGTTCCTTGTCACACAGCGGTTGGGGACTCCTATGTTAAACAGTTTTATTATTTTAAAAATTGGGAATAAAGACAAATCCAAAGAGGAAAATAAAAATCACTTGTCATCCCATAACCACCCACCCTTAATTTATTATTTTTTAGAAGTTCCTTCTTCTCTGCTTAGACACAAAACTTACTAATATCTGCTTATATGATAAACTCATTTGGTTTTTGGGTTCTTAACTTGTCCAGTCTAATAATTATTTTGGTGGCAATTTGGAGGTCTCAGGATCCAAACGCAGCATTGAGGTTCAGACTCATAAAGAAGACTAACAGACACATCCCATGTCTGTTAAAAGAAGCCTTTAAAATTCTTTATTGTTCTGTAACCTTGTATTTAATTTGTGTTCCAATTGATTATGTGACCTTCAGAAAGGCTTATTTCAGGAGCAAATAAGACACATCCTTGGTCAGTTTAAGCTTACAAGGGTACGGCAGCTGCCCAGCTCTTCAGCAAATGAGAGGATATCCTACCGTGAGCAGGTGTTGCTGTGGGCTGTAGAAGAGATTCACTAGCTTGAAACTAAGTGTAGTTTTTTTCTTGTCAGCTCTGGGATCATGGAGCTAATCTTTAATCCTGGATTACAGTCAACCAAAGGATAGTACATATAACAGATGTGTCCCTGCATTTGGTATTATGAGGAAATTTCACTTGATTAAATTTTTTTTAGTGATATCTTCATCTCCCATTTAGTATGTTAGTAGTGAAGCGTAAGTAAGGTAATATGTGAAATCTTTTATTGCCAAATAGTTCCCAGTCTCAAAGCAAGTATTGTCATAGACTTGTCTGAATAAACAAAGGAGAACTTATGTGTTAAAGTGAGTGGGCATGTGGCTTTTTCTCAGTCCTAGGGATCATGGTGGATATTGGAATTAAGATAGTAGTCATAGTGATGAATCAGAGAGAAGATAAAAGCTGGGGAAGAGTACCAATGGGACAGCTGTAAAAGCAGCAGAAAGTCTGGGACTAAACCTGGAGGGAGCACAGCCAGTTTCCATCATTATAAGGTTTGTTATCTTGTTCCTCAGTGATCTAGGCCCCCAATTTGTATATCCTTGTTGCTAACGTTCTTTTTGCTGCCATTTTCTTGTTCCTTGACTCCCTGCTAGATATCGATCAGGACATTGGAACTGGACAGAGAGGACTAAATCACATGAAACAATTTTATTTCTGGTAGTCAGTTCTAGTAAAAAAAATTGATGGAAAGGTGGTTGAAGTATTACTTTACACTCTGTGTTCTTGAATTACCAATGCCGGCCCCTTTATTTTTCATGGACAATTAAGATTTGGTTGAACATAGATGAATTAACACAGGCGTGAGCTACTGTTGGTCAAGGAAATTTTTGTTATTTATTATAATATCAACCTTTGGTATTTGAGTGCCAAATATATTTATCATTTGTATTTTATTTTATTTATTTATATTTATATTTTTATTTTTTATTTTTTTTGAGGTACACGGGCCTCTCACTGTTGTAGCCTCTCCCATTGCAGAGCACAGGCTCTGGATGCACAGGCTCAGAGGCCGTGGCTCACGGGCTTAGTTGCTCCGCGGCATGTGGGATCTTCCCCGACTGGGGCACGAACCCGTGTCCCCTGCATCGGCAGGCGGACTCTCAACCACTGCACCACCAGGGAAGCCCTATTTTATTTATTTTTTAATTGAAGTATAGTTGATTTACAATACTATATTAATTTCAGGCGTACAACATAGTGATTCAATATTTTTATAGATTATACTCCATTTAAAGTTATTATAGGGACTTCCCTGGCGGTCCAGTGGTTAAGACTTCGCCTTCCAATGCAGGGGGTGCGGGTTCAATCCCTGGTTGGAGAACTAAGATCCCACATGCCTCGCAGCCAAAAAAACAAAACATAAAACAGAAGCAATATTGTAACAAATTCCATAAAGACTTTAAAAATGGTCCACATCAAAAAAAAAAATCTTTAAAAAAAAGAAGAATAAAAAAATGTTATTATATAATATTGGCTACATTCCTTGTGCCATACAATATATCCTGGTAGCTTATTTATTTTATACGTAGTAGTTTGTGCCTCTTAATCCCCTACCCCTATCTTGTCCCTCCCTCCTATCATTTGTATTTTAATACTTCATTTATTTCTCATTTTATAAAAATACTAAATAAGAATTATTTATAAAATATATAGTAAATTACAATATAAACATTATAAAATTATGTAAAGAGATTCCCTGGTGGTGCAGTGGTTGAGAGTCTGCCTGCCGATGCAGGGGACGCGGGTTCGTGCCCTGGTCGGGGAGGATCCCACATGCCGCGGAGTGACTGGACCCGTGAGCCATGGCCGCTGAGCCTGCGCGTCCAGAGCTTGTGCTCCGCAACGGGAGAGGCCACAACAGTGAGAGGCCCGCGTACCGAAAAAAAAAAGTAAAAAGAAAGGATTATTTAACAAATTGTTTTTTGAATCACTAAATAACACTATGAAAAAAATTAATTTGCATCAGTTCTCATACCATACAACAAAATAAACTTCAGATGTAAAGGTTAAACTTTTAAAAAATCAACTATAGATCACTCTTAGAAGATAGATTAGGCAGTAGAAGAAATTGCAAAGCAAATGACAAGCAGCTATAAAAATATTTTGTTCAAATCATAATAAAATTAAAAGAAAAATGCTTTTGTAAAAAGCCTCTTCGTATGTGTCAAAGAAATAGAAAGCTCCTTTGAGCTTATGAGAACTGCAAGACCCTAATAAATAAATGGACAAGGGATAAATCTGATAATTCATACAAAGAAGATGTATTAAACAAATGTTGAGAAAATATCCTATATCACTGGCAATTAAAATAGTGCGAACTTATAAAACACTATTTTATACCTAACTAAATTAGCACCAAAAAATAATCGGCAACATTCATTGCTGGCAAAGTTGCAGTAAAAGAGACTTGCTCATACTTTGCTACTGTCAGCAAAAACTAGAAAAATCCTTTTGGATAGCAACTTGGAATGTATACCAAGAACCAGGAAACTATACTCTTTAACCTCAGGATTGAACATGAGGAAGTAATATAAAGAAAGAAAAAAGTATCAAATTTAACTTAACAAACAAAAAAGTGGAAACAAGTACAAAAAAAGGTAAGAGGGTACAGTAAGTAACTATTAAGCTATGACATAGCTGTATACATATAAACAAAGACTAAAAGAAGATGAAAACAATATGTGCTGGGATTTCAGATAAAATATGTGCTTTTCTGCTTTTTCTAGTATTTTCTAATGTTTTCTAGTACTTAACAGTAAATAAAGATTGCATAAATAGGAAAAAAAGACAGCGAAAGACTGTCTAATTTTAGTAATTATGTATTAACAATTAGGGTATCTTGGGCTTTTATAGAGTTATTTGGAGAAATATTGCCCAGTTATGTTCTTGCTCAGAATCCAGTGCTAGTACCTTATTCAGCCCCCAGAATGGTCAAAATGACACTGTGTTTAGTTCTTCACTAGACCCCTAATGAGTAAAACTAAGTGTGCCATCAATACCTGTGTCCTATATGTGCCACATGAATAAGCCTATAGGGATGAAAGTCATTAGACGCTGTAAAGATACTAAAAGCAGTCATCTGTAACTTATTGTTTCCACCCAAACTTGTTTCTTTGGTGATTTCATATTTGTGAGCTATTTGTATTGTAGAGAGATTGTTTTTGTATAGCATCTATTCAATTTCAGTAGAGCAGAAACCTTTAATACTGCTCATACCAGAAGAATGGGACAAGTGCCCATGCTTTTAATCACCCTCACTATAATTTTTTCTGCTCTATGTATTTATATTTTAAAGGTCATGTTTTAAACTTTGTAATGAGAAACCACATTTTATTAAGCATCTACAGAATTTCTTTTCTGTTAAAGAAAATTAGAAAAGAGGGAAATGTAGTTCCCTTCTACTCTTTCTGCGCTTGCTTCATTGATGTAGTAGTGAGTTGATTTGCTTTCAAGACCAGAATATCTTCAAAGCTGATTCAACACTACTTTGTTCAGTGTTCTGCAAACAGTGGCCTTTAAGTGATTGGTGATCTGACAAGAATCTCTCATAACCTTTAGCATTGTCATCATCTTCTCCTCACTCTGTGGGGCTCTTAGCTCTTTGATGTTCATTTCTGACCAGTGCAGTGATAATGCACTGGCAAAAAGGATAACCAATGGATTGTAGTCGTCTTTTTAAGTTGCATGAGATTAAAGCACATATTGATTGAATTTTTAATCTATTTTAAATAGCATTTTATTCATTTTAAATGTAATATAGGCTGAAACTAACACAATATTGTAAATCAACTATACTTCAATTAAAAATAAAAGTAATATAGGCTTATGGTTTAAAATTTTTAATACAGAAAAGGATAAACAACATAACATGAATCATCAATAATGCCACCACTTAGAAATGACCCCTGTTACATTTTTGGTGCAAAAAGAAATTAAACTTTAAGAAAAACAGAAACTTGAAAATACTGCATCTATATGAGTAAGTATATTATGACTAATGACCCTCTCTCTCAAATACTTCATGAGAGATAATGTGGTATAGTAGAGAAAACACTGTCCCTGGATTCAAGCCAGTTCTGGAGTCCTGGGCCCTGTTTTGCCACTTACCAATTATGTGACCTTGATTAAGTTACTTAAGGCATGTTTACCCTATGGCTTAGTTTTCTCATTTTTAAATAACCGTAATAAGGCCAGACTTATAGGATTGTTGTAAGAATTAAACACATGACAGATCTAAAGCACTACGCTAGTGTCTGGCGTATAGTAAGTGCTAAATAAAAGGTAAATACTAATTTAATTATTATACATCATTAGATCTTTAGGAGAGTATCACTGAAAATTCATTCAGCAAGTATTAATTGAGAACCTGCACTAGAAATTCAAAGAGGAATAAAGCAACACATAATGGGTGATGGGGTAGGGATGGTGATGTAGAGACAGATAGGTGAATTGACTGAGCATGCAAGCTTCAAGTGAGGAGGTGGGGCTGTGGGAGTGTCAGGATGTGTTTTGTTCAGAGGTGATTATATTGGAGATCTCTGATCTGCTGAATTTCACTGGTTAAAAATTGATACAAACTAATACATGTGAATATCTTATCTATGGTATCAAGACCCATAGAAAGGTTATACCTTTTGGAGAGTTACCAGGTGAGAGACAAAGGATAGAGGTCATTTTGGGTGATGGTGAAGTTGGTCCCTTCAGAGTGGCCTTGTAGAATGGCCCCTGAGCATTCTACAAGGGGCCACTGAGATCTCTTTAAGCTTGTTTCTCACTTGTGTGCCTAGATACTTGGGAAGTGCCATTTGAGGAGATCTCAGAGCTGCAGTGGCTGGGTAGTGGAGCCCAGGGAGCTGTCTTCTTGGGCAAGTTCCGAGCGGAGGAGGTGGCCATCAAGAAAGTGAGAGAGCAGAATGAGACGGATATCAAGCATTTGAGGAAGTTGAAGCATCCTAACATCATCGCTTTCAAGTAGGTCAAGGCTTTTTTTTTTTTTTTTAAAGAAATAGATTTTCTTTCCTCCAGTATATACATTTAAGTTCCTGCTTTGAAAGACATGTTAAGAACACTCTACAGACTTAGCACTGTGCTAGGTGCTTTGGGAGGGTACCAAAGAACTATTATATTAGAATCATGTCTTTAAGGATTTTATAGTCTAATAGTTCTTTTTGCCAGAGCACACACTTCTTGGAAGGGATGTATGTGGGACAGAGAGGGAGAAGGTAGATTCCTGCCAAGCAGTCAGATCTGCTGAATCAATGTCATTATCAGTAGGACAACAGAGGCTACTTCAAGATAACCTGAACATCCTAAAATTCAGTTAAGAAAACAAAGCTAACATGTGAAGTGATTAGAGAACAATTAGTTCCTTGTAAATAGAGATGTATTTTCTTACTAGTTTCTATTAGTGTCCGTTCTTAAATATCAACTTGTAATAACAGGTACCTTCAGAGTATTTCTCCCTGCCTCAGGTTTTGCCAGATCCATTTTCAAGGAATGCCAAACACTCAGCTTTCTAAATCTAATAATAGTAGAATTAGTGATGATAGTAAGTTAAATGCTATATTTATTTCACAAAGTGGTTGTTTTCAAGAGTATGTGAATATATCTTTCTAGTTTAGTCCCTTATCTTCATAATATTGACAGGGATCCCTAGCAAAATGGAAAGATTCAGAGGTAAATTTGTAGAAGGCACCAAACTTGGCAGTGCTGAGCTCTGAATATGTATAATCTCTTCTCCCTGTACTCTTCCCTTGAGTTCCTTCTCTTACCAGCCTTGAAATTTTGCCCTAGGCTTGAACAAATGAATAATGAGTGGCTTAAGAGGAAGAAAGGTGAAGAACAGGAAAGAAAGCCTTTAGGAAGGAAGAGAGATTAGAAATTAGAGCTTCTTGGTATATTTTTATATAATATATATTGAATTTATATATATTTCAATTCTGGAAAATAGTATGACCAATAAGCCTATAGCTAAAAGTAGAATAACTTACAAATTCTCCTTTCCTAACCTAGGAGGGACTTCCTCCAGCCCCCAAGAGGAATCCTTTCCTTAATAAAACTCTCATTATAAAGCTAAACATGTCATGCAATAATTTCTAATTGGAAATATATCCCCAAAGTAAGGAATAGAAATCATGGGTACAAGTTTTGTAGAATGGGTTTAAATGTCTATTGAGGTTGAGTTTTGATTCCCAAACAAGACCCCTTACTTTGGAAAGGGAAAGAAGTGTGAAAAGAAGAGAAGCATTCAACTGGGATACTAAATGAAGTCCTTAGATTCATTTCCTTGTGGAAGGAACATCCCTGCAGAGGACATGGGAGAGAATTTCAGTTGCTGTAGTGATTCTATTATTGGTTGCCCTAGGAGGGCCAGGAGGATGTGAAACTAAAACAAAATGCTATCGAGACCAATTATAATCCTTCCCAAGATGATAAGTTTCTCAAGACAATAGGAGGATTATTTTTAAGCAGACAAGTCTGTCAGAGGCTCACTTTCATTCATTTTACTTCACTGAGAGGATCATCATTGCAGTGTGGTTACCCTCGTAAATGGAAGGAAGAGCCTTTTATTTAACTAAACTTTAAGCTTAAATCACTGGTATGCTAGGTTTGAGACGCTGAATGTTCTATAGATGAGCATGGCCTTTTGGCCTCCCGAAGTGAACTAGGCTATGAGTCTCAGGTAAGAGGGCTTTCTAGCAAGAGGTCGTGGGTTACTGAAGGTAGAAATGTGTCCTCAGAGGATGAGTGCGAGAAGCTTGATTTTTCCTTCCTTTCTTTTGTTTCTTCCTTTTTCCTCTGAGTCTTTTCCCTGCTTTACCCTCTGACCCTCCTACCTGCATATACAGTTTTCAGCATTATGGATAAGTATTGCTCTGTTGGTGTCCAACTCTTTAGGCTGAAGATGCTTGAATTGTCTTTACCTCTACATGGAAAACAATAGTGAGACTGTGTCCCTGGCCCATTACACCATGCTCTTGAGGCATTGTGCAGTGTTATGTTTGCAGCCATCTGTGCCATGTGTTGCTTAGCCAATGAATCATTCAGAACCGTCTGGAAGATATGAAGGCATGATTAGATTTTAGTACATCTCTCTGGATACTGATTTCTGTGCTTTCAGCTTCTTTTGAAGTTAGTAAGAACCATGTACAGAAGGGAAGTGCAAGAAAGGAATACTATATTCTCTTTTTCTTCCAATTTTTAAGCAATCTTTTAAGAAAACCCAACCTACCTGTTCCTAATGGAATTGAGTGCCAAAGGGAAGAAAAGGTAGCAATTAGAAGTGATTATAGAGCTGTTATTTATAGCTACTAAGAAGCCTTGTCATAGTACAGGGCTGATGGAATGATTGCTTCTCATTTGTCAGTCAAGAAAGACGAAAAGTGTATAACATATCGCTGTTAGGCTCTTTATGTCAATGTTTGTCTGACAAGTTAAAACATACTTGAGTAAGATGCTGAGTAGTTTCAAACAAATATTTGTTTTGATATGCTTAAGCACATTACACTATTTCTGCCCTTATTCATTATTTCTCTGTAGTAAAAATTAAATTGTCTGTTGCTGTATACTTGTGCTCCACTGAGGTTTCCTGAAAGTCAAGTAACAGAAACTTTAAAAATTTTTTCTTTAAAAATCAAGATGAGAATTCTGGGGAGCTTAGAAAATGATAGGAGAGTAATAGAAATAGCTTTGCGGCATTTGACAGGCACATCAAGGCAGGGAAAATAAAAACTAATTATACTTATTCATAATCTGCCGTTGTTATAAGACTTTCACATGATTACAAGTCACAACCTCTAAATTCTTTCAGCACTTATGGCAGCCTAAGAGATAGGACATGAATTGGTAGCTGGCTGAGGACTTTAGCTGGGAGTCTTGTAGGTAGAATAATGATATTCCTTTGGAGGAAGGCATACGTATCATTAAGAAATAAGACACAGAATTGCTCATGATAATTTTTCTTCTCTTTTCTTTTCTTCTCTTTTCTTTTCTTCTCTTTTCTGATTCTCAGAACAAAACTGTGAAGATGATTTTCCCACTTTTATAGGATAACAGTATTAATATAGGAATCCCCAATATGCTTGTCTATACAAACTTTTAAAAGCTGGAAGGGAGGCAGTGTAGCGTAGTTAAGTGGAAAATCATGGGCTTTGAAGTAGACAGACTGGATTCGAATCTCAGCTCTGTCATGTATTAGTTGTATGATCCTAGGACAAGTCAGTTTTCCTCGCTGAGCTTTACCTGTAGAAATGGAAAAGATAATATCTATCGTACAATGGTTTGAGGCAGATTAAATAAGACAATTAACTAACATGTAAACATTCCTGACAAATAGAGGATGTTCTTTCGTGTTAGTACCCTTCCTCCTACCCCTTGCCTCTGTACTTGTTTGTGCAAAGGCTTTATCAACAAAGAACGCTCAGGTGAAGTTAAACAATATTTGTCAAGGACTTGCTGTGAACTTCTAAGCTATGTGGTAGAAAGAAAAGTACTTGAAGACCTTTTCCTTTAAGGAACCGATAATCTGTACAGGGAGAGAAAAATTGCATATAAAAAACAAATATGTAGCATAGGAAATTAGAGAAGAGAAAGATTTTTTTTTAGACTGGAATAATCAGGAAAGGCTTCATAGAAGATGTAGGAATTGATGAAAATAGAGGCTGCATAGGTGTATAATACATTGTGTAACATTATTTTTGTTCTAAACAGAAATGTTCTTCAGCTACTCTATAACATAGAAAATTGATTCTTTTGGTCCTCAGTCTAGTTATCTTAAATTTGAGTAATTTGAAATTCAACAAATAGTAAAAATAGCAATATTTTATTTGAATTCTCTCTGTACACTATATATAAAACTTTCCATTTAATTTTTAAAGGAAGATATTTAAATTATTCTTAACAATCTAAAATATCCAGCCTACACAAGTCTCAGAGAAAAATGCTCTTTGTTCTAGAATGGAATGGTCCCCCAGAAAAAGCACCGATATAGCATAGCATATAGATATCTAAAGTGAACAAAACAAACTAAAATTGTCTATGTGCATAACAAAGAAACATGTAGACTAGAGGGACTTAAATGGTAATTTAAGGATCAGGAAAGATTATATGCATTTTTAAAATAATGTGGACAGAGAACTGGTCTTAATTATTAAATTTATTAAATATTCTTAAAATATAAATATGTATACATATATGTTTATATGGATGTGTGTACTCATGTACATGTCTGTGTTTTCTTGAAAGGGGTGTTTGTACTCAGGCCCCATGTTACTGTATCATCATGGAATACTGTGCCCATGGACAACTTTATGAGGTTTTGCGAGCTGGCAGGAAGATCACACCTCGATTGCTAGTAGATTGGTCCACAGGAATTGCAAGTGGAATGAATTATTTACACCTCCATAAAATTATTCATCGTGATCTCAAATCACCTAAGTGAGTTCTGGAGCTAATTTTTCAGCCATTTTGTTTTATTGTTTTGAAATATGGAATTTTATCAACCATAGTTGAAGCTTTTGGACATCATATTTTCAGTTCAGTTTAAATTAGCACAGTGGATAACTCTATTTGCATGTTTGGGGGATTATTGTTAACCTACTTACCTATATGGCAGATATGTCCAGGCACCTGACAGTAGTTTTCCCTTTTTGTTGCCTTTTAATTGTACAACTATGAAACAAAATATATTAACTAAAGTATTCACTTTCCATCATCTCAGATAATTAATGCCAGACTTTCCCATTGGAAGGCTTGACTTGTTTTCCCAGTGTGTTCCCCCCAGAAAACCAATTTTTTAAAAACTGAGTTTCAGAAATATATACAACAGGATAAAAATGGATAAGAAACAGAGGCAAAGAGAAAATAAAAACATTAACTAAAGCTTGTTCACAAAATGTATACCATAAGATTCTGTACAGTTGTTAGAGGTGGCTTATGAATTTGGCTTTGAGCTTCGTAGAGTCTAAGCAAAGAAGGAAACAAGGTAACGAGGTTCACAGTGCTCATTAAATAATATAAATTGGTTATTTAAGAGAAGCAGATTGGCATATCCCAATGATCTGTGTTGTTCTAGGGTGTGATGGCTTAGGAGTGAATATGATTTGAACCTAATACATTTTTAGAGGGTGTCAAATTCAGAACCAGGCAGATCCATCTCCTGACCCTAAACATGGTCCTAAAGTAAATCGCTTGAGGAAATTGGATCCCAACGATTACAGGTGGGGAATTTTGAAGTGTGTCCATATTTCATTGGAGATCAAAGAAGCCTAACTAAAAGAATTGTGGGCTGACTCACATGATAACTTCTTTTTGAAAGGGCTATTTTATCTTAAAGATTATGAGTTTGGAGGAACTAAGGTGATTGGCAGTGGAAAGAATCAGAATGTGTGAAATTCCTTAAAAATGTATTGACTTAAATAACTTTGTCTGTGTTACACATAATAAAAAAAAATCTTTAAAAAAAAAAGAAAGAAAAGAAAAGAGAAGCAGTAACCTGTTTTCAAAGTGATTCTTTGGCTACCAATAACCACTTCAAAAGGAATGTTTATTCAGTTCCCCAAAATGAATGAAGGAAGGAAAGGAATTGATTAAATGGTATACTTCAGTGTAGCTCCTATTTTTAAACATTATTTTCATTATTTCCCACCACATTTTTGTTTAGAGAAGCAGAGAAGAATTCATCTTTATCCAAAAACATATTTGCATAGTGCTTTCATGGTTTACAACATTTTAAAATATCCATGATCACATCTGCTTTGATCTTAGCAAAAATGTATGGAATAGATGTAACAGATATCATTTTATATAAGAAAATCTAGAACTCAGAGCCCAAAGTCATGGAGCTAGGACTTGAACCCAGAACTTAGCCCACAGACCACTGCATTCTCCCTCATCATGTGAAGATGAGGGATTCACAATTAATCCTGCCTCTTCTCCATGGAAGATACAAATCTGTCCTTGATTATCAACTTCAAAGCAGCTCTTATTTATCACCATAGTTCTCAACAATGTTTATTATAGTCGTTAGCTCACTGAACAACCTTCTCCTTGCTTTACTTGCAAATAAACTTTATTACAGTGTTCATTCCTTCTGTTCACATTTTCCACACAATCTGTTGCTTTTGTCATCCACTGCATACACATGAAGTACACAAAATACTTGCCGAAGACCTCTTTTCGGTACGCGGGCCTCTCACTGTTGTGGCCTCTCCCGTTGCAGAGCACAGGCTCAGCGGCCATGGCTCACGGGCCCAGCCGCTCTGCCGCATGTGGGATCTTCCCGGACCGGGGCACGAACCTGTGTCCGCTGCATCCGCAGGCGGACTCTCAACCACTGCGCCACCAGGGAAGCCCCCAAAGACCTCTTTGAATGGCCTCCTTCTTAACCACCTTGTTCTCTTTAAGAATTAATTTTAGGAAATTCCCTGGCAGTCCAGTGACTGCCCCGGTTCAATCCCTGGTCAGGGAGCTAAGATCCTGCAAGCCAGGCAGAGCGGCCAAAAAAAAAAAGAAGAAGAATTAATTTTAGAGGAAGAATTCAGGAAATTTTAGCATATGTAAATCACATGCTACTCTCTTTAACTCTTGTCATTTAAAAATTAGAGCAGGCACTTCCCTGGTGGTCCAGTGGTAAAGAATCCGCCTTACAATGCAAGGGACGTGGGTTCGATCCTTGGTCAGGGAACTAAGATCCCACACGCCGCAGGGCAACTAAGCCCGTGCGCCACAACTACTGAGTTCGTGCACCTCAACTAGAGAGCC
The DNA here is from genome assembly GCF_963924675.1 of Phocoena phocoena. Classification (NCBI taxonomy): domain Eukaryota; kingdom Metazoa; phylum Chordata; class Mammalia; order Artiodactyla; family Phocoenidae; genus Phocoena; species Phocoena phocoena. Next base: position 64,116,670 of record NC_089222.1, read on the forward strand.
TGCGTCCCGCAAACTAGAGCCCACGTGCCCTGGAGCCTGCGCGCCACAGCTAGAGAGAGAAAACCCAGACTCCACAACTACAGAGATGCCCACGTGCCGCAACGAAAGATCCCACATGCCTCAATGAAGATCCAAGTGCTGCAACTAAGACCTGATACAGCCTAAAATAAATAAATAAAATAAATCTTTTTAAAAAATAAAAATTAGAGCAATAAGTTTGTTATCTAGTAAGTCTTTCCCTCTGCTATCAGTACCATCCCGAACCTCCAGCAGCCTTGGCCTCTTTGGGTTCCAAGCTGACACTGAGAAGACAAAGGTCAATCTGCTGTAAAGAGAGATTTCATTACCTGCGTTAAATCCTTAGGCTGTGTGACCCCAACTTTGTCTCAGAAGCCTTCACGAAAGTCCCAACGTTGTATCTTTTCTAGTCTCCTCCCATGGCTCTTCCCTCTTGTCATACTAACAGGTCCCATAATGAGCAGAACAAAAGAGGCAGAAGAGGAAGCTTCTAGTGTTTTTCTTACTAGGAGCTTATCACCTTTTTTTACTTTCAGCGTATATGAGACCAGCAATTCTCCAGTTATCTCACATATCCCATGATATTTTAATCCTTACGCATTTTCACCAAGACTGACATGATTAAATCAAAATTTCTAAATTATGTAAATTTTATATGTCACGTACAAAACCAGGGTTAAGATGTGGATGAAGGTATTTTAAAGCAATCATAAGCAATGAACTGTTTGGTAAAGAGCCATCTGACATTGGCGGGGAGGGGGGCAAATGTCAAGTTCCTAGTTCACATAGAGGAGGAAGGAGACTGAGAAGTTTTCTGTTTTCTAGCCGCCTCAATTCTGATACTATTTGAGTATTAAGACTTCATGTTAAAATTAAGTCTGTATATCATTAAGCCTCTGAAACCCTAACTCATTAACATTTTAAAGTTCTAAACAGGTTATTTCAAGTGAATTCAGTCTAGTGTGTGTGGATGCTAATTCTCTGGATTTGACTGGCACTAGATTTTATTCACTTTAAGGCTAGCAAAAGAAGTTTGCCCCAAGTCACAACCCAGATCACTGTAACCAGTATAACATGACTTGTGTGGAATCTACCTAAGCTTAAATTTATTCCTGCTTTTCCTTATCAACATTAATGGAATCCCAGCATACTTATTAGCCTTTTATAATAATGAATCCCTTGTGTCATGGTGCCATGCATGATTTTAGTTGGCCATCATTTAAACAGTGTTTTAAAAGAAGTGTTTTTCCTGTTGAGTTGTCTGAGACCAGCAAGGATGAAAACCAATGTTTATGGAGATGGGTGCTTTACATATATTACCTCATTTAGTTCAAATGAAAATCCTATGAGACCATTATTACAGACCCATAATCCCTCATCCAAAGCTCTTGGAGTCAGATGATTTCAGAAATGTAACATAGGGCATTTACCTTACACCCCCAGCGAAGTCTGGGGCCACATCCTATGATCAGCCACATTCATAAATCTGCAGCAAAACCTTTGACAGTCGCACAAAGTGGGATAAGTTGAGTTTGCTTTATATATATGAAAAAATATTTATAAAGAATTTTTGGAGATTTTTGAATTGTGGATAAGATACTGTGACTTGAATTGTCTCCATCTTACAGATGAGAAAACTGGCTTAGAAGAATTAAGTAATTGGCAAAGGTCACACAGTTAGCAGTGGTGGAGGCAGGATAAAACCAGATGTAGAAAGCCCACTATGCTATGCTACCTCACAAGTATGAATGATGCTGTTTGTGGTGTGTAGCTAATGCCCCAGTAGTACTGGAACTCGAGAGCTGAATTCTGCAAGGTAGGAGGCAGCAAACAAAATCTTCAGTTGCCAGTTAGTCGTGCTTTTCATTAATACTAACGATCTGGATGTTTTCTTTATTTCTTTTTAAAGTGTTTTAGTGACTCACACAGATGCAGTAAAAATTTCAGATTTTGGTACATCTAAGGAACTTAGTGATAAAAGTACCAAGATGTCCTTCGCTGGCACAGTAGCATGGATGGCGCCAGAGGTGATACGGAATGAACCTGTCTCTGAAAAAGTCGATATATGGTGAGTGGTGCCATCTGTGCCAACCAGAAAGCCTGTTCCCACTTTCACCCTGTTAGCGCTTTCCTCTTTCAACACGTCTACTTTCCCAAAATATTCTTTAGTATTACTCACTTCTGGTTGATTTCAGTCTCATATAATCTGAGGTACTACCCAGCATGATCATCACACCTGGTAAGAAGGATTGGGGGAGAAGGAATTAGGGTGAATATCCATTCAGTAAGTCATCAGTTTGGGGGACTCCCAGAGAATATGCTGAACTTTCTGGAAAACTAAAAGTTCACTTTATATAGCCATTTAGTATAAAAGTCTTTCTGAAATATACTACATAATTTTCACCTTCTTTAATAAAATATGTTGAACAAAGTTTACCTATTCTTGGTGACTCAGACCATCATTGGGTATATCAGTGATGTACTTTGCTGTGATACAGTTATATGATTTAGACCTATTTGAGGTGTATGGGGCTGTTTGCCCTTTTATTAAACAGCCCTGATGGGCTTTATTTTTTTGGAGGGGGAGTTAATCTTTATTAACTTTTCCTCTGAGGTTACAAATCTCTGCTATTAACAGTATATTTCCCTTGGGACTTCCCTGGCGGTCCAGTGGTTAGGACTCCACGCTTCCACTATGGGGGTCACAGGTTCAATCCCTGGTCAGGGAACTAAGATCCTGCATGCTGCGTGGCCTGGCAGAAAAAAAAAACAAAAACAAACAAAAACAAAAAACCTGGTATATTTCCCTATAGTTGTTTTTCTTCCATTCTTAATATTGGCTACTAGTAACTTTTAGACTTAAAACCAAAAAAATAGCATATGTTAAAATTGCATGTAATTTTAGAGTAAATAAGATAAAGTAGAAATGTGGGATCATTTGTAATTTGGGTAATTATTACCAAAGTGTCCTCATTAGGGATTATACCAATTTATGTTCCCAAAAGAAATGTGTAAGAGTGTTTTTTCAGTCTCAGCAATAAAATGTGTTAAACTTTGGGATTTTTTTGCCAACCATATAGGTAAACAAACAGTGTCATAGGTGCAGTTTTAATTTGCATTCCTCTTCTAATATTATAAATAAGGTTGTACATTTTTTCATATATTTATGAACCATTTGTAATTTCTTATTTGTGAACTACTCTAATCCTTTACTAAGCTTTCTGATCTTTTATTCTCATCAATTTACAGGAGTATTTTATATATTAAGGAGATTATCCTTTTGTGTATATAAATTATAGGTACTTTTCACTTTTGTTGTTTTTCTTATGGTGGAAGTTTTTTTCCACAGCAAGATTTTCTTTTAAGCAGTTTGATTTATCAATCTCTCCTGTTATGGCTTCTGGATTTCTTAACTAGAAAAGACTTCAACATTCTAAGATTCTTTTTTTTAATTTCCATGTGTTCTTTGACGACTTTTATGATTTCGTTTCTCACATTTAAATCTTTGATACATTTAGAATTTACCTTGATGTAAGATGAAGTGTAAATTTGTTTCCCCAATTCTCCCAACAGCATTTATTGAATAATCGATTTTCCCCACTGGTGTGAGATGTCACTTCTCTCATATGCTCAATTCTTATATGTTTTGGGTCTATTTCTGGATTTCTATTCCAATCCAATATTCTGGCTGACTATTGATCACCAGTGTTAATTATTGAAGCCTTATAGTATGTCTTAATATCTGATAGTATTGGTTACCCCCTCATTAATTTTCTTTTTCAGAGTTTTCCTGGCTGTTTCTATTTTTCCTATAACAATATTAGAATTTTAAAACTGGGCATATATTCGATTGAATATTAATAAATGAATAACTAAAATACAAGTCAGTCTTTCTGAAATGTCTTTTATACTTGTTCCCGGTGCTACTGTAGGTCTTTTGGAGTGGTGCTTTGGGAGCTGCTGACAGGAGAGATCCCATACAAAGATGTAGACTCTTCAGCCATTATTTGGGGTGTTGGAAGCAATAGCCTACACCTTCCAGTTCCTTCCACTTGCCCTGATGGATTCAAAATCCTTATGAAGCAGACATGGTAAGAAATATGTTTCTCCCAATATTCTCTTTTACCTTCTTCCTCAAAACCATATTTAAAACTCTCTAAACTATATTTAAAACTGCAAGGAAATCTCTAACGTGTATTTGGAGTGAATAACCTTACTTTGTGTAAAGTCTAGGAGACTTGGAATTTGAGAACTTTGGGTTTAAATACTTGCTCTGCCCCTTTTTATCTGTGTAATTTTGGGTATGTCATCCAAGTATCAGTTTTCTCATCTGTAAAATGGGGGTAACACCTACTCATAGAGTTGTTGTGTTATGATTAATTAAAAGTTATAAATAAAGAATTTGGTGTGATATCTTAAAATAGTAGGCCTTAGTAAATGATAGCTATCATTACTTTACCAGTCCTAAGGGATAATTATTATAATACAGATCCTAGAGATTTCCAGTTCATCATTAGAGGTATCTCATAATTACATTTTCCTTTTGCTCTTCAGTACATCAAAACTGCCTGAGACATAGCCACACATGGAGTCAAAAATATTTTTTATAAAGTAGAGTAAAATCTTCATCCTCCTGGACACAACTTCTCTAATGCACAAGCTTTTTTTTTTTTAACTTTTAGGCAGAGTAAACCTCGCAATCGACCTTCTTTTCGGCAGACACTCATGCATTTAGACATCGCATCTGCGGATGTACTTGCCACCCCACAAGAAACTTACTTCAAGTCTCAGGTAAGTCTGGAAACTGTTCCAGGTGCTGCTAAACAGACAGGAAACTCTCAGTGAGAAGGAGTAAGGGTATTCTGATTCTGATAGCAATTATATAACTCTACTCATTGTGAAACAATAATGATACCTAACACGCATGACATTTTTAGAGTTTTTTAAGCCCTTAACATATATTATTCTCTTATTTGAAGATAGCATGTATTAAAATATCATCTTCCTAGTGGGTTCTGGTGAAGTTGTTGGAGAGAAAAGAGGAAAAGAGGATATGAAAACTGTATGTACATACATTTGAATTAGAATTACTGCTGACCTTCATGAAAATATTGCTTTCCTTAAAGTTAGAAAAGCTAAAGTACAGAGGAGGAAAATTAAATCCCAGAGAGAGCCCGTTGATTAAATTAGGCTTTTCACTAACTTTAAGTGTGTCACCTAGTAGCACCAAATAAAATATAATTTAATGTATCTGTTAGCCTTTACTCCATTACTGTCCCAAAACTTATGGCTTAAAACAATAAGCTGTTGTTTAGCTCATGATTCTGTGGGTTTGTAATCTATGCTGGGCGGTTCTTCATTTGGCTTTGACTTGGGATCACTCATGTGTCTGCAGTCAGTTGCCAGGTTGACTGGGAGGCTGGCTGGTTCCAGATGGTCTCATTCACAAGTCCAGCGATTAGCTGGCTATTAGCTAGAACACCTCTGTTCTCCTCCACGTGGCTTCTTATCCTTCAGCAGGCTAACTTGGGCTGGTTCACATGGTCTGCTCAGGGTACCAAATGCAGCAAGAGAGCAAGCCCCAGCGCACACGTGACTTTCCAGCCTGTGTGTGCATTGTGGCTGCTAATGTCTCATTGGCCAATGCAAGTCACGGGCTAACCCAGATTGAGAAATAGATTTCACCTCTTGACAAGAGAATCTGCCATCACATGTTGTAAGGCATGGGTGCATTACTGACAAATTTGTGACCATTAAATAAAAATGCTGTAAATGGCATAAGGATCAGTGGTCTAACCACTGTCAAGATGGATAGGGAGTTGTGAGGGATCAGTATACATGAGGTCCTTACTTACCCCTACCAGACCCAGGCAATAGCAAAAGGAGTAAAATGGGATGAAACTATGGCTTTTGAAATAATTGTGATCATCTTAAATTATAGCTTTATGCTTATAGAATTTTAAATATAGTATTACCTAATTTCTTCTCATACAGAAGAAATTTCTTCTCACTTTGCAAAATGAATTTTTGCAAGATGAATTCCATCTCTGCATTGACTTCCAGTATGATTTCAAAGATTCATTTTCAGAGAATTTCTTCTCAGAGAAGAAATATTATTACCAATTAGTGTCTCAGTCTACTCCTAATAGCCCCCAACTCCAATGGGTGATGAGTTTACCTACCAGGGAAGTATGCATTGACAGCAAACTGGACTGGGAGGGGCATCATCCCTGGGAGTTAAACAAGTCCTCCAATATGCTTTATTACCTGGCCCGACCAGAGGCTTGGACTACTTGCTTCTCTGGCGTCTGATAAACAGAGAGATATCCCGCCCATCAGATATTGGGGAATATCTTAATTAAGGAACAAGGTCTTTGCAGTTTCTAAGGAATAATAAATCAGAGACCTTTCCTCTATTGCCTGAAGTTCTAACATGCTATGACCCACAAACTTAGCTCTCCCCACACTGTCTTTGAATAGTCTGGCTTGCCCCTATAGTTTTTTAGTGTTTCTGGGGGATTCTTATGTAAGTAAAGTGTTTGATTTTAGAGAAAATAAGAGGATAACTTCATGACATTTCCTATGTTCTTTGATATGCATTCAGGTAAATTCCCTTAGAACTATTAAAACTATTGCCTATCTATACAAATACATGTAGGTATTGGTTACTGGATTAGAAATCTTTCATATATTTTCTTTTGTTAAGAAGAAGACTTAAGTCCTCTTGTGAAATGAAAGAGAATAATAGTGAGTACTCTCTAGGAAATTTTTCAGACTTTAAGATATGGTTACAGTCACAGCGTTGCTTCCTTTACAAGAAAACTATACGTACCACAATTTTGAAAAGCAATTTTTGGTGAGAATACTAAGCCACAAGCCATTGAGAGTATAACTGTACATACTTGGAAGACATCAAATTCTAAACAGATGCTACTTGTGTGCTCCCAGAATATCACTTCTGAAGCCAGCACCACACTTTCTGAATACCCACCATATATATAAAACACTGTGTAGTGCAACTAAGTCCCCACAGTTATTATCCTTACTTGTGTAAATTCACTTTTATTAATCTATGCAGCATTAAGATTAAACTCAGAGAAGGTTCTCTGAGAGCAAGAGTATGAAAAGGAGAGGAAGGGGAGGAAAAGGAATAGAAGGGAAAAACAGTGCATTGGACATCTTTTAATATTCATAAATTCTACCACATTTTTCTCCCAGCATAAAATTTTACCTCTCCTTAAATAGTTCAAAGTACCCTTGCTAGTTCCTAAAATCTTTCAGGTATTTACAAGCTGATTTGTTTCTGGGTCTGAAATTCAGACTATCTCTGGCTAATGATAATAAAGTATTGGGTTGGCCAAAAAGTTCGTTTGGGTTTTTCCCGAATGAAAACCCATCTTATGGAAAAACCCGAACGAAATTTTTGGCCAACCCAATATTTATGGACTAACGAGGTAGGTACTGGGAAAAGTAACAGATTTTGAGCCTAAACCCCTGTCCTGTGACCTTGGATAAGTCACTAAATTTCCCTAAACCTCAGCTTACTCATCTAAACAATGAGGATAACCATATCTTCCCTTCCTTGTGGAGTTTTGGTGAGGATCAAATAAGATAATAAACATGCAAGTGCATTATAAACTGTAAAGAACTGTTTGATTGTTAAGATATTATTATTCACCTCCCACAAAGCTATAAAAAGTAAGCCTCCTTGGAGGTGTTACATTCTGGATACTTTTTCTTTCTTTTTTTAAGACCCATTTATCCTTGTTTTTATTATTAGAAATGGGAAAATGGTTATTTACTGGTTGCTAATTATAAAGAAGATGGGCTGCTATTTGAGGAATGGGTATTTAATATATGTGAGAAGCACTGGTCTTTGAGTCTGGGGACCTGGATTCTGGTCACCATTACACCATTAATGTGGATGAGTAATTGGATGCCATTGGGCCTCTATTTTCCCTCTATATATGGCAATGTCTGCCATATATCTCAGACATGTTTATAAAAATCTAATAACTAAAGTCCTTGGTATTTGCTGCTACTATAGAAAGGAAAAAGTTACATAGGAAGCTAGAAATAAAATTACCTAGGACATCTCAAACTCTAATTGGGAATTTAAGATTGAGAGTTTTTTTAAGTCATGTTATTCTGTATAATCTACAAACATAAAATACATCCTTTTTACCTGTACAATTTGATGTGTTTTGGCAAATATATACACCACAAACAAGATACAGAATATTTTCATCATTCCAATTTTCTCCACGTCCTTTTGTATCCAGTCCCTTCCTCCCAGCCCCAGTCCTTGCTAAAAAGATATCTGTCTTCTATTCCTATGGTTTTGTATTTTCCAGAATGTCATATAAATGGAATAATATGATATGTAGGCTTTTGTGCCTGTCTTCGTTCACTTAGCATAATGCATTTGAGATTTGTCCATGTTGTGGTACATATCAATAATTCATTCCTTTTATTGCTAAGTATATGCCACTGTAGAGATTCTGGGTACTTTTTCTGATGAACTCCTGAGATGGATAAGATGGCAGCTAGGGAGCTCCATCCACAATTAAATTCCTATTTAAATTAAATTCCTATTTAATTCCACAATTAAATAGGAATTAATTGTCTTTTGACTTTATCCTCCCTCAATGGGCAAGAACTAGTTTTTTAGCACATAGTTTTGCTTTTCGATAGCACTTTTATACCTGCGGCCTCGCCTCCTGCCTGCTGACCAAACCCTTTCCTCATCAGTCATCCATCAATGGTTATTAGCTGCTGGTCGCCACCTTCCCCCAGAACTGTCAGTCAAGAATGCTGACAAGAGCCCAGCTGACGCCTTCCTGAGAGAAAATGCTTCATCTGTTTCTCATCAACAGCACATGTATAAGGAAACAGCATATATAGAACAGATGAACAAAGCAACCAATTTCAGTACAATATTAGATTCTGCCAAAGCTATTGCTTCATTCCTAGACAATAACCCATTTCTCCAAGTAGGCAAATATTGCTCCTGGTATTCAATTACATTTGGTATGAGTTTTTAAAAAACATTTTAGCCTGGTCCCAGATCCCAGCTGCTAGGTACATCACGTGCCCTGCTTCTGAGCTCTTCCACAACCCTGTGTCTTTGCACCATTCTAGTTTCCTTTTGAGTGCCACCATGACCACCCAGAAATTCAGGGGCTGGGAGTTGCAGAGACAGATAGCTCATTATAGGGCCAGACTCTTCTACCTTAAGAGTAATTTCATCGGGGGCTTCCCTGGTGGCGCAGTGGTTGAGAATCTGCCTGCCAATGCAGGGAACCCGGGTTCCAGCCCTGGTCTGGGAAGATTCCACATGCCGCGGAGCAACTAGGCTCGTGAGCCACAACTACTGAGCCTGCGTGTCTGGAGCCTGTGCTCCACAACAAGAGAGGCCACGATAGTGAGAGGCCCACGCACCGCGATGAAGAGTGGCCCCCACTCACCACAGCTAGAGAAAGCCCTTGCACAGAAACGAAGACCCAACACAGCCAAAAATAAAAATAAATAAATTTTAAAAAAGAGTAATTTCATCATGAGCAAGTAGGCGCTTAGGCACAAGCTGGTCACTTATGTGGGGAGACAGTAAAGAGGACTCATACCAATCAAGATTTGGACTTGACAACCTCTAAGACCTTTCTGACTCAGAATCTATGTTTTCCCACTACTTAGCCCCTCAACATCCTGCTTCTCTATTCCTCAAGCTAGGCTGGAGCTGGCTCAACTTCTTTTTTTACTTTATAAAAATTGTGGTAAAATATATATATAATTTGCCATTTTAACCATTTTTAAATATACAGTTCAGTGGCATAAATTACATTCACAATGTTATAAAACTGTCACCATTATCTATTTTCAAAATTTCTCACTACCTCATTAAGCAATAACTTCCCATTCTGTCTTCCCCCACAGCCCCTGGTAATCTCTGTTCTACTTTCTATCTCTATGAATTTGCCTATTCTAGATATTTCATGGAAGTAGAATCATACAGTAGTTGTCTTTTTGTGTCAGATTGGTTTCATTTAGCATGTTTTCAAGGTTTATCTATTTTGTAGCATATGTCACAACTTCATTCCTTTTTATGACTAAATAATATTCTACTATATGGATATACCCTATTTTATTTATCCATTGATATATTAATTCAGCTTCATTTTGACACATATTATGAGAGAGAAGAGAAGCAAGGTTTGGTTACAAGAGCTTCAGTCTGCTGATTGAATAACTGAAAGACTGGAGAAGACAAAAACCTTCTAGATGTTACAGCCTTTCCCAGGCCTTATGTGGGTTATAAAGAGGATTCCATTCATGACAGTAACCCAACTGTCACTGTATTTTTCCCTTACCTGCTTACACAGGACTTAAGTACCTTGTGAAGCACTCCGTACTCCCTCCCTCCACCCTACAAGCAGTTTGGGGGAATCCCCAGTAACGAGTCTTAGGGGGGGATCTCAAACAGCCTCATATTAATGTCTGCCCTACTTTCCAGTGACTCTGGCTGCAACAGCACTCTTCCACCAAGCATCTTCTGGGTATTACTTTATTGGTTAGTACTGTTTTCTGCTGAAAGGCTGTAGTCCCCAGCTGGCATCCAGTGGATGCTGCCGTATCCTTAAGGCAGTGCCATCACCCACCAGGAGCTGCTATTTTATGGAGAAGCTCTGGACTTCTCCATAGTCCAAAGTTGCACGTTGTTCTGTTTATGCAATGAATTGTTCCTTTCCCTGTTGAGTTACATTTTGTTAAAAGTCGCAGAATAGTGCTGATTATGGCCCAAAATTTTACAGATATTAGTGGAACAAATGGGAAATGCCTCTCCACTCCTATGTTGATGGCTTTGTTATAGGTCAAGATCACACAGGATTCCTTCTTCCCTCATATTTTCTTTCATAGACTCCTTAATCTCTGTGCAAATTGGCTTCAGCCTGCCCACCTCCATTTCTTAGTTATGCCCAGAAATGTCTAAATTGCAGATTAAGTGCAAATTGGAACTCCTATTACATAAAGATTCTAAGTATAGTGATGGAACTCCAAAATTAACATCTGGGGAAAACACATTATTAATCAGTACCTGGTGTTTTCCCACAGAGGGAACTTCTTTTGGGAAATCTACTTTCTTAATAAGTTTCAATCTTCAGAAGGTTTTCTTTAAGTTTCACATTCCCGTAAGCTAGATGTCAGGAGGTTTATTTCCTCTAGAATTTAAAAAATCCGATCTGTGATATCTGATTCCTTACTGCCAGAGGGAGGTATTCCTTTTCCTGGTCCCTTCTTTAAGTGCTGGAGTAGAATCTACTGACATGTTTTTCACAAAAGAGGATGCTTTAAGGCCCACATTTGGCCCTCTCCCTTATCCTTCTTAGGTCCAACAACTCTTGATTTTCATCTTTGGCCTCTTAAAGCTCAAATGCTCTTCCTACTTCATGACTTTGATCTGATGGCTGAGAGAACAGCATTACCTGGGGCTCAGCCAAACCTGCATTTACTGCTTAGATACAGTCAAAGACTGTTACCAAACAATGGACAGTGCATTCTAGAGCTCCGCTCTTTGATGACGTTGGCTGTCAGGTTTGATGCCCGAAAGTCAACTGACTAACAGAAATGTCTCCCCAATGGTCAGTCAACATATATACATGTGAAGATCTAACGTATTATAAACAGATAAGTAGGATGACCGCTTTCTAAATAATTGCAATATAATTTCCTCTATAAAAATAAATGAAGGACTTCCCTGGCGGTCCAGTGGTTGAGACTTTGCCTTCCAGTGCAGGGGGTGTGGGTTCGATCCCTGGCTGGGGAGTAAGATCCCACATGCCTCGCAGCCAAAAAACCAAAATGTAAAACAGAAGCAATATTGTAGCAAATTCAATCAAGACTTTTTTAAAAAATGAGAAACAGCAAATTTGGGGAGAAACTTCTGTAACTTCACAACTACTTAAGCATAACTTCTTCCATGATCTAGAGAGATCATTTTTAACATGAATCTGAAAGTAATAGAATAGCTCTAGAAGAAGATGATACAATTAGAAACATTTGGTTACATATCTAGCCTTCACTAGAAATTATTTTAGATAATCTCATTAGCTTCTTGGGATAGTAGTGTGTACATAATTTGAGGAAGCATCTCCTTTAGCTGCTTTTCTAGAAATGGTCTGTAGACTATATTCCTGCAGAGATGTTCCTACCTCCTAAAATTTAGATAAATTGGTCTGAAATTCAATGCCCTGTGGAAAGTCCAATGTCCTTTTTAATACTTCTGTGAATTCCTGGGAGATTTATAATTTCATGGACACTTTGACTCTGTTTGCTTGGGTCCCCATTCCTGCCATCTTTTGGTTGTTCCTTTATCTTTTTCCTGTCTTTGACCTAAGCATGAAGTTCAGCACCTTTCCTTGATTTAAAAAAACAAAACAGAACAAATAGAAACACTCATCCGAAGTCAAGGTGAAAGAGGCTTTACTAAAGGTTTAGGAACTTGGAAGAGGCTTACATTTTGAACAACTTAAATCACACATTAGATATCCATCCCTCTCCTAAAATTTTTGTCAGACTACTAAAATGTTTGGCCGTGCTCTTTCTCCTCCTTCCCCTTCTCTCTTTTCTTTTCTTTTCCCCACCTCCAAATTCCCGTATAATTCCCCATATTTTTATCCCCATCTCCTGCTGTTCTTGCCCCTTGGATCTTCTATTCCAAATATTTTCTCAAGATATTTTCATAAACAAAGCCTAGGAGGAATTCTGGTCCAAATGTAAAGACGATCATATTGTCACTGACACATGCTTGTACCATATGGTTATCAGAGCTGTTCTTTCTAGCCAGGCTCTCTCAGCCACCATCCTGACTTAAAAGTGAGCTCTTTTGTTCCAGAGATGATGGCTAGCATGCCAGCTATGATGTTTCTTTTGGTTAGTACTGAAAGAAAATTAGAAAAGACAGCACTGAGTACTGGACTAAATACAGAAAATGGGGTGAGGAGTGGGGTGGGGTGTGCAGATACACTAGCATGAGATATTTTGCTATCAAAGAACATTTATTGAACATCTATTCTATAAGGCTCTTTAGTAGAAGCATACAGGGGGGAAAATCTTGTACATGATCCTATGGTTATATCAGGGATTAAAACTCCTGGACTATTAACAAAATCTAATTTGTCCTTGCCTAGGCTGAATGGAGAGAAGAAGTAAAAAAACACTTTGAGAAGATCAAAAGTGAAGGAACTTGTATCCACCGATTAGATGAAGAACTGATTCGAAGGCGCAGAGAAGAGCTCAGGTCAGCTGATGTCTCCTACTTCACCTCTTCTCATTCCCAGGTCTTCAGATGTTAGCAGGAACCCTTGTTGTGAATCATTTCATTTTCTACACACCTTGCACTTCTGCTGGTTATTGTTATTCTCTTTAAAAGTTGGTCCTCCCTTATATCACTTTTTTATCGTCTCCCCCGCCCCCACCTCTGTTATCCTCCTTTATTATATCTCTGCAACAAAGATTCCTGGAGCAATGCTATTTGTTTATTCAGCCGCTGTCCTAGGTAACATGAAAGGTCAGAAGTTTATAAGATGTAGTCCCTGGCCTCAAGAGGCTCATAATCTGTCAAGGGATAGAACACATGTTCTCAGATAACCACTAGATTAGACAGGATCTGTAGTGTGGATAAGTATAAATGAGTGATGAGTGACCGTGCTTTAACTGCATATTTCCCTTAACATATATTATACTGTATTCTTATTAGGATATTGCCAATACTGCACAGACAAAGGCTGTACATTATACATAAATTGCATTCAGTTTTATCTGTAGCCCTCCTGGCTATCCTATATGGCTGGATATGACCCTTAACAATCAACTAAGTGGAAAACTCGGATTTCCCATCTCCCACTCACTCTTGTCTGAGTCTTTGCATCGGACAAGGGAGTCTTAAATTTAGAGGGCCCTTGGGCAACTGCTTTTGAGATAAACCACCCTGTTCTTGTTTCATTAGAGCTGACCTTAGTTCTCCCTCACATTCATCAGCTTCACTGCTTCCGTGTTTTCTTTGATAGGCATGCTTTGGATATTCGTGAGCACTATGAGAGGAAACTTGAGCGGGCTAATAATTTATACATGGAATTGAGTGCCATCATGCTGCAGCTAGAAATGCGAGAGAAGGAGCTAATCAAGTATGTATCCAGACCACTGTGTCCTGACTGATTTGGGTCTATCCTTTGGCTGAAATGTACTACTCGTCCAGGTTGCTGCTACTCAGAACTGGCAGCTGTTTTATTCGTCCACCCAGCATTCCTTAGGGCATGTGCCGGGCACAGGTCCCCGCCCCGGTGAGGCTTACAGCTGAGTGGAGCTGCCACAGAGCTGGTTCTAGGGGACTATGCGCTTGACAAGCCTTTGCAACTTCAACCTGCCGAATGGCTCAGGAAAGGGGTCCTCATTTCAAGAAGAGCCTGGTGTGGATGCATGGGAGCTTACTGCCCCCTGGGGAAGTAAGGCAGCTGCTGCAAGCGGTTCAGGGTATTCCTGAGAATGGTGAGAAACCCTGGGGTCCTGACTAAAACAGCAGCTGCTGAAAACAAGTAGGACTTCAGCCACTGCTGTGTGTCTCATGAGGCACGTTGGGGACAGGAGGGTTGGCCTCCAAGTCCATCTGCGACCTGAAGAAAAAAATGAAGTCAGGTTAATTTGAATTTTTTTTTTTTCCTTTTTAACCTGAAGAGCCGCCTTGCTATTCTTCAGATAGCCTGTATCTGTTAAGTGTGGCCAGAATCTCTGGGTGGAGTTAACCTGTGAAAACATTCTGCCCAACTTTTCTGTCTGCGGTGAATGAGACATAGCTTTTTCTTTCATTCTTCAGGCGTGAGCAAGCAGTGGAGAAGAAGTATCCTGGGACCTACAAACGACATCCTGTCCGTCCAATAATCCACCCTAATGCCATGGAGAAACTCATGAAGAGGAAAGGTGTGCCTCACAGACCTGGGATGCAGACCAGGCGGTGAGCACCTGTACTGACCTGATATTCAGATGAATGGGGAAACATGCCCCTAAAATACATGATTAGATGATGGTGGGCGTGGCCACACGGTACCACGTCGTCAGCGCACTTGCCTCTAGATATGGCCTAGGCAGGTGGGAGAGAGTGTGTCATGGACTCCAGGAATCTAGTTTTTACTGTCTGAGGCTTTGATGTTTATTACCTTAGCGTGGAATAATGAAAAGAGAAATGAACTGGGGGCCAAACAGACCTGGATTCAAATCCTGGCTCTGCCTATTAGAAGCTGTGTGATTTGGATCATGTCACTTGACCACTCTCAACCCCATGGGTAAAACGGTGTAACTATAGCACGTGAGATTTCTTTTTCTTTTTTTGACCCCTAGTGCACAGAATTGAGTTCACCATAATTCTTGATTTATGCAACATTGGTCCATGCATGTCCCACTTTTATATATTCATTTAGTTAGTTCTTTTTAATAATGTAATAAGTGCCTGTAAATCTACCACCAAAAACAAAAGCAGGCACTTTGATAATTACCTGTGTCTAACCATATAGTTCCCCTCATCCCACTCCTGTGTGGAACTTTCGTGAGGTTTAAATAAGACAACGTATGAAATCACCTAGGAAATCATAGTTGCTCAAAAAAAAAAAATGGGTTTTTTAATTGTTTTAAAAGATGCCCTTTCCCCTAATTATAACACATTTTCCTTATATTAGTTTAATTTTAGAATGCTCTTCCAGTCAGTTTTTATTACCAGACTCTGCTAGAGCCTCATTCCTCCCAAGGAATAGAGTTGACCCTATCCTAAATTAAAGCAAAAGAAGGAAATATCCCTTAACCTGGGTTGTAGACCCAGCAGTGAGACTTGAGCTAAATGCAGGAAGAATAAAGACAGTGAGAAAATGCAAACCGAGCGTGTATTTTAAGGCTTTCAGAACAGTGACCATTCCAGCACAGCATGACTAACATGAATCTAAACTACTGAGGGATAACTACATGGATTCATTCCAGTTTTGCTTTTACTGACCATCTTCTGGTCAAGCTCTGAGAAATTGTTTTCAGTTGGCACCTGGCAAAACCTTCCAGGAATCCCAGCACCTCTCTTCTTTTGGTGTACAAACGAGGCACAGACTTCACCTGCTGGCTCCTCCCTGCAGTCTGCCGACAGTTAAAACAAAGAGCACTTTGGGAGAAAATAGTACTGTTTAATTTTTCACAGTGTGAGCTTGTGTTTACTTTTATTTTGCCTGTGAGAGATGCATTTGAAAGAGTTTGACAGCACCAGTAGATGCTTAGTCAGTGAGCTGAACTTGTCTGGAAAGGCAACCCGGAGTAGGTATTAGAGCTGCAGAGAGTTACGCTTTCAGTTGATTGCCCCTTGAAAGATTTATGTTTCAGATTACTTGGACAGTCCAGTGATTAGGGAGTCAGAAGGTCAATGCCCACTGAGGCGATCAGAGAGGAGAAACCATCCACTATCCTTTAGCCTTGGTTTCAGTTTGTGTTTAGTTAGGGACTGAAAAGAGAGTCGGAGTTCAGTGATGGATCCACCAAGCCCATCACAAGTGAGTATAGTCTAATAAGATAATCTAAATACTTCATAATATGGAGGAGCTTGGAATGGAGGAAGAACTATTTCTCGGTGTCCAAAAACTTGGCTTCAAGTTGTGAGTTTTGCCATTTACTAGCTTTGTGAGAGACACAAGCCAGCTAACCTCTCTGATCCCTCAGTGCCCTCATCTGTAACATGGATATTGTAATGGTAGGAAACTTGTGTTTTATATATTGTAAATGGCTTTGTCAACTGTGAAGTGCTGTCTCAGCATTATTCTTTGATTTTTGCACTGCCAGGTTCAATAAACACAGCCTTTACCTGACTTAATGGCACTTTCACCTTAGCTTTCTTTTAGATCCTGCCATAGCCAGTTACTGTGTAAGTATTGATAGATGCCCTAACTGGGCCTTGGAGGGCTCTCTTTCCTCAATAAAAAGCCCCAGGACCTCCTCGATCCAGATGCCTTCTGTGCCACAAGTTGGCCAGCTGACCACAAAGCTGTGAATCTGAGACGGGAAGATGCTGACAGCAGCACAGTACCCTACCCGCCTCATCATAAACCAATTATACCTGGAACTTCTGTGCTAAGACAAGCCTTTAACTGAACTTCTCCTGAAAGAGAAGAAAAACCCATCTCCTATTGCCTGATGCCTACTGATTTCCTGTGAGGCTCTTCAAAATGTAGTCCTTAGTTCAGCATCATCTGAGAACGTGGCTGCTAAATGCAGGCCCTTAGGCCGCATCCCAGACATCCCAGTGCAGTCATTTCAACAAGCTCCCAAGTGATTCGTATGCACCTTCAAGCTGTATTCTGACGTCCAACAAGCCAGACTGTCAAGTAGGAGAGACTTCTTGTCTGGATTCTAATAGTAATGAGCTGTGAGACCAGGAGCCACTTTGGCTGGGGTTTGGGTTCTTCATCACATAGGATGAAGGCAGGACTGCATCTGTGGTTTCCTTACAAGGTCTGGGACCCCCTAGGGCCTGAATAGAGGTGTCTCTGAGGCCACTGCAGGGGTAGAGAGGACAAGGAGGGGGAGCCCCATGGGAGGGGCTTCTGCTCTCCCTCCTCTCTTCAGCTGTTCTACTATATCTGGGTTTGGGTTTTTTAAGATATAATTGACATGTAACATTATGTTAGTTTCAGGTGTACAACATAATGATTCGACATATGTGTATATTACAAAATGATCACCAAAATAAGTTTGGTTAACATCTATCACCACACACAGTTACAAATTTTTTTTCCTTGTGACGAGAACTTTTAAGATGTACTCTCTTAGCAAATTTCAAATATCCAATACAGTATTATTAACTATAGTTACCATGCTGTACATTACATCCCATGACTTATTTATGTCATAATTGGAAGTTTGTACCTTTGACCCCCTTCACCCATATCGCCCACCCCCTATTCCCACCCCCACCTCTGGCAGCCACCAATCTGTTCTCTTACTGTATCTATTTTATATATTGGGTTTCTCATAATTCATTTGAGTAAAGGATTCTGTTGGGTTTTTTTAAAAAAAAAAAAAAAAAAAGAGTTTGGGCCCTCCAGCTCTGAAATCTCCAGCTGATTTGTGTCTGCCTGGTCCGAAAGAAGGGTGGGGCTACTCTTTGGGGGGAAGGAGGTAGCGATACTACCTGGCATCCTAGAGTCTCTGCCCTGAATCAGTTCTTCAGTTTAGAAATCACTTATTGGTTGCCTGTGTGCCTTGGTGTTGGTGTGTGTAAGGTTCACCTGCAGGCTCTGGGTTCCTCCTGCACATGAGCCACGTGACTAGCCCAGTGGGCTGAGAGAGGCCCTCCTCCCTTTAGGAACACGGTAGAATACCGGGTCGTTCCACATGAGCCCTTCTCTTACTGGCTCTACGCAACCTCCTGGGCTCTCTATTAATTCCCCCTCCTCTACTGCCACCCCCTTCGGCCCCTTCCTGAAACATTTATTGAGTACCTACTGTGAGCAAGACTCCTTGCTAGTGTCCTCCACATGCAAAGGTGGATATGACTTAGTAGCAGCCCTCAAGGGGACCATGTCTAGACGAAACTCCCTGAATTTAGCCTCTTGTCTAATTAACTGAGGTTTCCTTCTCTGGTCCCAGACCTCTGTCCTTTGTGATCCCTCCATGGGATCCATCACCAGAAAGATTTCTGATCGTGAGCAAACACCCATGCCTGTGCCTTGGCATACTGGCACCAAGCTGAGAGCTGATACTGTGAGGAAGAGGTCAAGAAGCCTGTAGGGTAAAATTAGAATTTAAAGGGGTTTGAGTACTCAGCTAGTGAAGCACAGAATAAAATCCAGAAGGAATAAAGGGAATCCTCTGTAAGTGGACATTAGGTTGTTTCTAGCTTTCTGCTATTTTAAACAATGCTTTAACATAACATCTTCCAACATACATCTTTGTGCACATCCGTTATCTCCACTGGATAAATCCCTGTGTATGTAACTGCTGATTCAAAGATTATGTGTACTTTAAGGCCTGGGATACATTTCCCCAAACTTGAATGTGTCTTCATGTGTTTAAAACCAAACCTGTTCTTTTCTCCCAGGCCAGATCTGTTGAGATCTGAAGGTATCCCCAGTGTGGAAGTGGCTCCCACTGCATCCCCTTTGTCCGGAAGTCCCAAAATGTCCACCTCCAGCAGCAAGAGCCGATATCGGAGCAAACCACGCCACCGCCGCGGGAGTAGCCGAGGCAGCCATAGTGACTTTGCGGCGATCTTAAAAAGCCAGCCAGCCCGGGAAAATTCACCCCATCCCACTTACCTGCACCAGGCTCAGTCCGAATACCCTTCTCCCCATCACCGTAGTCCTCTGCAGCAGCAACACCAGCAACCCCCTCCTGCCACGTCTCAGAGTCACCGTCCCAGACTCGATATGCACGGACAGGACGTTGCAACCTGCGCCAACAACCTGAGGTATTTTGGCCCCGCGGCGGCCCTACGGAGCCCACTCAGCAGCCATGCTCAAAGACAGATTCCTGGCTCCAGCCCTGACCTCATCTCCACGGCCGTGGCAGCAGATTGCTGGAAAAGTTCTGAGCCCGACAAGGGCCAGGCTGGCCCCTGGGGCTGTTGTCAGGCTGACCCCTATGACCCCTGCCTCCAGCGCAGGCCGGAACAGCATGGGTCCGTAGACATCCCCTCTGCCAAGCCCGTGGGGAGGAACCCCAGCCTTTTCAAGCCACCAGCACACAATCCCCTCTCGGAAAATGCCCAAGGTTCTGAGAAAATGGAAGAAAAGGAATTCAGCGGCTGTGGGTCTGCATCATCCCTCAACACCTCTCATCGCATCACCCCCCCAGCGCTACCTCGAAAAACAAGGCCCCTTCAGAAGGTAAGGTGTGATGACAGCCGCGGTGTGTGTCACTGCCTTCAAGGAATGTCAGAGCCTGTCATATTCTATGCAGTATAAAACGTACATAAAAAATATGCATTTTGTAAAAGGATGAGATAACAAAAGCATAAATAGCAGTTTATTTACTTTTAATGCTTTCCACACTGCTTAAGTGATGGACTAAGGAGTACACTTTGGAAACTCCTGAATCAGGGGACTGATTCAAATGTAGATAATTTATCAATGAAAAATAGCCATATGTTAGCAACATGTCATCAAAATAGTTTGGAATCTGCTACTCTAGCCTAGTCCTAAGGGATGTAGCAAGAAGGAAGGCTCCCGTTATAAAACATGTCTGGGAAACAGTATTCTCTGTCCCCTCTTGGAGCTTCCTAAGCTCACATTAACAAATCCTAGGCTTTGAGAAATCATGCAATAACCTTGTTTAATCCAGCACTTCCCTCACCTATGTGACCATATTGCCTTTTTAAAATAACATCTATTAATCCCCCATGGAACTAGCTTTCTTCACAATATCGCCTTAATTAATAACCGTCATGATCCAGCTGGTTCTCAGTCACTGAAACCTGTTCCTCGCCCACTGGCTGCCTGTGGTTTATTAGCTGGGAGGCGGACTACCTCTCCTCCCTTGTGGGTAAGAGCCCAAACTTGGGAGTCAGACCTGAGTTCAAAGCGAGGCTCTTCCACTTATTACCTTTATGAACATCGGTTTCTAATCTATGAAATGGGGCTAATAGTGGACCCTGTCTCATTGGTCGATGTGAAGATTAAATGAGTTAATACATATAAAGCATTTAGAACAGGACCTGGCACGTAGCAACCTTCCAAAAATGTGAGCTCATCTTGCTAATGTGTTAAAAATAACACTATGTGTGAAAAGTATTTAGCACAGAGAAAACACCCACTCAATTCTAACTACTGTTTCATATCATCATCGTTCATCAGAAGTTCAGTTGAAGGAATGAAAATGTCTAAAATGTAAATGAGGATGTTTTGGTCAACTAGACATTTACTAGAAAAGAAGTTGAATCTGAAGGCCACTGTCTCAGAACTGTATTTCTTCCTCCACTTACAGGGCTGCTATTGACTGAGCTTTCCCAGAAATAAATTGTGTTTCAGGTAGTGCAGTGGATTTGGGCTAAGTCGGTCTCTGCTCCTCTGACCCCTAAAGCCAATAACATAATTTTTTCGTAACAACTTTATTGAGATACAATTCACATACCACACAGTTCTCCCATTTAAAGTGTATAACTCAGTTCTTTCTCTCGAGTTGTGCAGCCATCACCACAACTAATTTTAGAATATTTCCATCACCCCGAAAAGAAACCCCTGCACCCTTTAGCAATCACCCCATTCCCCCGTCCCCTCCCAAGTAACATGTATCTTTGAACCATCCTGATGCCATTTTGAGGCATCCGTGGGTCTGCAGGCCACGGAACACACCCCTTCTACTTTTGGCCTCACTAAAACCACACTCCCACAGAGCAGCTTAATTTCTCTCTGCTGAGATACGCTCCCACGGGTCTTCTAGGGGGAAGTGCTCATCTCCACAGTCAGGATAACTCCATCCCTGTCTTTCCTACGCAAAAAAGCACATCAGAATACAAATGGGTAAAAGTGATGGATTGTCAGAAATGACTTTAAAGGTAAATTATCCTCAATGTTTGGTACAGTTATTTGGACCCACTTACCCACCTCACAAGGGATTGTAGTAATCCCGTGCATTAATGACAGTTGATCTGAAGTGGGGCTGTTCCTATGCCCTGGAAGGGAAATGGAATCTTCCCTCACAGGGAAGATCATGTTCTCAGATGGGACACTTACCCACCCTTCCAGATCAACCACAGAGCCCCAGCAATGATGAGGCCTCAGATGTCCCAACCAGAGTTCTCTTATCTGTGCCCACATGCTGACTCAGTCATGTGCTAAGCACCTACCTTGTATGCAGTGTTGTATTAATGGTGGAGGAGGAATACAGTACAACAAGATGGGGTCTGACCCTAAATCATGTATGTCTTAGTAGTAGAGATGATGTAAGCATAATAACTATAATATTAGTGAAAAGGTGATTGGTACATAAAAGGGGAAAAAGTAGTTGTTGGGCTTTGAAGAACTAAAAGATCACCTCTTATTGGAGTCTCTATATCAGAGCCTAGAACCACAAGTGACAATGGTTACAAGACACCACCCCAAAATCCAAGACCTCTTCTCCAGTTTCCCCTCTTCAAGTTCAGGGCCTTTCATCATGGACACCCAGGGAAAGTTGCTAAACGAATGAAGAGATATATGTTTTAAAATGACAGCAAGCTACCACTCAATGTCTTTGATGAAAATTAAATCTTTTACAGGGACTGTGTGCGCGCGCGTGTGTGTGTGTGTGTGTGTGTAAGAGAGAGAGAGAAAGAGAAATAAGACTCTTCCCTCCTTGTTCTCCTCAGAGTGGAGATGACTCCTCTGAAGAGGAAGAAGGGGAAGTAGATAGTGAAGTTGAATTTCCACGAAGACAGAGGTAAAACCAATAAACACATGTGATTGCCTTCAGTGTAATCAGGGAAAATCCTGAGTTTGCCCTCCGGTTCGATCACAGGCTGCTTTCTAACAGCCAGCTTGTAGGGAAGTTGGAACCTACCATTGCCCATTTTGGCAGCTGGCTATGCACAGCAGATTCTAGTTTATCCAAATTCACTAGATAGGAACTGCAAGATGGGGAAAATAAATATGGATTCAAGGTTATAATTGACAACATAGTGGGCAGTTTATGAGAGATGGCTGTGCTGTTTTATGGGTAATTTTACTGATTTCTAGTGTACCTCCCTATATTAGTCTGCTCAGGCTGCCATAACAAAATACCACAGACTGGGTGGCTTAAACAATGGAAATTTATTTCTCCCACTTCTGGAGGCTGGGAAGTCCAAGTCCAAGGTTCCTGGTGAGAACTCTCTTCCTGGCTTGCAGACAGCAGCCTTCTTGCTGTGTCCTCACATGGTGGGGGAGAGAGAGAGAGATCTTCATCTTATAAGGCCACAGACCTGTCAGATTAGGGCCCCACCCATATGACCTCATTTAACCTTAATTACCTCTTAAAGACCCTCTCTCCAGATTCAGTCACATTGTAGGTAAGGCTTCAACATATGAATTTTGGGAGGATGCAATTAAATCCATAGCACTCTCCATGCCTTGGGTTTTATACCTCAAATTAAGTATAATTAAATGAGTCGAGTCCTCCTTCAACCCATCCTTAGAAATAGCTTCCTGCCTAGCCAGCAATAATAACTTTGCTTATAGGACTAAAGAAGGACCACACCCCTCATTTCTAGAATTAAGAGCTGCCCTTTTGTAGAAGTATGGGAAGGTAGTTTTCCTCCCAGGAGGCCTTTTCTGCTACTAGGCATCTGTTTTTGAAGAGGAAGCCTTTAAGAATCCCCCAGGAAGGTTTGTGTACCTACCCAGAACCAGGAATTTCCTAAAACCAAGGGACTTCTAGTACTTTGGTAAATTGTACTCCGGGTCCCTATGCTGTACGCAAAATTGAAATCTGTTCTCATCCCCTGAGCTATTCCTACCACATTGCCATTGCTGTCTTGTTGTTTCCTTGGACGCTGTGTTTTCTCCTATGCAGGGACATTGAGCCCGAATAAAATGTCTTTTCATCCTCTGACCTCATTCTACAGGCATCACAATTATGTTACTTCCAGCTTTTGTTCTTATGACCACCATTAACTCAGCCCATCTGATGGCTTCCCACCTTTCTTTCTTGCTATGATGCAAAATTTTGGTTTTACCTCACGGTTTTGCTTTTAATATTATAACATTCTTCTCTCTGTCTCCTTTCTGCATTACCAGACTTTCTTTCTTTCTTTCTTTGTTGGATCTTCATTGCTGCACGTGGGCTTTCTCTGGTTGCGGTGCGCAGGCTTCTCATTGCAGTGGCTTGTTGCGGAACACAGGCTCTAGGCGTGCAGGCTCAGTAGTTGTGGTGCAGGGGCTTAGTTGCTCTTCGACATGTGGGATCTTCCCGGACCAGGGCTTAAACCCGTGTCCCCTGCATTGGCAGGCGGATTCTCAACCACTGCGCCACCAGGGAAGCCCCTGGATTACCCGCCTTGAGAAGGTGTGAGTCCTACTTTAACTTCCGTTTCCCACATGGGCTTCCTCCATCTGGCCTCTTTTCATGTGTCCTTGATGCCACCCCCGCGCCCAGCCCATCACCTGGCCTGCCCATCAACCAAACTCAGATCATATGCCATCAAAATCGCTTTGTACTAAGAAATACAGAAAGATCAGACAATGACAGAGGGAAAGGGCAGTCTTCTTTTTTCTTATTTGTTTTGTTTGTTAAGTCAGCGTAAGCTAACAGTATTCTTTTTACTAGGCTTCTTGCAAACAATGGAAAAGAACTGAGGAACGTTCTTAAATCCCCTCCCCCACCCCAGGAGCTTTGCGTCATCAGAGCTAAACCCAGATGTTACCTGGAATGAGCCAGCAACTGGCTGGGCAGCGCCCACAGCTGCAGAGTGAATGTTCCTTCCAAGCACATTTCTGTTGGGGGTCGGCCTTCTGGGCCACTCTGCCCCATGAGAAATGCCCCACCATGCCCAGGCAGGTAGGGAAGGACATGGTGGCATGTGAGTAGACCTGGCCCGAGCCCAGCTCTGCTGTGTGGCCTTGAACAAGTCACTTCCCTTCTCTGCCTCCAGTTTTCTGCTCTGGGAGAGGAGTCAGACCAGAGACTCTCCAAAGTCTCTTTCACCCTTGAGAACCTAGGTGGTTGATTCTCTGTGTATAAGAAGCATACTCTCAATGTGAACATTTCCATACCACACAGGTATACACAGTGTCATTAGACCAGCTGATTTTCTCAAAGACCAGTGGTAGCCATCAGTTTTGGAGCGTTGTGTGGAGCCACATAAACATATAAAACAAACAAAGCTCAGATTTCTCTCTCTGTTGCTTTAAACAGTTTCTGCCTTTTGAGATTTGACTCTCCCTCAGGGGCAGGAAAAAAGAACTAGATCACCTCCCACCAAGGCTGTGACTGACAGACAAGGAAAGGAAAGTAAGGACTTCCCTGGCGATCCAGTGGTTAAGATTCCACGCTTCAACTGCAGGGGGCGTGGGTTCGATCCCTGGTCAGGGAACTAAGATCCCGGGGCATGCCAAAAAAAAAAAGGAAAGTAGCCGTTCCTGGGACTAAGTTCCTCTGGTTCTTTGTGGTTCTAGGCCCCATCGCTGTATCAGCAGCTGCCAGTCATATTCAACCTTTAGCTCTGAGAATTTCTCTGTGTCTGACGGAGAGGAAGGAAATACCAGTGACCACTCAAACAGCCCTGAGGAGTTAGTGGATAAACTCGAAGACCGCCTGGCAGAGAAGCTAGATGACCTGCTGTCCCAGACGCCGGAGATCCCCATTGAGATATCCTCGCATTCAGACGGGCTGTCTGACAAGGAGTGTGCTGTGCGCCGTGTGAAGACGCAGATGTCTCTGGGCAAGCTGTGTGCGGAGGACCGTGGCTATGAGGTGGGGGGTTCTCCTCCCTTCTCCTCTCATCACTCTTCCCTTCCTGGAGCTCTTTGGGTTAGAACATGCTCAAGTCCTTAGGGCCTTTACAATCATCGTCTAGTATATAAGATAAAACAACTGCCTCCATGAAGTCAGTAGAAGTACAGAGATAACAGAGCCCCCCCAGAATGGGGGCAATTCTCCCAAAGGAAGCACAAACACAGAACTGCTCAGGAACCCTTCATTCCAAGATTTCACTCAAGCATCACTTCCGACCCCATCTCCCAACCTGGTTAAGGGTGTGAGCCTCCCTCCTCTGTGTCCCCACCAGCCCCTACATGCTATCAGAGCACATGTAACACTTTAGTTCACAGACAGTACTGCCTTCTGAGAGGCACGATAGCACAGTGGTTGGAAGTGTAGACCCTGAAATCTGACTGCCTAGATGCAAATCTCAGCCTTTCCACTAACTCACTGTGTGACATTGGGTAAGCCACTTAACCTCGCTGTAGGTCAGTTCCCTTATCTGTAAAATGGGTATGATAACAGCCTCTATTTCGTAGGGTTGTTGTGAGGATTGAGTGGATTAATAGATGTTAAAGCACTTACAGCAGTGCCTGGGACACAGTAAACAATATATGTAGGGCTTTGGGGGCACTGTTATCACTGTCATCACCTTCGTCATAATTGCCATATCATCATCTTTATATGTCTTCTTTCTCCGTAAACCCCACAAGGACAGGACCTGATCTCCTTTATCTTAGCGAGCAACCCAGCACAGCGCCTGTCACATGAGAGGTGCTCAAAATATGTTTACTGATTGATTGCAGAAAGGAATTAAGGTCTTATGTTGTCTTGACTTTGCAGAATCCTATGCAGTTTGAAGAATCGGACTGTGACTCTTCAGATGGGGAGCGTTCTGATGCCACAGTTAGGACCAATAAGCACTACAGCTCTGCTACTTGGTAATGAAAGAATACCTACCCTGAAGATCTCATGACTATACTGGCATTTCACATCCATCCCACCCCCAGACTCTTCCCACTCTCTCCCTGCTTTTCTGTCTGGGAAGAGAGCTACCCCATCTTTCTTACCCCTAGACGTGAGCTGCAATAACAGGAACATGAGACTTCACAAATCTCTGGAAAAAAATATCCAAATGAAATTAAGTCTCACTGAACATTTCAATCAAGAATGGCAGGGATCTATTTTATTGAATATTCTAGCTACTGTAACACTGATATTTATTTTTGTTTGACATTTTAACACTTTGTACTGTAAAGAGTGAACTATATATGATAGAGAGAAAGACAATAATTTCTTGCAAAAAAAAAAGAGAGAGAGAGAGAAAGAAAGGAGGAAAGAACAGAAGTGGAATTCAGGAGCAACATCCTTGGGAATCTGTGGAGCCAGGAGGTATTACTGCTGCTTGAACAGGGGACCAGTTCCTCTGGCCATAAGTGACTGAAGAAGAGCCAGAGCAAGACATACTGAACATTTTAGAAAACAAAAACAGCAAAAGAAAAGCAATTCCAGGTAATCTGTGAACAGACCACATTAAATTCACCCAGCTTGTCCAGATGGGTGATGGAAAGACCTAGACAGTTTTGGAGACCAGAGACTTGCACCCAAGGCCTTTGAGGGCATGTGCTTCCTCTAAGAGGAAAAAGAAAACTGCGTGTGTCAAAGCTGATCTCATTTTTAAAATGCTGAGCAGCGTTAGTAGTGAGACTTACAGACAGTGTCCAACCTTGTCCTTGACAAATTTTCTGCTTTTTATGCTGTCAGTGTCACTACCTTGGCAAATGCATTACCTTGACCAATGTGTTGATTTTTCAGACTCAAGTGCCAGTTTCCTGTAGCCTATTTCCTTTCCACCTGTTGGCCGCTTCTTTTAGGGAAAAAGGGGCAGGGGAGGCGGAGCCCTAGGAGGAGAGAAGACAAAAAGAGAATGTCCAACAGTGTTGGAAAAGCAAATGTGGAATTTGTAAAAGGACATTCTCAGAATGTCTCAGTTCAACTACGTGCAGAAGATGGGATCACCCCACCCTGGAACCAGGTTGCTTGTCTACTAGAGTTTTATTGATTTAAACAGAACAGTCCTTGAAGACAGCTAGGAGGTGTGTCAGTCTGCCCGATGTCCAATCCCAAACCATCCCCCATGTTTTTATTTGTTAACTCATTCTATCCCAGAAGCTGTAGTGACTGGCTACCACTATCAGAATAAAGGCAAAATAAGCAACTTGCAAAGGGCAACCCCTCCCCTATCACGATAGCATTTTTGTTAAATGCTACTTGTAACATGTATTTGGATCAATGTAGTTTTGAATAATTGGATTTGGAAATTCGTAGAAAGAACAACTGATGCTAAGCAGAGATTGGAAAAATATTGTCCAAGGCATGAAGTCCTTCCTGTCTCTAGGGTCATGGGCTCTGAGAAACATCCCAAGGTACCTCATGGTACCTTGGCTTTAAGGAAATTTTTATCTAGAATTTTATATAAAAACAGATGTTGGCCTAGTTCCTGTCTCTGTCTCCAAAATCAGTTAAAGCCAAACAACCTCGAAGCTCAAGACCTGAAGAGGGTGGCTAGACGCTCTGATATTGCATCGGACTGGACTTCAGGAAAGACTTACATACACAGGTATTAAACCATTTCCAGTACAGATGAAAACATCACCCTCCTCTGGGTGTCACTGATTGCATTGGCCAAAAAGGAAAAGCAGGAGGGAATATAGAGCAGTTCCTTTTGCTTGTTTTGATCCCTCCATTTGTTTACACTTTATGTTGAGACATTGATTTAAAATTTAGTGTCTGTAATTTATAGCTCTTAGGTAGGCTGAAGGAAAATATTTAACTTATACAGAGAGCAGTATTGTTTCATTAAATTATTCCATTTTGTATAAATTCTGTAGCTGGACTACATGAAAGATCTTAAGTTATGGTATTATTATCATTGTTATTTTATTTTATAATTATCTTTCTCATTTTCTGTCGATCAGAAAGTGTGGTTTATGGTGTAGCACAATGATTGTGTTTATTGCTAACCATGAATTATTATGGATTTTTATGAAGGAATGAAAATGGAACTGCCATTTGGGAGCTCCCTGGTATTTGTCTTAGCTGTATTCCCTCATTTTCTGTGTACAACAACAATCACGAGGATGCGTGTACCGCCCTGAGGTCCAGTGGATACGTTGTGATTTTGACTTGATCGCAAAAGCTCCTAGGTGGGCATCAGATGACTGAGTGGTGGACAAAGAGTTCAAAAGCTGTACATTTTCTCGAGTTTCTTAAGAAATAAAATCATGGGACTACATTAGAAGCACAAACAGAATTATGTAATGCCCTGAGAGGAACAGGCCTACAGGGAATCTGCATGGGGCCTGTGGGGTAGATAGTTTCAAGAACTGGTGGCATAGTTTGTAATCTCCTTCCTACTAAATCCCATAAAACCAACATTTTGCTCCTAGTTGGGAGACTATAAAAAGGAAATAAAGAGATGGCATGACAAAAAAAAATGCCTAACTGTGATGTCATCCCATAGCAAGACAAGAGAAATTCTAGAATGAGGTTTAGTCTCTTAGTCACAGAGCTGGAAAAGTACCTTGAAAGCCCGTATTTTTCATCCTCTGACTTCAGACCACACCATACTGTGAATCTCTCTGGTTCATTACTTCTGAGAACAGAGAGGCTACAACTCTGTGTCCTCTTTATTTATTTATTTTTTTTGATGTGGACCATTTATAAAGTCTTCATTGAATTTGTTACAATATTGCTTCTGTTCTATGTCTTGTGTTTTTGGCCGCGAAGCATGTGGGATCTTAGGTCCCCAACCAGGGATCAAACCCGCATCCCCTGCATTGGAAGGTGAAGTCTTAACCACTGGACCGCCAGGGAAGTCCCTCTATGTCCTCTTTCTGTCCAACATAAAACACTGACCCTTCAGCATGTCCAGGTCTTGCCCACCTGTCGTGGCCAAAGAGGAACATAAAGGTTAACGTGTCTTACCCCTTTCAGTGATGGTCTTCCTGGAAAACCCACCCCAATACCTCATAATTTTGATAACTTTTTTGAATTCCCATCTTGACTGTCTGTCATGGTAATGCCATATACCTGTCTGGATTGACTGTTATGAGCAAGTTAGCATAGCAGACAGTATTGAATCTTCAAGTCATTCACTCTATTGTCAAGAGTTGAATAGGGCTTCCCTGGTGGCACAGTGGTTGAGAGTCCACCTGCCAATGCAGGGGACACAGGTTCGAGCCCTGGTCCGGGAAGATCCCACATGTCGTGGAGCAACTAAGCCCATGTTCCACAACTACTGAGCCTGCGCTCTAAAGCCCGCGAGCCACAACTACTGAGCCCATGAGTCGCAACTGCTGAAGCCCGCACGCCTAGAGCCTGAGCTCCACAACAAGAGAAGCCACCGCAATGAGAAGCCCGCACACCACAAAGAGTAGCCCCTGCTCGCCGCAACTCGAGAAAGCCCGCATGCAGCAACAAAGACCCAACGTAGCCAAAAATAAATAAATTTATTTAAAAAAAAAAAGTTGAATAAAGTTCCACATTGAACATTTTACTTATTTTTTAGTAGAACTGACTAGAGGCTTCAGAGAACAGTGTCTTTAGTCTAGGTTAAAAGAGAAATGCCTTCTCCATCCCAGGCTACCCTTCACTGCCTGCCTTCAAATAACCAGCACAATTTTGAATTAGTGTGTGTTTGTTTGAGAACAACTCCACAGTCATCTGAAGAGTGGAACGAAGAGCTCGGGGAATTTAAGAGCTAATTCTTCAGTCTGACAACTGGGTGGCAGTGCTTTAAAGAATCACAGGACTATGATTTCAAGCTTCATTGTTGATCAAAAGTTTAACCCCCTTGAAGTGAATTCCACATTCATTTAGCATTTGGTTTTGACTGACTGCAAGATAATGAGTTTTTATTTGTTTTGCAGATGGGCATTTGGTTCTGATTCCTATCTGTTTCTAGATCATGTCCTCTGAATAACAATTCCTCTTAAAATTGCTTGGCAGAGGGACTGAGAAGCCTGCATCCTCCTTTGAAGTTATAATAGACCTTACCACCACTAAAGTTTGGACCTGTTGGTGAGATTGTGGGGAGCACCTACCCAGGGAGGTGAAGGTGTTAACTGTGTTGTATGATGGTTCGGTATGACCAGCTTGAAGTTCACATATTTTAAAACTTTAGTATCAACAAATCCATCCTTCTAGAATTAAGGATATTTTAGTAGGATTTAATAAGTACACTGGACTTCCACTTAAGGGCCTCATTGTACTAAATTTTCCTCTTACCCTAAGTAATAATAGATTTGATGGTTTGGGGTTTTCCTGGTACCAACCCAATTTTCAATGCCCTCTCCCACTGTGGAGCATTGACGTTTTTCCAGTGTGAATGCGTTCTTATTGATCAAAAGATTTACCCTTTTTTTCCATGCCCTTTTGTCTCAATCCACCCCCCTTCCTTAAAATGTTTCTACTTGAACTTCCTGTGACTGAATTCTACAAATGCCAAGGAATTCCTGCCCTGCTCTGCAGTATAGTGCGCTATGTTGTATTTTGTTTTTCTACCAAGCCAGAAACCAAAATAGCACTTCATACCACCATCTGCCATCTCCACCCTCAATACCCAAGACCGTGGTATTTATTGATCACCATATTCTTTCCTGCTGAGCCTGGACATGGCCTCAGAACCTCTCACAACACAGCATTTGGAGCCATAATTGGCACTTGATTGGAATTGGTGTGCAAGGGGAGATCTGTTTGCTGTCCCAGCTCTAACCTCATAATTAATTTCCTAAGGTGGTTTGAGATCTCGAGTTAGCCCTGATGGGAGAATGACAGGATATACCAGTGTACTCCTTATAGATCCCACCCTACAGCTATCAGGGGGCAGCACCAATGACAGCAAAAAGGCCATGTGCCTCCACCCACTGCCCTTTTGGAGTACGATTCCAATTGTATATTGAATTCCAAAATGTCTCTTCATTTACATCATTTCATTGTTAAATGAGCATGTTCCTCCACCACCTTCTATAAACAGAAAGTTAATACAAGTCCCAGTTACTTGCTTCTTCCTTAGACTCTATGAGACTGATGTACCAAAACGTGACATTCTTTTCAAGACTCTGACTTGTACTGTCAGTATGAATTTAGTGCCTTTCTAGGCAGCAAGATTTTTCTTCATTGCTGATTTCATAGAATAAATGTCCTAATATACTCACATCGCCAATGTTAGCAGCCTCACAGACTAGCACATAAGAATCACATTAGTCTGCCTGTTTGCATGTTACAGCCAATACTGCAAGCACCTATTCAAACTGGAAGGAACTAGACTGCCAAATGGAGGACCCCTGTGGAACCTGGAACACTTCTCAGGGACAGGTGGCAGAAGAGGGGAGCTCTGAAATCACTGTTCTGAGAAATAGGGTAACCCCAAAAGGGTTAGGTTAAGGCTTTTGTTAACTGTCACGTAACCGGAGCATGCTGGCAGGATTTCACACAGGGCCGAGCCCCCAAGCAGACGGTAAGGCCACTGTAAGAAAACTTCCGGCCAAATCCCAGGCCTACTCTCTAGAGCCACTTCACAGCACTCAGGGGCACGCTGGCTCCTGGCCCCAGGCTGCTGCCCAGTGACCAGACACACAGGGTCCTCCCGTGGTTGCAGACCAGAGGGAACCCCACCAGAAGGCGCAGCCTAATAGGAAGACGTCCCTTATTGACCGCATCGCCCGGGTAGCTCACTACCTCGAGCGACCACTTCTCAAGAGTCTGGAAGTGGGACGACCCACTTTGATTCTTGATTGCAATAATTTGAGTTCCTTTCAATTTGGAGCAAATTAACTTTTTTTGTAGTCAAGTCTCAGAATGATCTCCCTCATCTGTGTCCTCTGAGGTCTCCAGTACTGTTAGTTCCCCTGCTCCCTGTGTGGGTTCTGATGCCGGCTCCCTCTTTGTATTGAACAATTGTACAGCGATGGGAACAAGAGCGACTATCAAAGCAAACAAATGCATGGAATTAAACAAAAAGTGTACTTCACTGTTTTCTGTCCTGTCTTTTCCTTATAGGTACTGTTTGTGTCCTGAGAGCTGCCTTCACAAGTCTCAGTATTTGTCAGAACTTACTTACGGGAAAGGAAGACTTTACATGACTGGGTCTCCCGCAGCCAGGAAAAATAGGTGATGGGAAAAGCTGGTTTCTGGGGCTCTTTCGTCAGACACATCCACAGAAGGAAGAGATGACCATGATTTTCTTTGGTTATCGTCTCTTGGTGATTATTCTGTCATATCCTAGACAGGCACTCTTCTTCTTCCCTATGACTTTCCTGCTGCCCATCTTACAGCTACTTCTGTGGTATTAGTACCCTACTATAAAATATGCATACGAGGGAAAAGGCAAAAATGAAAATCTGGCTTCCAGTGTGTACAACTGGTAAGAAGCTTGAGAGTAGAAAGCTAAGACACCACTTTGGATTGTCTGATTTTCAGCCAATCCTGATTCCCACTGGCAATGGGAATTGAAAGTTAGCAACATGTATAAACACACACCACACAGAATATTTATATCCATTTATTTGGGAAATTGCTTTGCCTGTAAACTCACAACTGATAAGGCACATTGTTGCAAAATCACGGGGGAGATGGGAGAGAGACCAATCCAAGGATCTGGATAAAGGGCAAAGGGCCATACTTTCAATAGTGTAGAGAGCTTCCTTGTGTCTCCCCTTCCCTCCTCCTACTTCACAACACAAAGAGCCACGGATCTCCAAGTCCAGTTGGCATCCTCCTCCCACTCTTGTTATCAAGCTTCTTTTAAAGCAACACATCCTTAAAAATGAAGTCCTTGTTGTGTTTTTTGGATTATACCATGTCCAAAAAACACTGCTTGGAAATTCATTCTCTGTCATGAATTCCCAAGAATTCATGTAGAACAACTGGTCTACATTAAAGCCTTGGCAAGATTCTTGGCCAAGCCAAATCAAAAACCCAGCAGATGGTGCCCAGGGACAACAGTTCTAATAAGAAATGATGAGTTACTCCTGTAAGGTACAGGATCCCAGAGCTGGTCATTTTAGGTGCCAAGGCCCTTCTGTCCTTGGAAGCATGAACAGGTCTGTGCCAATTCAATACTGCAGCCATAGGAAGCCATGACAGCTACAGATCATTAAAATACAACACAACAAATTAATCCAAAACCAAATTTTCCCCTTAATTCACCTGAATTAAAAGATAAAATAGAATTATTTCCTCAGTTATTCTCAAGAAATGACAAAATGAAAAAAAGCATTTAGAGGGTATACTGGGTGATATTGGAGTGTACTGAATCCATTGTCCCAGCAAGACAGAGGAGGGATTTCCACACAGAAAGGACAGACTAGAAAATGTACTCACAGTCATTTGGTTCAAGTGAGTCAAGGGTTCTGCCCATCCAGATGGGTAAGAACTTCTCCAGAGTATTCATAACATACAGAGTTTGCTCCGTTGATATTCAATAGTCTGTTTGCAATCAGCTGAATTGTCAGGACATGCAGCCAAGAGGAGATGTGATATATGTGGTAACATCAGTGCATCTGAACACAAAGAGCATCACAGCAATCACTGTGTTTTTGAGCTGTACATGGAAATTCTATGCAGTTTGTTGGCTTGTTTCCTCTGATTTATGGAAGAGGTAGGTCATCAGCAGAACAGTGCAGAAGGATCACTCTTCAGGAGACTAACAAGATGAAGAGTGGTGTCAGTGATGTGGGTTCACATGTCATTATCTACACTAATCATGTCCACGAGGGACGTAAAAGGATAACACCTGTCACAACAGCTGATCACTGTGCAGAAGAGGCGCCCTGGACAAGGGCAATCAGCAGCCTCTCCCGAAGCAGCTCAGGGCTTGGCCTGAGTTCCTTGTTATTCAGTAAAATACAAACAGGATTTGCTAGGAGGCCATCCATTTTGCTAGATCAGGGCTGCTTTGAGAACCTGATATAATTCACCTTCTAGAGCACAGAGTGTCCTTCATGACAAGACAGTGCACACAGAAGGATAGTGTGTAAATCACCTGTTGAGAATAATTTAAAAACAATGAGGGGCTTCAGAGGACCACGCCCATTACACAAATAAATAAACAGTAGAGTCCAGGGACGAGGCAACCAAAGGATCCAGATCAGGTGTCCTTTCTACTATTTAGATGATGAGCGTTGCTCGTTTCATTCAAATGTAGGTCCTTCTGACTAAATTTTTTAATGAGGGTTCCAGGAACTAAGGCCACCAGGGCAATGGCCAACAGCTTAAAGGCAGTTTCCCAGGAGAAAAGAGCTTCCAGAGAAGTCAGGGTTGACAGGATGGAGCCCGTCTGCACACAGATGAAATTATATGGAATCAAACCTTGAAGAAGAAAAGGGAAAGAGCCTGTTACTGGGGAGCAGGAAAATGAAGAATAGTCCTTCAGAAATGTCACCAGGAATTCACAACAGTGACTCCAGTTCTGTACTGTTTTTGCCCAATTCCTGACCTCTAAACATATTACGTCTTTCCCTTCTTTTCCACTCTTGCCCCTCCTTTCCTCACTTCCCACATACATTTGTCTCATTCAGCAAAAGGACTTGAGATGGTTCACAAAATATATATACTACAGTAAGATTAGACATTTTTTTAAATAGGAGAAAACAAAATGAATGGAGAATAAAACAAAATGAGAGAAGAATAAACAAAGTACAGTTAGTACTTAAGCAAAAAGGCATTTAAAAAATGCATAAAGTTCACTCATTTGCTAGAGGTGACCCCAAATTTGGTTCTGAGCGCCCAGCAGCCAAAGTAAAGAGAAGCACCAGCATTATGAGGTTTACAGTACGCCTGTGATAAAAACAGGTTTGTTGGAAGCAGTAGTACTACTCATGTTCTGTACTGTCTGTAAGAGGTCATCAAATCCACTGGATCCCACAAGTCTGACTGGTGGCTAGAGAGGCTGGTTGTATAACCCCTGATGAAGTTGTTAAAAACACATCCTCAGGGCTTCCCTGGTGGCTCAGTGGTTGAGAGTCCGCCTGCCGATGCAGGAGATGTGGGTTTGTGCCCCGGTCCGGGAGGATCCCACGTGCCACGGAGCGGCTGGGCCCGTGAGCCATGGCCACTGAGCCTGCGTGTCTGGGGCCTGTGCTCTGCGATGGGAGAGGCCACAACAGTGAGAGGCCCGCGTACCGCAACAACAACAAAAAAAACATCCTCGGGTAACACCCCAGGGATTCTGTTTACCTGGGTCTGGGGTAGAACCCAGGAACCTGCATTCTAACAGCCTCTCCTGACCCCCACTCCCAAGATTCTGATTGGTTTGGGACCCCCTGATGATCCACTCCTCTAGTAGATGATGCCTCAAGATCATAGACTCATGAAGGTCACACAGCTTGTCAGAAGGGTAACTAGAATCTCAGTCTCTGGAGTCTTTCCAAGTCTCGTGCCACCTGGGTGATTACAGGCTGCTAACAGAGGTGCTGAGGCATGCTGTCTAAAAGGCTGTCTGACAGAATTAGCTGTGGTAGATTCTGCTTCAATTTAAGATCTCAACTTCTCTCAGGAATTCCCTATTAATAGCAGCTGCTCAACCACAGATTTGTCATGTTTGACCCAGAGCCCTGAGTAGCCTTCCCTTCCATGTTCTAAGAGAGGAGATCCTTGCCTTAGGTTTAGAGAGGGTGGTTTGCTTCCAGTGTGGAGAAAATAAGTCAGTGATTTTACAGGCTGTTAACAATTTTACCATTCAGATGGAAGTGGTTCAAAGCTCATACTTAGAGAAACACTGCTCTAGTCCTAGCCCCTCATTTGGCCAAGTGGCCCATGAGGGTAAGGAGCTTGTTGAAGGTCATACAATTGTCAAAAGCAAGATGGAACCGCACTAGTACCAGCTCTTCCTAAGGCAGATCTTAATCAAAACAGGCCAAAGCCAAACAGGAAGCCCCTTGCTCTGACCCTTCCCCTGCCTCCACTTGCCTTCTGCCCACGTCCCCTCACTCCAACTCTGCTTTTACTGAGCCCTTACTAGATTACTCTTCTAATCCCAGGGCCTGGCACAGTGTTTGGTGCACAATAGGCATTAAATACAGTTACAGAATGAACAATCCCTATTTTTTCCAGAAGTATTTTTATGGGTTTTCATGTTCAAGCCCGAGTAGGTCTGCAGTCAGGAACAATTACTTTAGATAAGGCCTTGCGATGCTCTTCATGAGCCTGTGCTCGCAGAGGCAGGCACATACTCAGGACAACTGTGAGACTCAAATTTACACACCACGTCTTACCGATAAGAACAGAGAAGAAAAACTGCACGATGGGGATGTTCAGAATTGGGGCCGAGAGGTTCAAGAACCAGTTTGGCGTCATGGGGAAAAGTCTCAAAAACAGTAAGAAAAAAAACAAGCTGTTTCTGTTCTCCTCCACCTGTAGCCAAAGAAGACAAGGCCATTAAGAAGCAGAAAGAGTCTCCAGGTATGGAAAATCTGTTGGTGCCAGGCACTGTTCTACATACTTTACATATTCTATAAATTCCAGGGCAGAGATTCTTTTCCTCAGTTTTAAAGTGGAGGTACCTGAGGCTCAGAAAAGTCAGGAACCTGCCCAAAGACACAGAGCTGGTAGTGATGGACACATCAACAGGACCCCTGGGACATCCTGAGGCAGGACAGAGGACCACTGTGGGAGATCTCTGCCCCTACTCCCCTCAGGGCCACGTGGTAACTTTCTGGGGGCCCAGCACTTAGATGTACCCCCTCGCCTTACCTTCCCCTGCAGCAGGGCCACTCTGTCAGGAAAATAGGAGACCACCAGCTGTTTGCCAAAAACACTGGAGAGCAGGTAGCAGCACGTGGCACCCACCGAAGTCAGCACACAGCACAGCAGAAGCCCCAGCCATGGCCCAAACAATGCACCGGCTAAAACATTCTGCAAAGAAAACAAATCCTCCGCCATGAGAACATCTGGCAGCTACCAGCCATCTTGTCCTGGAGCCCAAGAGTCCTAGGTTCCCTCCTCCTCCAGTGATTTTCCTGGAGAAAACCTAACTCCCACTCTAAAGAGATGAATGAAAAGCGATGAAGGGGCTTCCCTGGTGGCACAGTGGTTAAGAATCCGCCTGCCAATGCAGGGGACACGGGTTCAAGCCCTGGTCCAGAAGATCCCACGTGCCATGGAGCAACTAAGCCCATGTTCCACAACTACTGAGCCTGCGCTCTAGAGCCCGCGAGCCACAACTACTGAAGCCCGCGTGCCACAACTACTGAAGCCTGCGCGCCTAGAGCCTGTGCTCCGCAACAAGAGAAGCCACCGCAGTGAGAAGCCCGCGCACCGCAATGAAGAGTAGCCCCCGCTCGCCGCAACTAGAGAAAGCCCGCGTGCAGCAATGAAGACCCAACACAACCAAAAATAAATAAATAAAATTTTTAAAGAAAAGAAAAAAAGTGATGAAGGAGCTGGGAACTACAGCCCCAGCCTCGGTCTCCTCACCTTTGAAACTGGGAAGATTAACACCTCAGCGGGCAAGACAATTAAACGGGGAAATCTGTGTATACAGCCCCCAGCCTGCCACTTGGGCTGTGCAAGGCCCCGCCAGCCCTGGTGCCCTAGGAAGAGGCAGCAATGAAGCTCACACGTTATTTCTGCTACTTTAAATAAACACAAACCATGAATTTTCCCTCAGTAAGACCTCATAAGCTTTAGAAAATGTCTCATGTCTTTCCTTCCTGTAGGAATTACTTCTCTATGATGCTAACACTGGGGGTTCCATGTTGACCAGAGTTCTAGCTGACATTCAAAAAAGCCTTAGATTGACAAAAATGGAAAAGTGAACTAATACTTCCTAAGTGCAGTTTGGCTGGTAGACATCATCCTGCCAAACGTGGGATCCAAAAGAGAAAGTAAAAGGGGAACCTGGAAGTGAGAAGGTAGGGATCTCCTCAGCATTTACTGTGTGCTTGACTACAGGTCTGATTCAGTCCCCCCTATGACCCTGTTTAGTATACCATCCTCACCCCTTCTATAGGTGCAAGATTAAGTATCGTACCCAGAGTCACACGAGGCAGAGACAGGATTCACCTCCAGGTAGCAGCTGGCTCTTCGCCCTGAAGAGGGATCAGCTCAAGAGAGAAAGAGGTACAGGGGAAGCCCCAGGAGTCAGCCCCTGACCTCAAGCACCATACACACCCCCATCTCTCTTGGCAGAATGTGTTTGCTTTTCTTCCAGTTTCTAACAAACTGCTTAGGCAGATCCAGCCTGAGCTGAATGTTGGGGCCGGAGGGAGAAGCCGGGCAGAAGGAAGCTTTCAAGTCTTCCTGCTCAGTCACCCAATCATTCAACAAGTGCTGAGGGATGCTGTGTGCCAGGCAGCACACCATCACCGTGCCAGCCCCTCTGCACCCACTGTGTCATTTAATCCTCCCGTGTAACAATCCTAGGGGGTTACATAGGAGAATGCCGGTTCTCCAGATGAGGAAACAGCATTAGAGAAGTTAAATGACTTGCTCAGGGTTACACAGCTGGGATTCAAACCTACCCAAAGCCATAACAGATATATACATTTATACCAACCAGCTTAAAATGCTGCTGGGAGGACAGCACAGATTCTTCTGTATCATCTGAGATGGCAACTGATGAGAAGCATCCAAGAGCCCCAGCACAAGCCCAGGTCTAACACTGTGGCTCCCGAGAGCCAGGGGGCCGCCTGGAAAACCAGAATGACTCGTCCTCTCCACACAAGGAGACTTCCCAATCCTCTACAGCCTAACATCACCATGAACAACCTGCATCTGTTCGTCAAACATTTATGAAGGCATTTCCCTGT
The DNA here is from genome assembly GCF_963924675.1 of Phocoena phocoena. Lineage (NCBI taxonomy): Eukaryota > Metazoa > Chordata > Mammalia > Artiodactyla > Phocoenidae > Phocoena > Phocoena phocoena. Next base: position 64,155,945 of record NC_089222.1, read on the forward strand.
GCCAGGCAAAGAAGCACATAGGCTGAGAATAAGGAACAGGTCCTGACCTCAAGGAACTCACAGACTAGTGGAGAAAACAGATTTTAAAAGAAACACCAGGGGCTTCCCTGGTGGCGCAGTGGTTGAGAGTCTGCCTGCCGATGCAGGGGACACGGGTTCATGCCCTGGTCCGGGAAGATCCCACATGCTGCGGAGCGGCTGGGCCCGTGAGCCATGGCCACTGAGCCTGTGCATCCGGAGCCCATGCTCCGCAACGGGAGAGGCCACAACCTTGAGAGGCCCGTGTACCGCAAAAAAAAAAAAAATCACTAACATGAGGAGGGGGAGAGGTCTCAAGGACAGTGCTCCACACCTATCCAATCCTTAGAAACAAAAGCAGCATACCTGAGAGGAAAGGCAGGCTCTGGAGCTGGGTGGATGTGGGTTCAGACCTCAGCCCAACCCCCTCCTCGCCTTGTCACCTGGGACAGTTACTTAACTTCTCACCATTCATTTCCTTATCTGTAAAATGTGGATAAAAGTGCCCATTGTTGGCTCTTAGGAGAATTAAATAAGGTCGTGCAGGTAAAGCAACTAGGACAGTGCCTGACACAGGGAAAGCCGTCAAAAAATGGTAGCCACAGTAGTCTGTCCTCTGGACCGTAGGATCTGCAGCCTAAGGGCCCCTCTACAAAGACAGAAGGTGGCTTCCCGGGAGGCAGGCACAGGGGGAGGGCAGGATACTGACCAGGAAGCTGGAGCCAGGGATGGCAAAGCCCTGTTTGTAGAGGTAGGCACTGCAGAAAAGCAGGAACACGTAGGTCTGATGCTCCTTCTGGTACTCTTGAAGGACCTCGGAGAGTTCCCGCAGCTCGGCCAGGTCCGAGGGGAACCACAGTGACCTGAGATTTGGAAAAGCAGATGGAAACAAGAGTCCAGATCAGCCTAATACCTAATAAAGTCACTTGTTGTGTCTTCTTTCCAAAGTAGGTTTATAAATGTGCCCATCCATCATCTGGTCTGCTGGGAACACACGCTTAATGGGAGGCCAGAATAATGGATGACCTGATATAACACAGCAGAGACAAGAAGAGCCTTGGTTTGGAAGCAAGGGACCTGGCATAGCATCTCAACTCTGCTACTGTCCAGTTGTGTGATCTCAGGCTAGACCCTAAGCCTCAGTTTCCTTATCGGAAAAATGAGGGGTTGAAGGTGGATAATCACTAAGTTCCCTCTAAGCTCTCAGGTTTTATGAACTATTCTTAAGAGGCAAATGGATTAATTTCTAGGCAAGTACTAAACATCCTAAACCGCCTTTCTTTCTAGGAGTACCCCCTCCCCCTAAGCTTTAGGCCAAGGACAATTCAAACTTCACAGTGCTCCAAAATTACTAGGTAAAACGACTGCTTTATCAGTCACAAAAGAGCCAATTAAAGATTCCCTGGGAAAGTATATTTGTCCATACCATAAACATAATCTTCTTGATAATACGTCAGGCTTGGAACCAACCCTTTCAAAGAGCCTGCTTTTCACCCTGCCTCTCTATATGATCCTCAGTGCACTCTGAACCCTGTACAAGGGTTACAGTATAAAGGCTACCTTGCCTCTGCCAGCTGAACAACTCTTGAATCCATCAATGATCAATTATAAGCAAACCCTCCTGTTTCTCATCAGAATATTTCTCTTAGTATGTCTGACACCCACAGCAGAGTCTTCCCAGCTAGAGTAAAAGAATACAGTCACTGAAAACAGCTGTCCTAATATTCAAACATCAGTAACATCCTTGACACACTTCCATTAACTTTATAAACAGTATGCTGGTTTATCACGACAAATCAGCCCGGTAGGTATTTGTACTGCCTCCTGCCTCAACCTGTCAGGGAGTAAAAGGAAAAGAGCAGAGACAGCCAAGAAAAGACAGCAGATAATTAGTTAGTGAATAATTTAAAGTTGTCCATCAACGTTTCTCCTGAAGACCGGATGCCTTAAAGCCCCAAGGGCAGACCTGACAGAAGTGTAGTGAAGTGAAGTAGGGAGGACGATGGAGTGAGGCTGAGAGCAGTCGTTAAGAAGGGGCAGCGGGCCGCATAGCACAGGGAGATCAGCTCGGTGCTTTGTGACCACCTGGAGGGGTGGGATAGAGAGGGTGGGAGAGAGGGAGACGCAAGAGGGAAGAGATATGGGAACATATGTATATGTATAACTGATTCACTTTGTTATAAAGCAGAAACTAACACACCATTGTAAAGCAATTATACCCCAATAAAGATGTTAAAAAAAAAAAAGAAGGGGCTGCGGGTCCACATAGAGGCGAAGGTCGGATGCAAACGGGGATCAGGGCTGGGCCTGGGAAGGCGATGGGAACACCGCTGAAAAGGCGATCCAATGGCGGGAACAGAGGTGCTCCATCAGGATCCACCCAAGGTAGGGCGCCGCGTTTCCCTCCGCAAATCACCATCCCAAAGGCACCAGACAGCACTCCCGCGCAGCCGGCAGCACGCAGGTCCCAGACAGGGCCAGGCCCCGCTCTCGTCCACCAGGTCGGCCCAAGACCGTGTAGACGCGGCCCAATCTCCAGTCCCAGAACTGAACCCCAAATCCCAGCCCCCGACGCCTCCGATCCAGAAACCCGAAAATCCGATTCCCAGACCCCATCCTCGGACCTGGCTCCCTTCCTCTGACCCGAACCCCGGGCCCCGTCACCGCCGCCACGCACCTGTCTCCAGCCTCCTTGGCTGTTCCCAATGTCGACCCACGGGGCAGTCGCGTCGACAGCAAGTACAGGGCGAAGGTGCAGCCGCCGAAGACCAGGAGGAGGCCGAGCACGGGGCGCATCTCGGCGCCAGCACCCGGACCCGCCCCGCCGCGGATGAGCCTGGAAGCAGCGCCAGGAACCTCGCTGCTAGCGGACTGCTACAGCGGAGCGCGTTAGTGGACGGACAGGGGCGGGGGTCCGCTCCAGGCCCCGCCCCCATATCCTGGCCCCACCCCCGGTCCGGATTCCGCTTGCAGTTGGCTCCAGAGTCCAGCGGAAAGCTGTCTTGCAGCCCCTCTGCGCTTGCGTCTGCCCTCCTTCCGCCTGTATATCTTTTTCCTACGTTTATATCTATCCCGTTCTCCACTTATTTGCAGGCTCTCTGCCAGGAGGTAGGTGGTCCGGGTTGAATCACCAGCCCTGTTCACAGCGAGCTTGCAGTCTAGTGGTCAAGACGGCCTTGTCGACCACCAGATGTAACACAAAGCAAATGCAGCCCGCGTAGAATCAGAGGCTCCAATCCAGTGCGGTGGGATTGTCAAAGCGACCACGGAAATAAGGAGAATTTCCTTTTATTGAACGCCTACTATGTGCCCATTATCCTTAATCCTCACAACAATTCTGCAAGGTTGGTATTTTTGTCTTTATTTAACGGATGAAAAATCCAAATCTCAGAAAGATTAAGTGACATTCCCCAAGAGAGTCACGACTAGAATCCAAGTCACCCTGGGTTCAAAACTAGTGGTCTTGCACTGAGTGGATTCATGGAAGAGGTGGGGTTTGAGTTTACCATAAAGGATGAGCAAGATTTCCACAACAGAGACAGGAGGGAGAAGGTGAGCTGGGGGCCCCAGTAAGGCACTAGCATCCAGTTTCCTTGAAGCCTAAAGGTGTGTGAGAAATGAGTGAGAAGGTGGGAACAAACTGGAAAGCATGGAAAGGCAGCTAAGGAGTTGGATTTTTTTTTTAATATTGTGCTTGGGGAGACACCAATAGAAGCGTTTAAGCAAGAGAATCATGTAATTCCCGTTTTAGGATGTGTTGCCCTGCCAGGTGATTAGACTACATTCTGAGTTTGTAGCAGCAACTGTCTTGGTGAGAAAGCAATCAGGCCTGAGCCAGGACCACAGCAGTGGGGAGGAAGGTGGACAGACTCGGAGGAGTTGAGTTCGTAGGACATGGCTGATTAAATGGAGAATGACAGAGAGGATTCCAAAATGTCACAAGCCTGGAAAACAGAAACCGTCCTTGTTGTATCATTCGAAGCCCCTCCTGGGCCAAATAAAGAGCACCTGTCAGAAGTCAAAGTGCACAAAGTCCTAGCAATTCCACGTCCAGGAATTTAACCCATAGATATGCCTGTAGGTAGACAAAGATGTATGTTCAAGGGTATTCTCTCAACTTTGTTTTGATATGAGGATATTGGGAACAGCCTAAATGCCCATCATTTGGGGACTATCGAGGTTAATTATTGTATATTCACAAATGGAACACTAAGTAGCTTCCTGAAAGAGGGAGACAATGTTATGTATCCTGATACAGTACAGTAGCCAGATAGATGGCTAGGATAAAAATTAAACAAGTTGGGGGCCTCCCTGGTGGTGCAGTGGTTGAGAATCCGCCTGCCAATGCAGGGGACACGGGTTCAAGCCCTGGTCCCAGAAGATCCCACATGCCGTGGAGCAACTAAGCCCGTGCGCCACAACTACTGAGCCTGCGCTCTAGAGCCCGCGAGCCACAACTACTGAGCCCACCTGCCACAACTACTGAAGCCCGCACGCCTAGAGCCCACGCTCCACAACAAGAGAAGCCACCACAATGAGTGGCCCGCACACCGCAAAGAGTAGCCCCTGCTTACTGCAACTAGAGAAAGCCCGTGCGCAGCAATGAAGACCCAATGCAGCCAAAAATGAATAAAATAAATTAATTTTAAAAAATCAAACAAGTTGCAGTGTTAGACTATACTATGACTCATTTGTAAGAAGAAAAAAGATATCCTTTTCAAAATACTGAAGTATTTATGAATGAAATGACTCAGTGTCTGAGATTTGCATTAAAATAATGGGATGGGAGTGTAGTGAGTAGGGATATAAATAAAACAGGATTGGCCATTGAAGTGATAATTGCTGAAGCTGGATGATAAGCACATGGAGGTAGATTTTATACCATTTCCCCTATTTCTGTGTATGTGTAAAATTTTCCATTTTACAATGTGGGGAAATGTTCTCAGCCTTCCAGTCTCATTTTCTCCCTTCAAGTCTCCCATTCCAGCTAAACATGCACCGTGTATGCACTGTGTTCGTTTGTGCCTCTGACAACACTCTTCCCTGGGAAACTTCTCTGCCTGAAAATCCCTACTCTTTCAGCAACACCCGGGGCAGTTGTCACCTCCTCTGAGAAGGCTTCTCCAGCTCCTACAGTCAGAAAGGTTGTGCCTTCTCTGTGCTCGGGGCTGCCTGTGGAGTGTCTATATTCCTGTGATAGCAAATACTGTGCTCCAGTGTCATCATCCATCTCCTCAGGAGACAGTGAACACTTCTGTAAATGAGACAAGGTCTCACCATCCTATGTCTATGCAAACCCTTAGCCCTGTGCTTGGCTTATTATTGGCACTTAATAATAGTTTGTTAAATTAATGGACCGGGTCTACGGAGGAAATGGTTGGTTGTCTGGTGTGGAACGTGCTGATTTTGAGAAGTCAGAGGAGTACAGGAGGAGAGAAAGTGAATGAATAACGATATTGAGCTTGTGCTAGAAGTGTGCAGAGAACAAGAAGAAAAGCTTCTGCTCTCAAGGACTTCACTTTGCCTTTGGTTGCGGGAGAGGATGGAGAGAGTTGTAATTATAGAGAATGTTGGTGCCGCAGAGGAAACAGACGTGGCCAAGCTTCCAGAGAAGCAAGTGTCATCATCCCTCTTATGGATGAGTGGCTGAGCAGGTGTTCAGATGGAGTCACTGTGAGGGCTGATGAAGCCCACAGCTGTGAGTGCTGAGCAGGACTGAGCCCTCATCGGCCCCTCCCGAGCCCATGCTCTTTGCTCTGCCCCACACTGCCTCTCAACAAGCAGGTGAAGATCCAGAGCTTGGGTTGAACATTCAGATTTAGAGGTCATCTGTCTAGAGGAGACAGTTGAAATGGGAGGAGGGAAGGGCTCTTAGGGAGACCATGAGAGGGAACGTAACAGCAGCTGACATTCACTGAGTCTAGGCACGCTCACCCCACAGGAAGACTTCTACACGCATGAATGCATTTATTATATAACAACCTTCGTGAGGCAGGGGCTCCTAACAGCCCCCACTTTACAGTCCAGAGAATGGAAACTTAGGCAGAGTGAAGTCAGTCGACAGAGGTCACACCCCAGCAAACAGCAGAGCCTAACCACTTACCCTACCTGCCTTTTTCGGAGAGAAGACCGAGATCAGAAGCCTGGTAAGAAAATAGTGGAACTGGTGAAAGAGAACAAGATTTCATTCAGGGATGTTGGATGAGAGATAGGGTGGCGGGGGAAGAGTGCACTGGGGGCCCAAGAAAGACCGTTAGAAAGGAACCAGTACACAGTGTCAGAGTCCGTGGGAAAATCCAGCAAGGAGACCTGAGGCGCTGTGGGACTCGGCCAACACCAGGTGACAAGCGACTTTTGACAGAGCTCTCCTGGCAGATGCAAACCTGATTGCCTACAGGCTCACTGCCCAAGCCCCTGCTTGCTGCCCCTGACTTACCCCCCTTGCCTCCTGTTCTGGTTCCTCCTGCTCAACCTGTCTGTTTCGGGGAAGGGGCCCTGCTCCCCACTCTCAGCCCGCCTCTCGCCAACCCTCCTGACCCCCAACCCAGCACCTGCAGAGCCAGCTCTAACCAGCCGGTGTACCGCCGGCAGGCTGTACAGCCTCCCCTGAGGCCACTCACTTGCAGCACATACCAGGCAGCCTGTAAAGGGCAGCAGCAACCCTCACCAGGGACACATGCTGGACTGGGGAACAGGTAGGGGCTAGTGGTGCAGGGGAGTGGGAGGGAAGAAAAGCCAAGAGGCCCTAGTGAGAGCAAATTAGCCAGCCACTCCCTATGGGTCTTTATCATGGGGCTCAACCTCGTTTCCTGGCTTAATTGGATCTGTACGGAGCAATTGAAAGGAGTAGCTCTGATCAGACCACATGGCTTTGTTTCCCCATCCCCGCTCCAACCATAACCAATGGGAACAGCATGGACACCTGCCCCAGGAGGAGGATCTGAGGGCTGGATCCTCTCCCTGAGCTTTGGGATTGGGCCATATAGTAAGTGAGTGGCCAAGGACCCAATGGTCTCAAGGACCCCAATGATCCACAGCTGCCCTGTGGAGGGAGCGGAGCTGAGTCAGAGAGATACATGGCAGAGCACGAGGGTTAGTAAAGGCCTATGGACTCTCGTTGCTGAAGGTCCAGGGCATCCCCATCCCTGCCCTTCCTGAGGTCTGATGGCTCAGCTCTCCCTGGGGTTCCACAAGTCTCCTCTCTCTGATAAAGTCCGGGTAAATATGAGTGGATTTCTGTTGCTGGCATCCCAGGTCAGGAATGAGAACATGGGGCAGGGGTCTGAGGGTGGGAGGTTCTAAGTTTAGGTTTTGGGAAAGAGTGTGTTGATGTCTAAAACAGAATGCAGGTGGCTCCCTCGAGTCCCTAAGGACAAATCCACTCCATTCTGTTCAACAGACATCTGTTGAGCACCTGCTTTGTGCCAGGCATTGCGTTAGGTGCCAGGGCCGCAAAGACAAATAAGCAGCAGCTGCTCTTGTGGTGCTCACAGTCTCGGAGGAGATACAGACGTGGAAACCTAGTACAATATGGCTTGATACAAAGAGCGATGGTAGCACATACAAAGTGGGTGGTGGAAGGGAGTCGTGGAAGAGCAAGCCCGGCGTGGAGCCACCCAGGGATGCCTGAGGGTCCTGGAGGGTTTTAGCTGAGGTGCAAAAACAGGAGCTGGGGAGAGCAAAATCTCCTAGGCTTCAGGACAGGTGGGCTTGCTAAAGGATGGTATTGAGACCACCTGGAAGTTGCGAAGAGGAATGAAAGCAAAAGCCAAACTCTCTTTTTCCCAGGGAGCCTGGGAAGTGGGCAGTGGGCCTCCAGAGATAACAGAGACAAGAGTAACAGAGGTGCCTGGGAGAGAGGTCTAAGGCAGCGAAGGGTGGGCACCTCTAGGGAAATGGGCTGTGGCTGGGGGTGGAAGCCTGGTCTTTCCTCACAACCGAACATGGCTCCATAAGGCTCACAAGATAATGGGGAGCGTTCATTTAATCAGTATTTCCTGAGCACAGACTGCATTGTAGGCGCCACACTAGGCACACGGCCTCTGCCTGGCAGAGCAGCCTAGTGGAGAAGACAGACAGACAGTAATCAAATAATCATACACATAAATGTAAAAAAACGCAGCTTAAACAGTGAACAGTGCTACGGAAGGGCAGGTCCAGTGGGCTCCGTGGAGAAATGAGGGCCAGGAAGACTCCCCTGGACCATCCAGCTAAGGTCCAAACATGGATTGGGAGATATTGGTGAAGACAGGAGGGAACAGGGTAGGCTGCAGTTTCATTGCATCTTGGGTTGGGTATTTAGACAAATACACTGACAAATGGAAGGGAAGAGAGGCAAGGGTAACAAGAGACAGAGAGGAAAGTTCCAGGGGCCTTGGGAGAAAGATTGTGAGAAGAGTGGCCACACCTGTAACTGCCTTCATTTCACCTGATCACTGTCACATGCAACACATTGAATTCACCTCCACTCCAGGCAACAAACTTCCTTCCTTTACTCCTTCATTCATCTATTTGTTCACCCACCCACCCACCCACCCACCCACTCCCCAGTGAGCCGGGCGCCGTGCTGGGAGACGCCAGCAGGAGAAGCTCAGAGACACCCACTGGCCTGAGGAGCCTATACATTGATAGAAATGCTATTCCTGGCATTTTCTTGATGTTGTTTTGATCCCCTGCTTACCAAGGAAGGCAAAGAGCACAAAGAAGTGACTGTGCTAATCAAAATACAGGACCAATAAAACTCTAAAAAAGAAATCAGGACCTATCAGCACCGGGATCTCTGTATCCACCACTGCTGAGGAAACGTGGGAAGGAGGAAGGTTGAAAAGATGTGCAAGTGGGCAGGAGCCTCGCTGAGCCTTACTCCTTTCAGAGTTCAGACATTCGCTGCAGGCCTCCCTCACTTAAGTGGAATAGACTCTGGATTTGCTATATAGGTATAAATCAAGTGTGCCACGCTGGATTACATTCACAGAGTTCCATAATTTTTGAAACAGAGAGTCTGTTTCTTTAAAATACGGCTCTCCACACAGAAGGCAGTAGGAGAGCAGTCACTTGGACGGGGAGGAGGTTAGTGAACCTATGACTCAGGAATCCTAGGAACCTTCCTGCAGTGGCCACGGCTGGGGGATGGGTGGTGTCCACCCCTTTGGCTCTGTCGCCACCCTGGGCATCTGACCTCAAGTGGTTCTGACCTCTCTGACCTTGGCCCTTGGGAGGGCCTCTTGACTTGGCTGCTGTTGTCATTTCAGATTCATGGATCACACCTCTTCCTAGGGAAGCCTGAGAATTCCTCAAACTGGGAGCTTCGGGTGCGCCAAGAGCAGACCGGTTAGTGCTTTGAATTCACATGTTGGCAAAACAAGTTATTTAGCATCGCTCCAAAAGGTTAACATTAATTACCTCTGACAGGTGGGATTATGGATAGCATATTTTCATTTTGCATCCGTGCATTTTTTTTTTTGCATCCGTGCATTTTTGAAATTTCCTTCAACAAGTACAGGTTACATTGGTGATAAAGAAAAACAAAACATTTCTTAAGTATTGCTTCAGATGAGGGTTGCCTGTAAAGTGATGCTTCTTCACCTTAAGTGAAAAACGAGCTCTGCTTTTTCTCTCCTGCCTCTCACCCTATCCCTTGTCCCTGTGAGCAAGACTGCCCCACTGCTTCATCTGCTCTTCTTCCCTCATCCACTAGTCCCAGCAGCTGCCTTCTTGGCTGTTGGTCTGTCCCCACCTCCTCCTGCACCAGCCCCACTTTAAACAAGGCAGGAAGCCATTCCCCCTCTATGCAGAGCCTGGAGGGATCTGGCACAGAGAACATGGGGTCGAGTCCAAAGTGATGTCTCCAGCCAGTCCTTCCCTTAAGATGCTTGCCTGGCCACTGTGATTGGCAGAAATGCCCAAGTGACTGGCAGCAGAATCAACAGTTCGGAACAAATGAGGCCCCAGGACACAGCCTAACAAGGCGCTGCGCCGTCAGGAGCCTGGCTATTTCTGACTTGCCCTATTTAGGGGCTCCCTTCCCAGGACTGTTTCATAATCCAGGGTCACTTGATATTTTGCAATATGACATCCACAGGACATGATTGTAAAAAAACAAAACAAAAACCCTGGTTATTCTGTACTTTCTATGCCTTGAGGAGAAGGCGAGGTGAAGCTTTAAAAATCCTGTAGTTGTAGCATTCTTGATGTTACTGGTACCCGGGTGTCCTGACAACAGTTACATTTGCAACTCTGGGCAAAGAATAGGTTGGAAGACTGTTTCAACATTTTCCATCAGTACAAGATCATAGCGACACAACTGGGGCCTGTGAAAATAAGAAGAAATATGCTTGTCAATACAATAATAAAAATACCCCATTCTAGTAGAGTAAATTATATCATCTCTTTCAGATATAAAATTATTTAGCAATTATTTTTAATGTTCTAGGGAAATGCTTGTGCTAAATAAGCAAAGCCACATCAACAACAGCAAAAAAATCAGGGTGTAAAATTTTATTTACCATATAATTTCAACTAGGTTTAAAAGCAAATAGAAAGGGACTTCCCTGGTGGCACAGTGGTTAAGAATCCACCTGCCAATGCAGGGGACATGGGTTCAAGCCCTGGTCTGGGAAGATCCCACATGCCACGAAGTAACTAAGCCTGTGCGCCACTACTGAGCCTGCACTCTAGAGCCTGCAAGCCACAACTACTGAGCCCGTGCACCTAGAGCCCATGCTCCACAAGAGAAGCCACCACAATGAGAAGCCTGTGCACCACAACAAAGAGTAGCCCCCACTCACTGCAACTAGACAAGGCCTGCGTGCAGCAACGAAGACCCAATGCAGCCATAAATAAATAAATGATTAAAAAAAAGTAGAAGACTAGAAAGAAATAACCAAAAATTTTAACAGTGGTTGCCTCTGAATAATGACATTATCCGTGGTATTCTTCTTCTTCCTCCTAACACTTTCTGTACTTTCCAGATTTTATAAAATGAATATGTATTCCTTTGATAATCAGGGAAAGAAGTATTAAAAAGTCCCAGTTTTAAGATGTAATGACTGGGCTTCCCTGGTGGCGCAGTGGTTGAGAGTCCGCCTGCCGATGCAGGGGACGGACACGGGTTCGTGCCCTGGTCCGGGAAGATCCCACATGCCGCGGAGCGGCTGGGCCTGTAAGCCATGGCCGCTGAGCCTGCGCGTACGGGACCTGTGCTCCGCAACAGGAGAAGGCCACAACAGTGAGAGGCCCTCGTATCATATCACAAAAAAAAAAAAAAAAAAAAAGACCCAATGCAGCCAAAAATAAATTAATTAATTAATTAAAAAGAAAAAAGATGTAATGACTATCCTCTTAGAAAAAAAAAAACTTGTATTATTAAATGTTTTGAGGTATCCTAAACCTTTAGGAAAAAGGAATTTATAAACATAAAGTAGTAACTGCTCACATCATTTCCTGTCTCTGTCCACAGGTTGAACACTAGGAATATATGTAGGAGTGGCATTACTCACAAAACACACATACCATCACAGCTTTGTTCTTTCTCCCCCTCTTTGTCTCTGCCTCTCTCTCTCTTTCTACACGCACACATGCAGTTTATTTTTTCTGAACCAACTGAGAATAGGTTGTTTACCCCTTAATACTTCAGTGTGTATTTCCTAAGAACAAGCACATTCTCAGTGCAGTTATCAAATTTAACATTGATATAGTAGTTGTATCCTGTATCAATGGAATAAAACATTCCAAATTTCCTGTACCTTTTTTAATGCTAGGCTGTGTTTTATCAGTTTGCCAAATTATATGAGGGTTTCTTTTCTACAACAAATTATCAGCTTGCAAGCAGCGTGGGTAGAGGGATTAGGGAGGAATCGTGTAACTCTAAGCATATAACAACATTGTTTCTTTGGATTATTGGACCGTTTGTCTTTAAGTGCATACCAGTAAATTTTTCTTGGATTACTGGGCAACTTATTTTTATCAAGTCTAGTTTTGGAAAACCCCTCACTTCTTTCATTGTGATTGATGAAGTCCTGTTAAAACGTTAAGACTAAGCAGATTGGACAGGAACCAGTAACATCTTTGGAAAACAGGGGTTTGTCAGACGTTGCCTCAGCTCACCTCTCTGGATGGGCAAGTGACCTTAACTTCATTCGGAGAATCCTGAGCTTGTACCTTGGGCCTATTACAGATCCTGTAGAGAACACCAAGGAAATGGCTGCCACTTTATCCAGATCTTGATTGAATCTTGCAAGCAGACTCACTTGGTGGTATTTCTGAAATGTTGTGGGTTCACTGGAAGGAAGAAATAATATATTTTTAAGTGGATATGAATTACCAGTGAAAGAAAGCAGTTTTGAAGCCTACAAAATCACTCATCAGCAAGTAGCCATTTGACCCCATAGCCTGCACTAGCCGACTTTCATGGGCAAAGTCCGTTGGATTCCAAGGGACTGCATAAGTGAAGCTGCTGACCCCAGGACTGATGAGATGCTGTGACATTGGAAAGGTATGCGCTGCCTACTGTAGGCCAGACAGCATCCTCATCTCTTGACACATTTCTCCAATCCCCTGAAAAATTCTGCAAGGTATTATTGTCTTCATTTTACAAACAAGGAAACAGATGCTTTCAAAGCTGAAGCTCACCCAGGTCACAGGGCTTCTCTGTAGCAGTACAGTGATTAAAACCCAGTTCTGGCTGAGTTCAAAGTTATGGTCTTTCCATTAAACTGCATTGCTAGATGCACAGGTATATTTTTAAGCCAGACTAGATACTAACTTATTTTTTTTTTTAATGCAAGCAGCCCTATAAGTTCTTTTTTTATTTATTTTTAAATATTTATTTACTTATTTGGCTGTGCTGGATCTTACTTGCGGCATGCAGGATCTTCATTGCTGCATGCGGGCTCTTAGTTGCAGCATGTGGGATCTAGTTCCCTGACCAGGGTTCGAACCTGGGCCCCCTGCATTGGGAGCGTGGAGTCTTAACCACTGGACCACGAGGGAAGTCCCTAGATACTAATTTAGAAGTTGTGCTTAAGCATATATTTTTTCAGTTCTGCCTTCAAGAGAAACCTTAAAACAGCTACAACCCAGGTTCCAGTACTTTTTTTTCCAAGTGTGTGGAGATGTTTCCTACAATTGGAATCCCAAATTAAGCCTAAGGTGTATCCACTAGGGAGATTCACCTGGGTACTGTCCCTCTGGGGAGCTGCAAGAATAGGCTGTGGAGAAATGATTGCTCTAGGAATAAATCCTTAGTTTGGAGGTCGGGATGGGGTGAGGAGGTGCCTGTCACCCCAGCCTCACTGTGCAGAGCAGAAGTGCCACAAGTAAAACTAATCCAAAAGGTTGCCCAGATTTTGGTTTCTAAATACTATCTCCACAAAATGGAACTAGGGCTCCCTGGAGAAATGGTTGATTCCAGGGCTAGGGCAGGGAAAGTACAAAGTGATCCTGGAACAACATGTGTGCCAAAAGTAAGGAAACACTCAAAGAGTGATGGAGATGTTCAAAAGAATATAGAATCACACCCATTAGGGTGGCTACTGTGAAAAAAACAAAAACAGAAAACAAGTGTTGACAAGGATATTGAAAAATTGGAACCCTTGTACACTGCTGGTGGGAATGTAAAATGGTACCGCCACTATGGCAAACAGTATGAAGGCTCCTCAAAAAATTTAAAATAGAACCACATGATCCAGCAATTCTACTTCTAGGTATATACTCAAAAGAATTGAAAGCAAGGTCTCCAAAAGATATTTGCACACCCATGTTCATAGCAGCATTATTACAATAGGCAAGAGGTGAAAGCAACCCAAATGTCCATCAATGGATGAACGGGTTAAACAAATGTGATTTGTACCTACAATAGAATATTATTCAGCCTTAGAAAGAAAGGAAATCCTATCACATGCTACAACATGGATGAGCCTTGAGGACATTATGCTAAATGAAATAAACCAGTCACAAAAAGATAAATATTGTTTGATTCCACTTATATGACATATCTAAAGTAGTCAAATTCATAGAAATAGAAAGTAGAATGGTGGTTGCCAGGGAGTGGGGGAAGGGAGAAATGTATGTTGTTACTTAATGGGTATAGAGTTTCAGTTTTGCAAGATGAAAAAGTTCTGTAGGGACTTCCCTGGTGGTCCAGTGGTTAAGACTCCACACTCCCAATGCAGAGGGCCTGGGTTCTATCCCTGGTCAGGGAACTAGATCCCACATGCCACAGAGAAGATCCCGTGTGCCGCAACTAAGACCTGGCGCAGCCAAATAAATATATAATTTTTTTTAAAAGCTCTGGAGATCTGTTTCACAATAATGTGAATACACTTAACGCTACTGAATTGTACACTTGAAAATGATTAAAATGGTAAATCTTATGTTTTTATTACCACAATTAAAAATGCATTAAAAAATGGCACTGGCCAGATTTGGGACAATTTGAATATCAAAATAAATAATGATAGTAACTGATTATAATTCCCCATTGATAAAATATAAAAATCTGGGAGTCTGAAAAAAAAAATCTGGGAGTCTGTATTGATATATTTGGACATGAAACAAATAAATGAATAAATAAATGAGAAAAAATGCCTTTCCTAAATGTTGAATTAGAAAAATCACCATATGGCAGCCATCAGAGTAATCATTCAACCACAAAACATTAAAACCAGTGGGTAAAAGTTTGAGGAGTAATGGACCATTTACATGGTCTCAAAGTACCTACCCACAAAATACTAATTACAAAGGGAAAAATAGTAACCTTAAAGTGGAGAAAGTTGGCAGAAATCACTTTAATTGCTTGATCCACATTAATGAAACAATCAAAATTGTGAGTCTCCTAATAGGATGCACCGAGACAAACATTACATCACCTTTGTGGTGTCTTTGCCAAAGATGCATGATCTGAACCTAATCGTGAGGAAACATCAGGCAAACCCAAACTGAAGACATGCTAAAAATAATTGACCTGTAATCTTCAAAAGTGTCAAAGTCAAAAGAGTCGAGGAAAGGCGGAAGAACTGTTCCAAAGTGAAGACTAAAGAAGCAGGAAAACCAAATGCAGCCAGTGATCCTGAATTGAATCCCTTTGCTACAAAGGACATTATCAGGACAATCAGTAAAACTAGAATGGGGTCTCAGGATCAGACGGTAGTAATGTATCAATATTATTTCTCTTATTTTGATGGTCAATTGTAGTTATGTGGGAGAATATCCTTGTTTGTAGAAAATACACATTAAAATACTTAGGGTTGATGAGGCAGCATGTTGGAAATTACTGTAGAATGGTTCAGAAAAAGAAAAGCCTCTTAGTACTACTGCAACTTTTCTGTAAACTTTAATTTTCCACAATAAAGAGGAAAAAAAAAAGCTAATAGGAAAGGAGTGGTTTAACCAAAGAGGCTTATAAGCAGCACCACTCTGGTCCTCTCTTGATCAGAGTGTAGCAAGAGAAAAAGGGATCCCTTCCCACTTCTCCAAGGGCAGCTATGGAATCAGGAAAGGGCAGGGACTCTAGGAGAAGGTGATGCCACCTGCAGATGGCAGAACCCAGTGCGGGTACTAGGAAGGCGGGAGAAGAAAAAGGAGATCGGGAGCTGATCAGGGCTGTCCATGAGTAGAGGTAAGATGCTCTCTTTCTCCTAGAAGGATGTCTGGAAATACATGGGGAGGCACTAACCAAGCATTGGGTTCATACAAGAGTAAATAGAGTGAGAGCCAGTGAACTGTGAGTTCTGGCAGTATGGTGCACTAAATACCCTGAAAGCATTCATAATAGTGGATACAATTACAAACAACAAAAAACAAAACAAAAAACCTTTTAAATTGCACTGAACTAAGAAGAAAGGAAAGAATACTGAGAAACCCTCAAAATATGTGAAAGCAGAAATCCAAATAGATAGGAATCCTGAAATCACCTTTTGTTGGTCTTTTTTGAAACTTTGTAACCTTGAGCTTCAATTTTCATGGCCTTGCAGTGCAGTAGGACATGAAACAAAGTCTATGGACCCCTCAAGGTCAGGAGTTGAATAGGAGAACTCTGGGGGAAGAGTGAACTAAACATGAATTTGAAGTAAACAACCTTCTACCACCTCAGGTGACAGAAAATCCCCACCTCGAATCTTGGCGCTGTGAGGAGCTAGGGGGCTGAGTGCCCTTCACGTGGGTCAGCAGCTAAATTCAAACTACTTGTGGTCTGAGAAACCTCAAGTTTAAAAATTAAAGTGGTCTCAGATGGATGGTATCTCCAGGAACTTGACAGGCAAACGCAAAATTTTTCTGGAGAAATCTACTCCTCAGATCCTCAAAGAATTTCCGCACATAGTGAAATAATTATAATAATAATAAAGGCATTTGTAAGGGGGGTGGGGGGAAGCTGCGGACTGCAGGCTTTATGGCCGCCAGCTGCGGGCGGGAGGACAGATCTTGGCTGGTGGGGCAGTGCAGCTGCCGGCTCCACACAGCGCCTGCGCAGCAGCTGCAGGGAAGGGGCACCTCCTGCCCGGGCTGGGTGCGAGTGAGGAGGCCCGCAGGACTGAGTGCTGGGACATGGGACCACCAAAGCGACCTTCCCAGCGGAGCTGCGTGCCCGGGGCGCCCCTGCTCTGCAGGCAGGGAGCAGGCAGCCGCCTCCCCGCTGCACCAGACCCTGATGGGACCCAGATTGCTAACGGCAAAAAGAACTGGAAAAATGCAAATGACTGGAACGATTAAAACCTACCAAAGACTTCTCAGAATTCTCAAAGAGCATACAAACATGTGCTTACGTGTAAAAAATGTGATGCGCGGACTACCACACTCAAGCAACCTGGCAAGCACTTGCCGGTGACTGTCACTCTCAGGTTTCACTGTGGAATTTCAAACTGCCTAGGGGTGTGAGAAAAGATTAAGGCACCACCCCCAAAAATAATGGCCCATAAAAGGAAAGAGAACAAAAGGAAGTCCACCACTGAGTACTTCTGTTCTAGGGAAGGGGGACATGTGGCCAGAGGAGCCTGACTTCCCATAATGTCCTCAGGAAGAGCCAGAATATCACCCTGATGCTGCAGCCCAAGAGTGTTTTGCTGTTTCAAATTGAAAATTGTCATGAGGAGGAAAAGTCCATTCTGGTGCTTGAGGGGACCTCTCAAACTGAAGGCTTGTGTTCAGCTGTCTGAATAACAACCAATAAAAACTACAGAAACAAAATCTCTCAAGAAAGGGATTTTTTTAAAAATCACGACAGGGCTTCCCTGGTGGCGCAGTGGCTGAGAGTCCGCCTGCCAATGCAGGGGACACGGTTCGTGCCCCGGTCCGGGAAAATCCCACATGCCGCAGAGCAGCTGGGCCCGTGGGCCATGGCCGCCGAGCCTGCGCCTCCGGAGCCTGTGCTCCGCAACGGGAGAGGCCACAACAGTGAGAGGCCCGTGAGAGGCCCGTGTATCGCAAAAAAAAAAAAGAGAGACACGACAGGGACTTCCCTGGTGGAGCAGTGGTTAAGAATCCGCCTGCCAGTTCAGGGGACGTGGATTCGATACCTGGTCCGAGAAGATCCCACATGCCGCAGAGTAACGAAGCCCATGCGCCACAACTACTGAGCCTGCGCTCTAGAGCCCGCAAGCCACAACTACTGAAGCCCATGCGCCTAGAGCCCGTACTCTGCAACAAGAGAAGACACCGCAATGAGAAGCCCGTGCACCACAACAAAGAGTAGCCCCCACTCACCACAACTAGGGAAAGCCCGGGCGCAGCAATGAAGACCCAATGCAGCCAAAAATAAAATAAATAAATTTAAAAAAGAAGAAATAGAAAAGAAAATCTGAACAGACCTATAATAAAGAGATTGAATTAGCAATTAAAAACAAAAAGCAAACCTACAAAGAAAAGCCCAGGCCAAGATGGCTTCATGGATGAATTCTACCAAATATATATATTTTAAATTTTTTATTTATTTATTTTTGGCTGCTTTGGGTCTTTGTTGCTGCACGCGGGCTTTCTCTAATTGCAACAAGCGTGGGCTACTCTTCATTGAGGTGCGCAGGCTTCTCACTGTGGTGGCTTCTCTTGTGGCCGAGCACGGGCTGTAGGCGCTCGGGCTTCAGTAGTTGTAGCTTGTGAGCTCTATAGTGCAGGCTCAGTAGTTGTGACACACGGGCTTAGCTGCTCTGCGGCATGTGGGATCTTCCTAGACCAGGGCTCGAACCTGTGTCCCTGGCATTGGCAGGCAGATTGTTAACCACTGCGCCACCAGGGAAGCTCCTCTACCAAATTTTTTTTTTTAAAACACTTTTTAATTAATTAATTTATTTATTTTTGGCTGTGTTGGGACTTCCTTGCGGTGCGCGGTATTCTTATTGTCATGGCTTCTCTTGTTGCGGAGCATGGGCTCTAGGCACGCAGGCTTCAGTAGTTGTGGCCCATGGGCTCAGTAGTTGTGGTGCAGGGGCTTAGTTGCTCCGCGGCATGTGAGATCTTCCGGGGCCAGGGCTCGAACCCACGTCTCTTGCATTGGCAGGTGGATTTTTAACCACTGCGCCACGAGGGAAGCCCCTCTACCAAATATTTAAAGAAGAATTAACACCAAATTCTTCCAAAAAATAGAAGAGGAGGAAACACTTCTCAACTCATTCTGTGACACCAGTATTATCCTGATATCAAAACCAGACATCACACACAAAAAGAAAACTAAAGATCAATATGTCTTATGAATATAAATTCAAAAAACTCAAATAAAACTAGCAAACCAAATCCAGCAAAATATAAAAATGACTATATACTTTAACCAAGTGGGATTTATCCCAGAATGCAAAGTGGATTTAACATGCAAAAATCAATTATTATAATACACCATATCAATAGAATTAAGGACAAAAACAAATGGTTATCTCAATACATGCAGAGAAAGCATTTGACAAAATCCAATATCCCTTCAATATAAAAATACTCAACAAACTAGGAATTGAAGGAAATTCCCTAACCTGATAAAGGCATCTACAAAAAAAAAAGTTAATATGTACTTAATATTAAAAGACTGAATGTTTTCTCCCAAAGATGAGGAACAAAACAAGGATGTCTCTTGCAGCTTCTATTCAGCTTAGAAAGAAGTTCTAGCCAGGTCAGTTAGACAAGAAAAGGAGGGGGAAAAAAGGCATTCATATTGGAAAGAAAGTAGTAAAACGATCTCTATTTGCAGATGACCTGATCTTGTACATAGAAATCTTACTGAGTCCTCTAATAAGTTAGCAAGGTTGCAGGATACAAGATCAGTCAGTTGTAATTCTGTACACTATCAATGAATAATCTAAAATGAAATTATGGAAAGAATTCAATTTACAGTAACATAAAAAAGAGTAAAATACTTGGATTAAATTTAACAAAAGTGCAAGACTTGTACACTGAAAACTATAAAACATCACTGAAAGAAGTTAAGTAAGATCTAAATAAATGAAAGATACCATGTCCATGTTCATGGATTGGAAGATTTACTATTGTTAATACAGCAATACTCCCCAAATTGATTTGCAGATTCAAGACAACCCCTCTCAAAGTCCCAGCTGCCTCTTGTTTTTTCACAGAAATTGACAAACTGATCCTCAAATCTATATGGAAATTCAAGAGACCCAGAATAGCAAAACAGTTCTGAAAAATACCGCAGTTGGGAGATTTATACTTCCTGATTTCAAATTTTGTTATAAAGCTACAGTAATGCTACAGTAAGCTACAAGACAATGTGGTACTTGCATAAAGATAAGATATATCAATCACTGGAATAGATTGAGAGTCCAGAAGTAAACTCTTACATTTATGGTGGATGGAATGATTTTTTGACCATGCCGTGCAGTTTGTGGGATCTTAGTTCCCAACCAGGGATTGAACCTGGGCCCTCGGCAGTGAGAGCACAGAGTCCTAACCACTGGACCACCTGGGCATTCCCAGTCAATTGATTTAGACAAGGGTCTCAAGACAATTCATGGAGAAAGAAGAATTTTTTCAATAAATGATGCTGTGACAACTAGATGTTCACAGGCAAAGGAATGAAGTAGAAGCCCCCTACCTCACATCACATGCAAAAATTAACTCCAAATGGATCAAAGACCTAAATGTGAGACCTAAAACTATAAAGGAGTTGTATCTAGAATATACACAGAACTCTTGCAACTCAACAATAAAAAGCTAATTAGCTTAGTTTAAAAATGGGTAAGGCACATAAAAACCTGCACCCAGATGTCTATAACAGCTTTATTCAAAACTGCCAAGACTTGGAAGCAACCAAGATGTCTTTTGTAGGTGAATGGATAAATAAACTGTGATACATCAGACAATGGAACATTATTTAGTGCCAAGAGGAAATGAGCTGTCAAGCCATTAAAAAAAAAAAGAAAAGAAAAGGAGGAACTCTAAATGCTTATATTACTAAGTGAAAGAAGCCGATCTGAAAAGGTTACATACTGTATGATTCCAATTACATGACATTCTGGAAAAGGCAAAACTATGAAAACAGTAAAAAAAAAAAAAAATCAGGGGTTGGGGGGAGGGAGGGATGAATAGATTTGAATAGGGAGGGAGCACAGATTTTTAGGGCAGTGAAACTACTCCGTGATCCTATAATGGTAGACATATGTCATTATACATTTGACAAAACTCAGAAAATGCACAACACCAACAGTGAACCCTAATGTAAACTACGGACTTAGGGTAATAATGACATATCAATGTAGATTCTTCAGTTGTAACTAATGTACTACTCTGGTACCAGATTTTGGTACTGAGGGAGGCTGTGCCTATGTGGGGCAGGGAGTATGTGGAAAAGTTGTGTACTTTCTGCTCAATTTTGCTGTGAACTTAAAACTGCTCTAAAAAATAAAGTCTGTTTAAAAGGAAAAGAAATGGCTAAGGGATCTGAATAGACATTTCTCCAAAAAGCTCTACAAATGGTCTACAAGCATATGAAAGATACTCAGCATCATTAATCATTAGGAAATTACAAATCAAAACCACAGTGAGATATCATGTAATGCCCACAAGAATGGCTGTAACAAAAGACAGACATGTATGAATGGATAATCAAAATGTGATATATACATACAATGGCATATTATTCAGTCTTAAAAAGGAAAGAAATCCTGTCACATGCTATAACATGGACAAAACTTGAGGACATTATGCTAGGTGAAATAAGTCAATCACAAAAAGACAAATACTGTATGATTCTACTCATATGATGTATCTAAAGTAGTCAAATTCATAAAAACAGTAGAATAGTCGTTGCTAGGGGATAGGGGGTGGGGGAAACGGGAACTGTTATTTAATAGATATAGAGTTTCAGATTTTGCAAGATGAAAAGGTTCTGGAGAGCTGTTTACAACAATGTGAATATACTTACGAATGAACTTACACTTAAACATGATTAAGTTGGTACACTTTATAGGGTTTTTTATCATATGCTTCTTTATCATGATTAAAAAGAAAACACAACTTTTAAAGACTGACAATACCAGTGTTGGCAAGGATGTGAAGAAACTGGAACTCTCATACATCGCTGGAGGGAATGTAAAATGGTGCAGTCCTTCTGGAAAACAACTTGGCAGGGAGTTCCTTAAAGAGGTTAAACACAAAGTCCTCTATGATCCAGAAATTCCATTCCTAGGTATATACCCAAGAGAAATGAAAGCATATGTCCACACAAAAACGTGTACATATATGTTCATAGTAGCATTATTCATAATAGCCCAAAAGTGGAAAAAACCCAAATATCCATCAACTAGTGAATGGATATTTAAAATGTGGTATGTGTGAGCACAGTGGTGCATCTGGGCCAGAGGTCAGTGGATCAAAATACAATGTAGAATATTCATACGATGGAATATTATTCAGCCATAAAAAGGAACGAAGTCCTGATGAATGCTACACATGGATGAATCTTGAAAACATGCAAATCAAAAAAACAGCCAGACACAAGGGCTTCCCTGGTGGTGTAGTGGTTAAGAATCCACCTGAAAAAAAAAAAAAAAAACAAAAAAAAAAAAAAAAAAAAAGAATCCACCTGCCAATGCAGGGGACACGGGTTTGATCCCTGGTCCAGGAAGATCCCACATGCCACAGAGCAACTAAGCCCGTGAGCCACAACTACTGAGCCCACATGCCACAACTACTGAAGCCCGCGTGCCTAGAGCCTGTGCTCCACAACAAGAGAAGCCACGACAATGAGAAGCCCGCGCACCTCAATGAAGAGTAGCCCCCGCTCGCTGCAACTAGAGAAAGCCTACGTGCAACAACGAAGACCCAACACACAGCCAAAAATAAATTAATTAATTAAATTTTTAAAGAAAGCCAGACACAAAAGACCACATATTGTATGATTCCATCTATATGACATGCCCAGAATAGGTACATCTATAGAGACAGCAAATTAATGGTTGGCAGGGGCTGGACAGGAGGGAGGAATGGGGAATTACTAATAGTAAGTATGGGGTTTCTTTTTGATATGATGAAAATATTCTGAAATTAGATAGTACTGATGGTTTCACATTTTGTAAATATACTAAAAACCCCTGAATTATAAACTTTAAAAAGGTGAATTTTATGGTATGTGAATTATATCTCAATTTTTTTAAGGTTAAAAAAAAGAAATATATCTAGAACACATATACAAGGAGAGTCAACAGGCAGATAATATCCTTGAATGTGACTTCATTTGTAACCCATAGACTGGTAAGACTGAATAAGCTCAGGGTACATATTCTAATATTATTATTTCCATTTTCTTAAATCATAAAAATACTAAACACTAAAATGTTCAAGTTTACCTGGCAAAAAAGAGAAAAGTATCCATAATCTTACCATGAAATAGAACAACTATTTCCTTTTCTCCCATATCTCTGATCGGTGATGACTTTTTCACAAACATGACTAAAATAGGAATGACTAAACATGAGTAAAATAAAGATGTTAAGGTCTCTATCTTAATCAAGAAACAAGCCTCCAACTTTAGGAATTCCTACTTGGGAGAAATTCGCTATATGAAATTCAAATTTCTAAGACATATGTAAAGCAAATATGTAACCAATTATTGGCACAAATACCCAAATTTTGCTGAGTGAGTGCTCCTCATATAACCTGGACAATCTCCCCTGCTGTTTCTTAGACTCTCCAGATGAGGTCTCTGCCCACCTTCCGCATTGATGCCTATAAACTACCTGAGGCTGGTTTCTCAAGATGTGGCCCCTTAGTGGTTCCCTCCCTGAAAATGCTGCCCCCCATGGGTTTGGGGACATCGGTGCTGAAGGGAGTGTGATATTGGCCAAACCGCTTGCCCTCTGTGAGCCTCAGTTTCCTCATTTATAAAATAGGGATGATAGGAGCTTCCCTGGTGGCACAGTGGATAAGAATCCACCTGCCAATGCAGGGGACATGGGTTCAAGCCCTAGTCTAGGAAGATCCCACGTGCCGCGGACCAACTAAGCCCATGCACCACAACTACTGAGCCTGCGCTCTAGTGGCTGAGAGCCACAACTACTGAAGCCTGCAAGCCACAACTACTGACCCCATGTGCCTAGAGCCCGTGCTCCACAAGAGAAGCCACCGCAATGAGAAGCCCACACACCTCAACGAAGACACAACACAGCCACAAATAAAAATAAATAAAATAAATTAATTTAAGAAATAGGGATGGTAATACCACTTCACAGGGTTTTAGTGAGAATTACATTAACCAATGTCTGTAATGCGCTTGGTTCAGTAAACAAAGGCTGTTATTATTATGATCCAAGGATGCATTTTAAAAAGTCACTTCCAGGGAATTCCCTGGCGGTCCAGTGGTTAGGACTCTGCGCTTTCACTGCTGAGGGCCCAGGTTCAATCCCTGGTCAGTGAACTAAGATCCCACAAGCCATGCGGTGCAGCCACAAAAAAAAAAAAAAAGTCACTTCCAAACCCTGCACCCACACCTTCCTTATTTATCTACACAGTGAGCCCAGAAGGCAATTGCCAGTTTCAGATGACCATCTACATGGTACTCTATGAATGAGGCCAAGAGACAACCCAAGTGTCTAGTAGATAATAGGACCCAGGAAGCATCTCCTAAGTAAAAATGAATGAAAGGAGCCTCAAGTTCCTTTGCTTACACTAAAGGGTTTGGGGTTTTTTTTCCCTTTTTCCTGATTATAAAAGTAACAGATGAAAAAAATTATTCATTATTTTAAAACTATATATATACAACAGCACAGCAAATTGAAAAGTAAAGAGAAACTTTAAAAGGCACTCATATTCCTACCACCCAAGGGGCAATCTAACATGTTTTGTCATGTTTCTTTTTCATTATTTTTACAGTGTTGAGCTAATTTTATACTTTATATAATTTTATATCCTGCATTTTTTCACTTAGTACATTATAAGCATTTCATTTAATGTTTTATAAATAACTTCAGTGTTTGAATACTATTTTATTATATGGGAACTAACAATTTCCCCATCATTGGATTTTTAGGGTGTTTCCAATTTTCTATTGCAAATTAGATTTTCTGAGTGTCAGAAATATATTTATGTATATGTGTATATTATGAGCTCAGAAAAGAATAGAAACGTGTGTATGTGAGTGGGTGCCTTTGGGCATGGGATTGTTGGGATGGGGCAAGGTTTGTGCTTTTATGTTACATACTTATTTACTGTTTAAATCATTTATAGCTAGCAGGGATGACTTTTGAAATTAAATGTTTATGCAAAGGAAGGAAGGAGGAGAGAAGAAAGGAGGGAGAGGGGGAGGGAGAAAGAAGGAAGGAAGGAAGGGAGGAAAGGAGGAAGGGAGGGAGGGAAGGAAAGAAAGAAGGAAAAAAATTCCTGTACCAATTCCATTTGTAAAGAGCCTGAAAGATCAAGAGCCACAAGAAGTAACTAAGCAAAAAAAAAAAAAAAAAAAGAACTTAGCAATATATCCCTTTATATATATTATAGGACAAAGACATATACAGACCTATAATTAAAAAGTAGATATGTTCTCTGAGCAAAAAAGGAAATAGCAAGCTGCAAAGAATCCCAGCCCAACTTACTGATTGATTTTGGATTCTGTAGTGTTTCCAGCTTTGTCTGTCAATTTGATTGTAATGGATCCTCTTCTTATGTTCTTGTTCCAAGCTATAATATCCACAAAGTAATGATATACTACAAAACAGGGAGAGAACATGGTAAGAGAAGAATATTACCAACTGCTTTCCTGAAGGTTCAATTCGTAAAAACCCAACCTCCCTAATACCTGAGTCTCCTTTTCTCTTCCTCTAGTTTTTCTGCAAAGATCCAGGGCAGAATTTTCTAATATTTTTTTCTATTCTCTTTGGTAAAGATGGCCTGAGTGATGGCAGAACTCTGTGGTATGCAGTTGCCATGTGTAGGCATCACTCTTGGATCAGTGTTTCCACCTTATCGACTGAAATCTCATGGCCTACTGCCAAGTATGATTGGTTCACTTCAATCCCTGCCCATTTTAGAATAAACCAAATAGGGGACCATGTAGAGACCCTCCACAGCTGTCAAGGCGTTCCTCAATCTGGGCCATGTCCACCAGCCTACCCAGCCTCCCTCATCTCCTCCCCAGCCTTGCCACACCACCTGCACTGCCATGCTCTCTCTTGCTTCTGGGCCTTTCCCCAACTTGGACACTCTTACTTTGCCCCCTTTGCCAATTCATCCTTCAGGTTCCAGCTGAATGCACTCCCTCCAGAAGGCCTTCACTGACCCGCAGACTAAGTCAGGTCTCTCTCAGAGTTCTTATCATGCTCTGGTATTCTTTCATCATTAGTTAACACACTTTACTCATTTACAAAATGCAAGAAAAATGATAACCAAAAAGTGGTAAACATATATGTACATCTATACAAATATTGCCTGTATAATGTCTTATGGCGTTTTATAAAAAGCTAAAATATACTACAATGGTAACTAGGAAGGGATGGTTATTCCTCTTTGTAATCCTAGCAGTAATACCTATGGATATCCATTAATTCCTACTGAATAAACGAGAGCACATAACGTATCCAGAGAACTATTCTTCCTCCCTACTCCCTGCTCCCCAAGGTCAAGGATGCTCTGGGAAGATGGGGATCCCACCATGATAGTCAGATTTGCTATCTCTTGGTCAGACTTGCAGAGAAGGGGAAAGAGGCTCAGGGAAATGACAGTCCCACTAGGGAATAAGGTCAGCCATGGGGTTGCCATTTCATGGCCCATTATTACTCAGGGGCTTGCCCCATTTGGATTGGGCAGACACCAAACCGTGGCCTGCCACCCATGATTCCAAAGAAGGAGGGAAACCTGGTGATGTGCAACCTCTTTTGTAAGGGTTGCTCCCAAGAAAAGTGAAAAGGGGGATAAGATTGTAAGATGTACATCTGCCCAGGAAAATTCCTACTTGCTTCCCGGGGCATCTGGTCATCTGCTGCCCCATTTAGCTCCCATCTTGAATACCCAACCTCTCAATGTCTTTAGAAGGTCATTGTTTTAGTTTTGGAGCTGGAACTGGCCCATAGATGTGGCTGACACCTGATTTTTCCTAACCACAATTTCCCGTCTCTTGGGGCTCAAGCAAATTTTCTGGAAGATCTTAGTGATTAGAATGGCCATCCAGTGAAGGTAACAACTATGATTTGTTGAGCTTTTAATCCTTATAACTCAGAAGATAGGCATGATTATCCCCCTTTTACCAAGCAGGACATTGAGACTCAGAGAAGTTAAATGTCTTGGTCACACAGCTATTATGTAGGAGAGTCAGGATTCAACCTAGGTCCTTCCAACTCCAAAGTCCATGCTTCACCATGGCCTTCATCTGCCAAGAAGTAGCCAGGAAGCTGAGACTCAGCCATTCCAAAAATAAAAGAGTTGGGCAACGGCAAGCAAGCACGGTCACTCACCGCAGAAGGGTTTCTCCTCAGCTGTGTCAAAGAACGCTGTAGCCATAGGAGGATCCCGCTCCCTTAAATAGCCTTTCCAATTATCAGCATGGTAGCCTATAAAATCAGTCAGAAAAGTGTAACATTATCATGTATTATATAAATGTAAAAGCAACGGAGGAGATGTGAGAACAGCGGGTTTGACTGCCACCACCATCGAGACAATCCCCCACGTACCCAGTTGCCAAAGGACCCTCCAGTGGCTTTTCCCCCTATCTATTGACATTACATCACCAGCCCTGGTCCTCAGTAGCAGGGATGGGATTGTGGGGAGTGACACACACTGGGTAGACTAAAAATAGCACTGATATTTTCCAGCAATTCACTTTCTAGATTATTTAAAACAGATTCAGGTTTATACCTAGAACAGCATCACTTTTGGAAAGCGATGTGCTTCCTTGAAGAACTGTGATTGGGCCCCTGAGGTGCAGAGGACTTGGAATTGCTGTGTTACTCTGTCAACAGGCAGGGAAACGTCCTCCTTCATGATGTGCCTACAGGAATGAGGCTGAGGGCCATCCCTGGGGCCTCTCTCTCTCCTCTGTCCCCACTGCTAGGGAGTGGCCTCCACATTCTGACTTAACTGATCTGGAGTGGAACCCAGGCATCAGTATTTTTTTAAAAGCTCCATAGATGATTCAAATGCACAGTCAAGTCTGAGAACCCCTTGTCTATAGCATGCCCTGATGTTAACTTGAGTCTTTCCTTTGGGTACAATTAGAGAATTCTCATGACCATCCAGTTGCAAAGTCTCCACCACCCAGAATATTTCCACTAATGCTTAGCAAATATCCAAGCAGTCTCCACGGTGTCTGTTACCCCAGCCCACCCCTGTATGTGTCCATGCGCACAGCACCAGAGTGTGGCATGAAGGCATTTACAGACACAATTTGTTAGAGGGGTCGCTTTGCCAAACCCTCCCCCAGCAGAGAGGTTGTGTGCCTGGAGAGAGTGCTCCTGTCCCCACAGGAGCAGACTACGTAAGGTGACTGTGCCTGGGTGAGCTTGGGAAGTCTTCTGGAACCTTCTTTTTCTTGCTAGAATAAAGTATCCAGGGAGGTGGCACTACCTTCTGGATGAAATCCTATATAGATTGCCTTTCTAACATTCTTTATTATTAGGAGACCCCAGAGTACTTCACAGAACACATTGGCTAGAAAAAACTAAGTAAATTTTTTTAAAACACAGGATTTTCAGGCCCATTTTTAGATGGTAAAATGGTGCTAGGATTCTACCAGAAATTAGCTCTTTGTTAATCAGAGTGGGAAACTGCTTGCTGGACTTACCCAGAAGTGGGCAGGACTCCGTCTGTGATATGCCACAGTTGACACACTTGCCGTTCCTATAATCCCGGTAGGAGTCACAGGGATACGCGGTGATGGTGCAGTTCTCTCTCAGCGAAGAAAGGTACAGGTACACGGACCTCTGGTGGTCACACTTAAAATACTGCATTCCTGGGTTGTAAAAGGAATGATCAAAGAGTAGAGCAGTTGTAGCATTTAGTAATAAATAGTGCCTCGCATATTGTTTATACACATAATTTATCATGTCTCCTACATACCAGGCACTGTGCTAACAGCTTCAATGTACTTGATTCCATTTAATCTTTATAAAACCAATAGATCAGGATTCATGCTGACAAATGGCAGGAGACAAGAAGATAGGCATGATTACCCCCATTTTACCTAGCAGGACACTGAGACTCAGAGAGGTTAAAGGACTTGACCTTGTCCTTCCTTTGTCAGTGAAAGGAAGAGGAAATGTCAGTGGTAGTCAGAGATCCACTGGAAGTTTTCAGCAGAAAGCAAGCACATTTAAACCAATCAATACATGAGAGAAAGACGGCATTGGGGAGCAATTTGTAGAGGAAGATCCCCAATGAGGGCAAGGAGAGGAGATAGTTGTGAAAAAGGATGGGGCGGTGCTTCCACCTTGGGTCAGATGGGGAAATGAATGTAAAGACCAACTTTGTGATCTAAGGTTAGGATAGATAAAATGGCTCCTTCGGGTGGGACCTTGATCTAGGTACAAAAGTCAAATCTAGCTTAGCTCTAAGAGGTGAGGATTTATAGCTGGGGCGGTATTTGGAATAGAAGCATGAGGAGTGACCATAGGGAGTCCACAAGAGATGTGTATGAGGCTTTTCTGGCATTATTGGGGGCCATGGAGAAGTTAACAAGTTTGCCTGGACCTTGTACTTGATCAACAAGACTCCATGACTTCTCCAGAAGGTGCCCAAGCAAAGATGGGGGCTGACATGGCAGAGGCCTAAGGGCCTGGGGGTGCACAGGGCATTCATGAGAGCAGACAAGTGGCAGGGGCTCCATTTCTGCTCCAAAGGTGAAGGGTGAAGTGAGAGGAGCTCAACAATAGGAGGTGGCACTGGAAGCTGTAAGTGGGCAAGAAGAGGTGAGACACAAGCCTCAAGTTAATTCTTGGTGGGTGCCATGTGATGTGATGGTGAGAGAGGAAGTTGATGAGACACAGAGGTGGCCATCAGAAGAGTTGGAGCTGATGAAGGACTTCAGTACAGAACATCAGAGAGGTTCATCAGAAGGTTGATGGGTCAGACGATGAAGTCATTCAGAAACAGGAACTGGGTCCCAAAGATGGGTAATCAAAGGAGATAAGGATCTCAAGAGCAGACAGTGAACTCCATGGAAAGAGGAGTTGTGATTGTGAGCTAGTAGTTTGGAGAGGCACTGGGAGCTGGAGTCAGATCAATGTTTCTTCTTTCTCCGGAGTCCACATATGCCCATAGAAGAGATCAGTGGAGGACATAAAGAAATAAACTGGACGACAGAGGAGAAGCATGGGGCCAAGCTGGACTGGAGTGAAATCTGACAAGTCGACATTTAATTATTGTTCCTGGAACTTCCACTTGCAGAAACAATGAAGTTAATAATGCTACAGAGGATGTCCTTTGTAAGCAAAGCACATTATCTTTGGCTGCTCGTGAATGTAGTTACATTACAGCACACAGGACAGGATTTGAATACACACCATTTATGGTACAATGTGATTGGCCCTACTTATGTCATTTCATCTGGATCATTTTCAAACACTACATCATTCCCATGGAGCCATATACAGCTACCATTTTGGAACAAGATCATCTTTTTCTAGAATTATTTCCATGATTGCTTAATTGTCTCTAACAATGGTGAAATACAGATTCAGAGCACTTGGCGGGGGAGGGGGTGTGTTTTGTTTTTTTTTAATTTTTGGCTGCGTTGGGTTTTTGTTGCTGTGCACGGGCTTTCTCAAGTTGCGGCGAGCGGGGGCTACTCTTCGTTGCGGTGCGCGGGCTTCTCATTGCAGTGGCTTCTCTTGTTGCAGAGCCCGGGCTCTAGGCGCATGGACTTAAGCAGTTTTGGCACGCGAACTCAGTAGTTATGACACACGGGCTCAGTAGTTGTGGCTCACAGGCTTAGTTGCTCCGCAGCATGTGGGATCTTCCTGGACCAGGGCTCGAACCCGTGTCCCCTGCATTGGCAGGCGGATTCTTAACCACTGTGCCACCAGGGAAGCCCAGGGTGGGTTTTGTTAATTCTGTCCCCCACCACACTTTAATGTTGCCCTCCAACTACCCATTTTTGTTTTGTGAGTTTTTTCTCGTGATAAAACTAATACATGCTCATTTAGAAAATAAAAAATAATAGCAAATTATGATGCAAAAATTACCTAGAAATCCAACATCCAGAGATCACCACTAATAATTATTTGGAGCACTTATGTTTAGTGTTTTTTTCTGCACTTACACATGTACAAATATACATTTAAAAAACAAATTGGGATTATACTGTATAATTTGTGTATTTTTCACTTAACATCATATTGTAAGCATTTTCATTAATCTGACAATATGGTTTTTAAGAATTACATTCCTTTGTGTAGGATGCACCATACTATTTAATAATTTTCCTGTGTTGGACATTTAGATTATTTCTAAAAACTTAACTATTATAAACAATGCCATACTGAATATCTTCACTCTGATTTTTGTCTACATTTTCCATTATTTCTCTAGGAGAGATTTCCAAATGTGTAATTTCTAGGTCAAAGACACACCTTTTCAAGAGAGAGAGATAATTCAAAATCGCTTTTAATCATATGGTTATTTTTTTTAAGTAGTATATTTGAGTAATAATGTTTAATTTATAATTTATATTTATACCACCGCTATCTTCCCAGGAAATTTGTTTTTGATTAAAAACGATTTCACATAGGATAATATCAGATTTTTAAAATACGCCTTTTTTAAACCACTATTTTACAAAATATAAAGTATCTGCACTTACCTCCAAATATTGTTTTGGGACAACCAGGTTGATCCAATCCTCCGTTTGGGTAGAAGTCTATGTTTCCTAATGGTTCCCTGTAGCCCAGTGCTAAAAGACAATATACTAGGCTTTTATACTGCTTTGAACTTCTCCCATCTCACAACTCATTTGCCTGTTTAGGATATAGGCAGAGATTGTCTCATTCTTGTCTTTGCTGCTGTTGTTGTCGTTAAACCTATTTAAATATTTTGTCCAAAGTTAGCCAGATAGTTAGTTAGAAAGCAGTGATTTCCAAGTAGGAGACTATGAAGCTGGTAACAGAATTTACTTCCCATATTTCTGAAAATGTAAGAGAGTTTGGTCACTCATTCACTGCATGGCTGATAAAATGATATGTTTCATGTTTATATTTGGCTGGAACACTCATTGCTAGGTGCTTCCTGAGCCTCTAATTACATGTGTGTAAGTCTTTAATGAATAAGAAACAGGAAAAAATGAACCTTTACTTAGTAGGAGAAACCTTTAAAATTTGGGGATCTAGGATGGTTAAAAGATTGGAAACTTCTAGAAAATGGGGACCTAGAAAATTATAGATTTAATAATTGCTTATTCTCTTTAACCTTGTAACTCCAAAGTAATCAGTAAAATGCTTGATTAAAAGTTTATACAGGGGGGCTTCCCTGGTGGCGTAGTGGTTGAGGGTCCGCCTGCTGATGCAGGGGACGTGGGTTCGAGCCCTGGTCCGGGAAGATCCCCCATGCCACGGAGAGGCTGGGCCCGTGAGCCATGGACGCTGAGCCTGCGCTTCCAGAGCCTGTGCTCCGCAATGGGAGAGGCCACAACAGTCAGAGGCCCGCGTACCACCAAAAAAAAAAAAAAAAAAGATTATACAGGGACTTCCCTGGTGGTCCAGTGGTTAAGACTCCACACTTCCACTGCAGGGGGCATTGGTTCAATCCCTGGTCAGGGAACTAAGATCCCACATGCCGCATAGTGTGGCCAAAAAAAAAAAAAAAAAAAAGATTATACATATGTATGTATGTATATATATATGTATAAACAAATATATAGTGTATCATTGCAATAATGATAATAGCTATTATATGTTCAGGAAACTACATGTGTCTGTGGGTGTGACACTAGGGGTTTTACACAGATTTCTTCTAATTTTCACAATGTCTGAAAAGCAGCCATTGGTAAATTCAGATGAAGTAAGTTACAGATGAAGATTCTGGGGCTTGGAGGACTTATGGACCAAACATGATACCACCAGAAAGAACCAAACCTGGGATTTGAGTCCACCCCTGCCTTGACTGCAAAGCTTATATTTTTCCTTCAAAATTTGCCCTCTCCAAGAACAAAAAATAAATTACTCTATGCCTTCAAGCATTAAAATAACATAGAGGTACTGCACCTAAGTAAGGTAATACTTTGCAAACTGCATAGTAAGAACACAGCTATTTCACAGAGACACTTCTTCTAAGGCAAACAATTGCTGAATACCACACCAGAGTGCCCACAATAGGCAGTCAAGGATGTTTCAGGTGGTTGTATCACAAAGGAGATGTACTATTAAATGTCCACTATGGTCTGTCCCCTCAGCCCTCCCCCAAGTTCCTACTCCAGCTCTTCTCCCAAACATCTGGATATAAAGACCCATCTGTAACATCAGCCCAACCCCCAAGCCATGTACCCAATCCCAGAAATGAAATCAACACCATAAAAGATAGAAATAGCCAGGAAGATCCACAGAGAGCTAGAGACCTATAGGTGGTTCAGAAATGCTCTGTGTGGAGAGACACAACACTTAAACGTATCTTTCAGCTTAAGGTAATAATGACAAAGAACCAACAAAAACAGGGAATCATGCATCCAAACCCAGTTGTACTTATGGAAACATTTGTCCACATGGTATGCAAATCAGCCTGTCCTTGACTGGTCAAGATGATCACTTTAAAAATAACAGGAGACAATGGGAAATGCACCTCTACTCCATCAGGAGATCCTGGGTGCCTGCATTAAAGCAGCTTCCCTTCAGTATTCTTGTGGATTTGGAAACTTGCCCGGTAGGAAAAGAAGGAATCTAGAGGAACCTGATCCACCCCTACATGACAATCCCCCTAGCGGGAGACTCTTTGGGAGTCTGGGGGTGACGGTGTGGGTGGTCACTGACCCACAAGGAATGTTACCATCAATGTCAGAATGGATGACGTCAACGAACTGTGCATCACCGGGATCTAATCTGTCCTCTGGAGGTCTCCCATTGAATAAAGGGCCTGCAGGGTCCAGACCTGGAAGGAAAACAGAGTCGGCTTGGCAGCCCCTGCAGCCGGGCTTTGGATCCCTCCCCACGAAGATGGCTCACAGGCTTCGGGGAATCCTCGGGTGGGCAAGCACTCACATTCCCATCCTGCTGTGTCAGGCTCCTTTCCACAGCCCCGTATAGCCTTTTCCCACACTAAAGGTGGTTACCCTCACAGTGCCCCCTGAGAACTCATCCGGACTCCATCTGGAGGTGTACTATACCTTGTGCAGGGCTCCACGGCAGGGAGTGCACAGACATATGGGGACCAGGGACTGGAATAAACTGGTTCCTCAGGAAAAAAGCATCTAAGAGTGCATATAAAAAGCAGACACTGTACTTATCTTTATCTCATTTTAAATAATCCAGAAACTTCACTCAACTTTTCTTTCTTGTTATTAAAAAAGCTCCTTTATTGTTTCCATTTTTATTCACATTTACTGGCTCACCTGGTCCACATCACAAAGGAGGAAAGGTAGCTATTGTCATTCCCATTTTACAGATGAATGAACTGAGGTTCAGGGAGGTCAAGTGTCTTAGCCAGGGCCACAGCCTCACAATGCAACCACCTCTCTCTGTTGAGCTTTTGGTTTCATTGAACTGGGTTTGGCAAACTGAGTGGGAAAGTGTGAGACTCACTGGTCAGGCCAGGTATTAGACTAGGTATGGAAGAGGGAAATTAGGTGGGTGCCAGTTCCTGCAGAATTAACCCACCCCATAAATGGCTGAACTGATTTCTTGCTCTTGGTCAATGTTAGCTGGACATTCCTCACCATTATTATGAAATATCTGTAAAAACAAGAGAGCAGCTCCTATGATGATGTAACCACAAACTAAAAACAAAACACCAGAGGATCCCAAAGACCTTGCTAACTAGAAACTTACCTGGAGTGAAAAAGGTTTCAAGGGATGTCTCCGAGTTTTTAATCTACGAAGTCACTTTAAATGACATCCCCTATCCCCCCCCCCCCACCTCCATGGTATAAAATCCAAGAGATAGCATCTTTGCCTCAGCAGTCCTGGTTCTAGCCCCAATCTCTCCATTTCTCCCTGGCCAACACCCTTGCTTCCTTGAGGCATGTCTTTATCTGCCCCCTTATTTTATCTCCCTCTGTTTCCCCCACTCCCCCACCCCCCAGCTTTTCTTCCCCTTCTGTCTGCTCCCAACTGAAACTGATGTGGGGAGGAGGTGGATCAACACCCAGGTACCCAAGTCCACAGGATATTCTCTGCACAGAATGAGAAACACAACCTTGGAAAGACCTTGCTGGGGAAGCCTCCCCCTCCTCACATGAAACAGCCCCATTTCCAGTCTGAGAAAATGAACAGTGAGAGCCTCAGTTTATAGCAACCTCCAGATCCACAGCAGATATATTGGCTTACCATATAAAATCCAAACCAGGGCAATTTTGAAAGTGATAAGGCTGCTATTAATAATTATGCCAGGACAGAAGACACAAATGAGGACTGTCATAGTAAACTTGGACATATGATGTCCTTAGAGATAAGTCATAGCAAATGATCAGCTTACACTGTCAGGCAAAAATCACAAACTGCCCCAAAAAAAGCTGCATATTTTGTGTGAGCAGAGACCATTGGAGTCAGATGGATGTGACGTGGAACCCCAAACCTAGCATTAACCAGCTGTGTGATCTTAAGCAGGTTACTTTACTTCTCTGAACCTCAGTTTCCTTATCTGCAAAATAGAGGTAGAATTAATTGCTACCTCAGAAGACTTACCAAAGCACTCTGGGATCTGAATCCAGAATATTGAAATTATTATAGAATAGAAACAAAAATGACAAAATGGAGCTCTTTCTTGTTGCTCTGTGATCGCCAGAAAAGTGTCTAGCTAGTGATCCCTGGCTTTGATTACAAGATTAACCAGTTTGAGAATTTGATAAAAGCTCTGGACCTCTCCCCAGGACAGCCGTCAAACATTTTGCATGCGTTTTCAGGGGCCTCTTACTCCCATCCCCAAGGTCACCATGAACTAACTCTCCAAGGCAGTGCTGTCCAATAGAAATATAATGTGAGCCACATATATAATTTAAAATTTTCTAGCAACCACTTTAAAAAGGTAAAAAGAAACAAGGAAAATTGACTTTAATAATACATTTTATTTAACCCAGTATAGCAGAAAATTATTTCAACATGCAGTCAATATAAAAAATTTGAAATCTTTTAATACCCTTCTTTTGTACGTAGTCTTCAAATTCCAGTGTGCGTTTTGCATTTACCGCACGTCTCAATTTGCATTAACAACATTTCAGGTGCTCCGTGGCACCTGTGGCTTGTGGCTCCTATATTGGGCAACACAGCTTTGTGGTCATTTCTTAAAGTATGGTGTTCAGACCACCTGCATCTTCTGGTTAAAAGTACAGACTGGGGCTTCCCTGGTGGCGCAGTGGTTGAGAGTCCGCCTGCCGATGCAGGGGACACGGGTTCGTGCCCCGGTCCGGGAAGATCCCACATGCCGCGGAGCGGCTGCGCCCGTGAGCCGTGGCCGCTGAGCCTGCGCGTCCGGAGCCTGTGCTCCGCAACGGGAGAGGCCACGACAGTGAGAGGCCCGTGTACCGCAAAAAAAAAAAAAAAAAGTACAGACCGCCGGGAATTCCCTGGTGGTCCAGTGGTTAGGACTCCACGCTTCTACTGCAGGGGGCATGGGTTTGATCCCTGGTTAGGGAACTAAGATCCCACATGCCTCGCAGCGTGGCCAAAAAAATAAAAAATAAAGGAAGTACAGACTCCTGGACCCCAAGCCCAGAGATTCCAATTCAGCAAATCGGCATTGTATCCAGCACCCCAAGGTAATTTTTGCAAGAATAAATTTAGTGTATTATCAAGTGATGTAGGTACTTGAAATGTTTTTAAATCCATTCATTTCTTCCATCTTCTGTTGAAGAAATTAATGAAAAATAATACCAGGAGATGTGCCTGGAGAGCAAAAGGAGAAGCAAGAGCAGAAGAAAAAAAGGGAAATGGAAGAAATGAAGCAGCCATTCTGGTCTAGATAATCAACAAGCGGAATCACCCAGTTCTTGGGAGTTGGGAGTGAATTATGGCCTTGGGTAACAGGCCAAATTCCTGCCCCTCAATCCAGTGATCCCATTCTGGCAGGGCAGTGGAAGGTGAGTGGAGAAGGGAGATGCTTTTCCCCTGAAATAGCTCTCAGTGACAGGTGAGATTGACCTTGGAGCTCAGAGAGGATGAGGAGTTGGGAGATCATGGGTCCCTCAGAGGAGACAGAAAATTGAGCTGCAGACCGTTGACTGAGTCCAGGTCACAGAGCAGGGCCACGTGGACCCAGGGTGGAAGGGAGGTTGGCTCAGGGAATTTCCATGGTCAGAGGCCAGGTTACACTGCATTCCCATCCAAAGTAGTCGTGGGAACAGGTTCACTGGGCGGCTGAGGAGCAAAATTAGGGGGTAGATAGAATAAGGCAGTGGTGGGCTAGAGCCCCCCAGCACCAGCACTGGAGAGCAGTTTGCTTATCTCTTCCCAAACTGTGTGGTCAGTGATGTCAGGTCAGTAGCTTGAAACCAGCCACAGTGGGAGTATTTACATCATGGAAATCAGCAAATGCTATAAATCTTTTTTTTCTTTTCTTTTTTTTTTTTTTTTTGAGAGCTGATCAGCTTCTAAACACAGCACTGGGAAAAGTCCCAGCTCCCAGAGGAGAAGCTCCCAATAGACAAGGAAAACAAGCACATTTGAGCCATCTGTCCTTTGTACCCATAAGGGAAAATGAATTTTTAAAAAGTAAAGACATACTGCTTTCTAAAACATTATAGTAATAATTTTAAAAAATTGAAAAATAGCTTTGCTTCCCTAGGAAAGCAAGTAAATAAGATAAGGGCAACCTTGGCCTTTGGGGTGAAATTGAGAAAAAAAATAGCCAGGAAAAAGAATGTGACCTCAAGTACCAGAGTTAGAAGAGACACCGGCCAATGTGGGGGTGTGTGTGTGTGTGTATGTGAGAGGGACAGATAGATTTAGGGCAGGGGGTGGTGGTGGGGACATGCCCAGGGCCACATGTCAAATTAAGTAGCACATTCAGACCTGTGGCTCTAAAAGGTTACCTCCCAAATGTAGTTGGTTTGAATCATTTACCTCTCCCCTCCCTCCCTCTGTTCACATCTACCTTCCAGATTTCCTAGATTTGGAATGGCTATCTCAATGTAAGGATCGATTCTGGGAAAGGTATGGAAGGCTTGAGTCTCTGAAAGAGAAAGCCTCCCTCAGACCTTCATCTGTAGCTATGGAAAGTTACAGAACACTAGGCAAATGAACCCAGCAAGGGAATCTTTGGAGTTTCACCTGCTGTTGTTTCTGAGGGTTTTTATTCAGCTTTGGCCTGAAAGCCGATATTCACAGAGTAAGCTCCAGACAACATAATTCCCATCTCATTTCCCTATCATGAGGCTCCAGCTATGCCTGGGGATATATTAGGTACATAGTTCAAACTATCTTGGATTAAATGAAAGGAAGAAGGCTATCTGCTTGGGGCAAAATCCCCATGGGATGTAGCTGTTTTTCAAGCCATAAGAGAAAGTCACCACCAATCTTTTCTATGGCATATACAGTTTACAGAGTGCTTTGGACCTATTTTATTAAATAATAAATTTAATATTGCTAAGGTCAATTACTACTACGGTCTTCCCTTTGCACAAGAGGACATTTGCTCAGAGAGGTTAAGTAATTGGAAGAGCTGGCTTTGAACCCAAGGACTAGGATTGCCCTGGGCAGTCTGGTTACCCTGTGCCCATTCACAGGAAGCCTTACCTGTAATTCTTCCCAGCTGGCCATTGTACATCTTTCCAACAAACCCAGCTACATGGGCTCCTAGACTTACTCCAATCATGTAAATGTCATCCAGAGAAGCTCCTTCTGCCTGCAATTTCAAGAGGTCCATCGTTATAAATTGTGAGGGGCCAAGGAGTTGACAACATCTGGAGAAATTTCCTAACTGTTGACTTTGGAGAAACATTTCTAGGAACCTTATATCCATTATCTTATTGAAATGTCACAACACCCCGACAAACTAAATGCTATTCCTTTGATTATACAGATGAGGAGACTGAGCCCAGGGTTGAAGTCATCTGCCCAAGGTCAGGCAGGGAGAGCGCAGGGCAGAATTCAAACCGGTCTGTCCAACTCCACACTTATGCCTTCACCTTTATGCCGTGGTGTCTCCATTCATGCTTCTGCTAGAAGCCAAGCTGAGACATCCTTAAAACCTTCCCAACTGAGAAGGGCAACCAAACATTTAATGAACTCCTTTATGTCCATGCTGGCTCAGTTAATGAAGTCATCATGGAGAGGGAAGGAAGGAAAGAAAGGGGCGGGGCACACTGACCATAGTCCTGGGCCAGCCATTCATGAGTCATTTTAATATTCACTTTCCGGAAGTCTGTGGCTTAAGTAGGAAGCTCATGTAAAATTTATGTCACCCCTGGCCACCAGGTGTGACTCTCTGAAGTAGTCCTGATGTCAAGTCACTTTTTTTTTCATAAAAAGGACAGTTCATGAGATAGATTAAATTATATTTAAGATTTATTTCATCTTTTAAGTCTTCTGAAAACATAAATCATACACACAAATCGTTCATCAACCATGTGTATCAGTTTTGGTTTTGGATAATCTGGTCACTAAACTTTTGGCATTTCTAAGAAAAGGAATATCTATAGAAGTTGAGGAAACTCTAGGCATTGAAGCCAGGAAACCCCTAGACAGAACCTCTCATACCCATTAGACACCTTTATGTGAGTTAGAAAAAGCTGCCCCTTCCTCAGGACACTTTGCTGTCATTCACTAGAAGATTATCATAATAGACATATAAATCTACAATGTCTACAATGACAATGGTGCTGTCTTAGATGGGTGCCCTGTGCAGTACACCACCTGCACAACCATACACATGGGCGTTGCCTTGGGCCCTTCCCTTCACCTTCCCTGGGGCTTATTCAGATTTGCAAAACATTGCAAAAATAGTCCTTCTGGTCACTGTAGTTATCTCTTGGCTTTAAATATCCAGATATTGAGCCAGTTTCAATTTGACCCTGAATCATCTAAGAGAATTCTCCCTTACCAGCATTTGGTCGATAAATTCCTTCAAGACTATTGCTACTTTTCTGGTCTTTCTAGAGGCATGGTTGTATATTACAGTTGTAGCTCCTTGATTCCAATCAACAACAACCACGTTCATGTCATCTACAGAGAGCAAACCCTCTACTAAGTCCTCCATCCAAACTGGAGGAGAGCCTGTCGGTCTGAATCCATGGACAGTGAAGATGGTTTTCTTGGTCACGTTCAAGTTCCCCAAAACTGTGGAGTTGATGGCTTGTGCGCAGGTCGGGTTTCTCCTTGTGTAGAGCATCAACTTCACATTTAGTCCCGTTCCAACCACTGCACTGTGAAAGCTCAGTTTGGTAAATGAAGGACATGTTTCATCTGTGTCTGAAAATAAAAATTATATGGCATTGTGACGGTTCTTTCCTTAGTTGGGCGTCAAGCAAAAGTGCTGTCCTACACTCTTTGGAGTTCTTTCTATGTGCCCCACGGCACCTAGTAAGAGGCTGGATCTAGTTGAATGAAGTTGCAAAGTCAGACCTGATTCGGAGTACATAAGTAGTAACTTCTTTTTCACTGATAAAACCATTTTTCCAAATCCTACCCTCTTTCAAGGTCTAACCCAAAAGTCACTTCAATGAAGCCTTCTCCGACTCTCCCAGCCATAATTACTGTCTGTCCTTCAACCCAGAACTCCCCAAACCCCTCTATGTGCCACATTGACCACACAATGAAGACATTTTCAGGGATGTATTATGGGTATTTCTGTACATACGTGTCTATCCCACTAGACCAGTCTCCTTGAAATGGTGTCTTGTAATCTTGTGTATCTCTCACAGTGCCCAGCACATGGTAGAGGACTCAATAACAGAATCTGTGGGGTCCAAGCATCTCTTTCCTTGTCTATAGCACCCACCTGGGACGGTGGTAGAGAACATGATGTGCCTTGCCCTGCACCTTTCAGAAACATCTGAAACTGTTAACCATGGTGGCCTTTCTTGGGCTCTCTCTCTCCTTCTTTGCTCAAGCACCACCTTTAAGCATATGTCCTGCTGACCAGGCTCTAAGAATGGAAAAGCTGGGGATGTAATGGGAACAGCTTAAGATGAGCTGAAAGTAAGAGAATGTTTTACGGCAGAAAGTAAGAGAGTGCTTAAAAACATGTTATAGGGACACAGGAACCAGCTTGAAGGGACTTCTGCTGGCCAGATCTGGGATAACTTGAGGACAAAATAATTAAGGAGAGTAATGAATGATAGGCCTTTGAAAACCAGGAATCCATGATTCCATAACAAATAAATACATAAATAAACAAAGAAACAATACCTACATGGAGAAGAGAGGAGGACTCTTACAATATAATGCTGAATGCAAACTGATTAATGTGGAATGCATGCTGGAGTTGAAATTCATCATTTTGCAACCATCATAACAAAGATTGGTTAGGCAAGAATCATCAATGGATGCTAAACTGAGGTTGGGGTGGGGATGTGGATCTTGAGGAGAAGCATGATATTTGTACGGTTTTAAAGTATCTCCCACAGGGACTTCCCTGGTGGTCCAGTGGGTAAGACTCCGTGCTCCCAATGCAGGGGGCCCAGGTTCAGTCCCTTGTCGGGGAACTAGATCCCACATGCATACCACAAGTAGGAAGTCCACACGCCACAACTAAAGATCCCACATGCTGCAACTAAGACCCAGCACGACCAAAATAAATAAATATTAAAAAAAAAAGTGTCTCCCACAGATTGCTCATTAGAGATTAGGGAAGAAACATTAACTGTAAGATTGAGAAAGTGAACAATACCTTGACAAGGTTATCAAACTTGGCATCACCAATGAGGAGCAGATGGATATCATGTGCCTATAGCTGTAATGCACTGGGAAGGACACAGCTTCACCTGTGAAGTGTTCTAGTAGGGAATGCATAGCTGGAATCTAACCATGAGGAAAAATCAGACACACATAAAAAGAGGAATATTCTATTTTTTAAAGAAAGAACCTGTATTCTTAAAAAAAAAAAAGTCAATGTCATAAATGACAAAGAAAGACTGGAAATGTTCTACATTAAAGGAGACTAAGGCTTCCTTGGTGGTGCAGTGGTTAAGAATCCACCTGCCACTGCAAGGGACATGGGTTCGAGCCCTGGTCCAGGAAGATCCCACATGCCGCAGAGCAGCTAAGCCCGCGAGCCACAACTACTGAACCTGCGCTCTAGAGCCCGTGCGCTGCAACCACGGAAGCCCGCACGCCTAGAGCCCGTGCTCCGCGACAAGAGAAGCTACCGCAGTGAGAAGCCCGTGCACCACAACAAAGAATAGCTTCCTCTCACCACAACTAGAGAAAGTCTGCATGCAGCAACGAAGACCCAACACAGCTAAAAATACATGAAAAAAAAAAAAGTAAACCTCTGATCGACATTGGTATCCAGACACAATAATATGATGATTGAGAGGACTATTTTTTAAATTATAATAATAATTATTATTTATTATTATTACTATTATTGTGACCCTAACCATGACCATTCTTCAGGAGAGGGAATAGACTGGGAAGACAGTTGACTTGCAACTGGCCCAAAAAAAGACAAGAGTGCCTTGGGAAACATCTGTTCTGACTTCTTCCAATAAGAATTTAGGAACCATTTGCCCTGGGCCCCTATTCTCAGTGAGTCTGCACTTGCACACCCAGGAATTGCTCCTCCCTTATTCTGAGCCGCAGGGTGGCCTTCATCCTGGGGGCTCTGCCTTTCCTTCACAACCTGGGTCCATTCATGGATACTTTTACTTGGAACTTCTTGCAAAGGCTCTGGTACTTAGGAGTGAGTGAACTTCCAAAACACAATGAGCAAAAGAAGCTCAAATAGAAGGTTAGAAATTAAGGAGGCTTTGAAATGCCTCACCCTAGAAAAGATGTGGCTAAAAATTGAGCCCCAAAGTCATCTATTCCTCCTTTTACTCTGTACTATCCAGTAGATTGTGCAGTAAAGCATGCTTACAATGTAAATACTATCTTTTTTTCCCCAGCTTTATTGAGATATAATTGACAAATAAATTGTGTAAGTTTAAGGGGTACAATGTGATGATTTAATATATATTAAGAAATGATTACAACAATAATGTTAGTTAACACATTCACCTCACATAGTTAACTTGTATGTGTGCGTGTGTGTGTGTCTATGTGTGTGAGAGGAGAACATTTAAGATCTACTGCCTTAGCACATTTCAAATATACAATACAGTATTGTTAACTATAGTCACCATGCTGTGCATTAGACGCCCAGACTTATTCAGCTATGTAAATATTTTCTCCATCTGTTGGCCCCTTTCATTTTTCTCTTCCTGTAGATCACTTGCCCCAGGTGAACACGGACTGAAACTTATCT
Source organism: Phocoena phocoena (assembly GCF_963924675.1). Classification (NCBI taxonomy): domain Eukaryota; kingdom Metazoa; phylum Chordata; class Mammalia; order Artiodactyla; family Phocoenidae; genus Phocoena; species Phocoena phocoena. The sequence continues at coordinate 64,198,914 of NC_089222.1, forward strand.
GGTGCTTGTAGATCAAGTCGCAGAGTAAATAATTGACTGTTCAATTAGTCATTTTATTGGACAGGAAGAGTCACAGGGTAGGGCTGAGCCTCTAGGTCTCAGCCATCAGTAAAACTGGGTTTTGTTCCTGGTTGTGTGACTGACTCACCAGGTGGCCTGGGGAAATTATGTCATCTTTCACTTGCTACCTACCTGCCCAAGAAAGTTATGCGGCGGAGATTAATTATGAATGAGGTCATACGGGAAAAGATAGAGATCCCTTTCCAAAGAAGGGGACTGCTTAATTACTAAGGTTTGTTCATTTTGAGCCAATTGAGCAATATTATGTCAATGTGTCATAAACCGTGTGTCTGAGTACTTGGAAGGCTCAGAGATGCATCCTGAAGTTTGGGGCCAGAGCTATTTTTCAGCAGAAGCTGCCAACTTTAATGACTATGGAATGGTTCAACCAATCTTTTTGGCTTGCGGAGTCCTTACTAGAAGCCTTTAAAACTGACAGTTACGGAAAAGCAAGAAGGGCAGAACAAATGGATTTTTATTTTTCACTTGATAGAACCACTGTGACTTCAAGTATTTTTAAATGTCTTAGTTATTTTTACAACAGCATTGTGCTCTGGAAAAGGCCATTGCTTTTGCTATGCGGATTCCCCTGTCTCTCTTTTCTTTGTTTTATTCCGTTTATATTTTCTTTCTCATACTGGGATGTTTATAGCCCGCTTTAATTTTTTCTGGCATTGACCTTTATAACTTTCTATGAAACACTTAAATCTCTATTTCATGAGATGTCAATGTGTAGCCTGTAGGTCAGAAATAGACTACATGCAGAACTGCTCCAGACTTAGCAATATTTATTCAGATTTATTTATCCTCCAATGTGAACTCCTAGCAAGGAGATTTGGGCACCTGGAAACTGTATTTCAGACTGTTGTAGGGCATATTTTTAACTTCTGCCATGTGTCCTGCTGCTGACCTTTGTCAGAACAGTTATCTTTCCTTATTCTGCTCTAGTCCTTGCTTTAGTAACTCGAGACAGTATCTAATGACCCTCTGTTATAAATGATGAGGGCATTAGCACACTCAATACTTCTCCCTTCTACCTCCTGATTTTTCTTAGTTATAAAATTACTTTTAGTTCATCTGGTAATTCCTATTTTAGTTTAAAAATAAAATTTAAGCCTCTGTTTCCTAGTGTATCAATCACAGAGAGCTTCTATTCTATTTACTGTATCTATTCTAGCTCCTCATTCCCTACCAAGAAAGATAAGAAAGTCACTGCACTTGTATTGCCTCCTGTATTGTATATCCTCCTTGACCTCTTCTCCAGAACACACACATACACACACACTGACACAAACACTGTCAAAATACAGTCAATCCTCTTTATTCGTGAATTTCATACTTGTGAATTCACCTACTCGTTGAAATTTATTTGTAGCACCCCAAAACAAGAATTTGTCACCCCTGCTCGGCATACCGGTAGTTTGGGTGTGCCTCATCCAAGGGACATCCACTCCACTCCCCAGGAAGGAGGGCCGCCCCTCTCTCCTTTTCCCTTAAGTGGTTTCTCTCCCTCCTCTTCCTCCCTGGTGGCAGGGACATCCTGCCACTTGGGGAGTGGTCAGCAGGGGACCTCTGGTTTGCATTAGGAGGAGAAAACGATTTGACCTCCACTTTTCTCAAATCCAACTATGCCAACAATAAAGCTGATACTTTTAGCCCTGGGTCAAGTTCTCAATTGGTTGAAACCCAGACGGAAGAGGAGTGTGATTGCCACTCAGACCTCAGCAGCAGACTGGGAGCCCTTGAGGGCCAAACCTTTCTTATTTTTAATAAATTAAAAAATTACATAATATTTAATACATTAAAAGAAGAATGCAGAATATCTGTGATAAAGCACAGCAATAAACACTCTACCTAAGGACTAAAATAAAACCCAAATGTATTTGTAACCCCCAAAATCAATACTTGAGGGGCTTTTCCAGTTATTCACGGCTAGGTGCTGAGTGGCAAAAAATCTGAGTTGCCCCACACATCACTCTCAGCTGAGGTCAAACACAGCGACACTCTGCCTTCTTGTTTCACCTCTCATAGCAAATGTCCTTTACCTGGCCTCTTACTGCCGTGTTTTTTGCTTCTTGTGCCTTTTCTTGGTGATTTCACTGTTTAAAATCCCCCAGACATAGTCCTCAAGTGCTGGCTGGCATTTCTAAACTCATGAAGGCTGTGATGTACCTTACAGAGAAAATGTGAGTGTGAGATAAGCTTTGTTCAGGTATGAGTTATAGTGCTGGCCATGAGTTCAATGTTAGCAAATCAACACTATATATTGGGACTTTCCTGGTAGTCCAGTGGGTAGGACTCCACGCTCCCAATGCAGGGGGCCCTGGTTTGATCCCTGGTCAGGGAACGAGATCCCGCATGCATGCCGCAACTAAGAGTTCGCATGCCACAACTAAGGGCCCACATGCTGCAGCGAAGATCCCGTGAGCCGCAACTAAGACGCGGAACAGCCAAAATAAATGAATTAAGTAGATAAATAAATAAATAAATATTTTAAAAACAATATATATTAAATAAGGTGTCTTTCAACAGAAACACACATAAAATAAGATTATGTATCGATCAGTCAACTAAAATGTCATAAGCAGAGGCTCACAGGAACCTAACCCTATATTCCCGCTAAGAGCAGTGGTTCAGTAACTGCTACTTCAGTGCTTGTAGTGCCTTTACAGAACATGAACTACTGTGAATAAAGATGAAGTATATATAAAAATTATCTTCTGGGACCATATTTCCCTGACTATGTAGTTTTAGTTCTATAATATACGAGACTATTGCTCACAGTGAGTCCTTTTCCTAGCCTTCTCCATTCACCCCTGGGTGACTGGCTCTTGCTGTCTTTTCAAGACGGGCTAGTGGATGGTCCTTCACCCATCCCCAACTCTGCTCATGGGATGAGAAGCTTGAGTGGGGGACAGAACCAGCCTCAGGAATGAGCTGCTCTTGGCTTAACCCTCAGAGGCTCTGGGGCTGGTAGAAACTCTTGGTTTCTTCAATAGGACAATTTTATCATTTTGCTTTGTTCGATTGTTTGGAGACATTCCTGGATGCAGTTTGGTTAAAGTTGACTCTTTTTTTTTCAATTAAAAAAAAAGTGGCTAGTGGGTAATATAGTTCCTAAGTTTATTCATATCTGTAAATGAATTCCTTGGCCTAAATGATGCCCTGGCTTTAAATAATATGCTTTTCTACTTCCTTCTTGTGTTGAATTCCACTCCAGAGAACTTTTCCCCTTAAATGTTACTTGTCTTTTTCCTACCACAAACTTGAAGCATTCTTTCCTTTTCTGAAATAACTTCTCCCACTAGCACAGAAGCTCCAAGATGACTGACCTATTTGTCCGTTTATCCATTCTTATGTTCCCAGTGCCAAGAACATCACCTGGCTTGGAGTTGGCTTCAATAAATATTTCCTGAATAAATGAATATCAACCTGTTAACACGTTATTCAGCCATTCAGAATGAGCCATGTAAATACTATAAGGAGTGTATGATGTAACGTTTATAAAATAAATGAAGTATGAAATGGCACATGCATTATGACTGAAACTATGTAAAAATATATCTGCAGGTAACAGACCTGGAAAATCATATGCAAACAACAATGGGTCATACACTCCACTTCCAATGTTCTTTGTTTAAAATTGCCTCAGGTTATTAACCCTTTTCCTCTCAGAATTAATAACATTTTAAAAAGAAAACATTACACATCTTATTTTGGACCATGTTACAAATTAGTTTAAGCTCCGTTGAGGGCAGGCAGTGTATTGTTTTTAGCTTAGTATTTGCGTCCCCAGCACCAAGCTCAGGAACTTGTCTTGTCTTTGGGCCTGAAATTCTCAGGCAATTTGGAGAACATGCAAGGACTAGATATATGTGAATAGCAAATTTGTTAAATTGATTCACCCTCATAAATATAGTTCTTAAAAAAATATATATATATATAGTTCTTTACATTTTACTTTATGTTGGTATTACTAAAACGATTAACTACTATGTATGCCTTCAGAAAGCAAACCTCTTGTTGGTTATTTTGCTGTTTTGTTACAAAGTCAAGTTTGCTTAGAGGTAGTATTAACAGCCCAATCAAGAACCGCAGAACGTGTTAAACTGGTTTCTAAACCTTAACCTCTTCTACTAGAGTTTATTTGAAACAGGAGAAACTCGGCCTTTCTTCTTCAGACTACTTTGAAATTCAATCCCTCTGAAATGCTGTTTCCTGTTGGCAACTGGAAAATTACAATTGGATGGGTGATGTCTGCCATCCAGTGATGAATTCAGACCCCTATGTAGGGCAGGCCTGATTATCATTTACTGTCTTCCCTCTGTTAAATTAAAAGAAACATATTCAAGTAGGATGTCAGGGAAATCTGGCTATAGCATCTTCAGATATAACGTGTTTGTGCCTGAGATATTTTCTTATAATCCAGTGTATGACTGCCCCCGGGCCAAATCCAGCCATGCTCATTAGTGTACTGCCTATAGCTGTTTTCCTGCTATAAGGCAAAGATGAGTAGTTTAACAGTGACCACTGGCCCACAAAGCTGAAAATATTTACTATATGTCTCTCTACAGAAGAAGTTTGCCAACCCTGGTCTAATGTCTTAAACAGAAACACAACACAATTTTGGAAAGAGCTTGGGTTTTGGAGACAAACCTAGGTTTGTGGTTCAATTCCATTGCCTACTAGCTATGTGACCTCTGGTAATTAATTACCCAACCTCTCTAGGTCTCAGTTTTGCATGTATAAAATGATCATAATAGTGCCAATCTGTCAGGCGGTGCTTTGCAGAGCCATATTGAGCCCAAGGCAAAAGAAAAACCACACCATATAAATATACATATTTATATAAATATATATTTATCAAAATATCCTCCCATATTTTGAAACAAGTGAAAAATAGACCTTCATTATTTAATCTGTTCATACACCATTGTCAACCCTTGTAAACCGCCTAGCAACGAAGTGAGTTGTCATGGACCCAGGAATTCCAGCCAAGTAGAGATGATTTTTCCTGTTGTACAACAACACAGACTTGTAAAACAATCAATAGTATATCTTATTAAAATTTTTGACATTTTGTTCATCATATATTTGCAATGATTTTTGATCTTTTAAAAATATTGCATTAAAATATCATCTATGCATTATAATATGCATTATTAATGATATGCAGATTATTGTTTGCATTAAACGGTAGTAAAATATTATTTATATATTAAAATATCACTTAAATGTTGCATTAAAATATCACAAAATAAAATATTTTTATTGCATTAAAAAGTCATAAATATGACTGATCTTGATGACTATTTTGGTGTCCCTTCCACCCTTAAATTTTGCACCTAGTGAGTGCCTCACTCGCCTCACTGTAATCCCAGCCCTGCCATCAGGACTGATGTGAGAATGAGAGAAAATGCCTATGAAGTATCTAAAGCGTTACATGATACATAATAGATGCCAAAAAACTAGTAATTGATGATGATGTTGATGATAAGTTTGGTTAATAGTATTGATCTTTTAGGGTTGTTATGAAGACTAAATAAAATAAGTAAATCACAGTGTGGGATTTGATATAAAATAAGTGCTCAATAAATTCCTTCCTTCCATCATTTTTTTTTTTTTTTTTTTTGGCTGTGTTGGGTCTTGGTTGCTGCGCGCGGGCTTTTTCTATTTGCAGAGAGCAGTGGGTTACTCTTTGCTGCGGTGCACGGGCTTCTCGTTGTGGTGGCTTCTCTTGTTGCGAAGCATGGGCTCTAGGCGCATGGGCTTCAGTAGTTGTGGCTCATGGGCTCTAGAGCGCAGGATCAATAGTTGTGGCACACGGGCTTAATTGCTCTGCGGCATGTGGGATCTTCCCGGACCAGGGCCCGAACCCATGTTCCCTGCATTGGCAGGCGGATTCTTAACCGCTGTGCCACCAGGGAAGTCCCCCTTCCATCATTTTAGTTTCCTTAATCCAACCAAGGATTTGGAAAAGGGAAGCTTTATTAGTCAGTATACAGGTGACAGTGCTTCTCCCTGGCCAAAGAACTGTGTTTGTTTCTGGCTGTGTCATTAACAAGGTAAACAACCTATTTGGGTCATCAGTTTTCTCATATTAAAATGTGGTGTTGATTCCTCATTCCTTAGCCATTTAGCTAACTCTAGCATTCCTTTTAGAAATGAAATTCTAAGATCTGCAAACTAACTTATTTGAAAGGATGCCTCTTGCATCTACTTAAGAAAACAAATTTCCAGGACTTTCTTACGAACAAAAGATAACCCTAATCTAAAAAAATTAATATATCAAGAAATTTCCTTTTTCTTAAATTTTAATTAAAAGACCTAAAAATAACCATACTTTACTCTTGTAATTAGAATGTTGGTCAGATAGGTGTTTTCTCACCTTTATATCAAGCAGGGTGTTTTTGCTATTAAATACCTGTTAGTTAACAAACATAGTTCCACATGCCACAATAAGGATGAGTGTTGAAAACAATACAATAAGTGAAAGATGCCAGTCACAAAAGACCACATATTATATGACTCTATACATATGAAATGTCCAGAATAGGGATATCTATAGAGACAGAAAGTAGATAAGTGGTTGCTTAGGGCTGGGGGATGGGAGGAGATGGAGAGATGGGGTGCAATAGTTAAAGGGTACTGGGTTCCGTTTTGGGGTCATGAAAGTGTTCTAAAATTGACTGGTGACAATTGCACATATATGTGAATATATAAAAAAACACTTTAAGTGGGTGAATTGTATGGTATGTGTTTTATATCTCAATAAAACTGTTTCTTAAAAATGGCTCCTGTAATTTCATGCTTTCATGGAAAGAGTGAAAAAAAAAAAAAAGACGAAAAGTCTTTTGGAAGTGACTGGGCAGAAGTTTCCTTTTTTCTGTTGCAATCAAATCAGGCTCCCAGTTTTCCAATTTGTTTTCTTTCCCCTTGGAAACTGAGGTTGATAGACCTTCATTTTCTACCACTGCAGGCTAAATAAAGCACCCCTGCCCCTCCGCCACCCACTCTGGTCAGTCCGTTGGCTGTGAGGGAGGGATTGTAGCTGTTTCTGTGCAAAACAAATCACTCTTATTCTCAGACTTAGGGATTAATACAGCTGTTATTCTGTTTTACCTTTACCACATAAAATTGGGTTGGTTAGACAAAATGCCCTCTTGGTTGGAAAGATTATCCCTAGCTTTTATCCACTGGCTATGTTTCTTTAGGCTACAGCCAAGAAAACAGGGAGACATTTGTTTCCCTAAATTGACTTATTTTATATGAGTCCCAGTTGGATAGAAAAGTGTGATGCCCTCAGACTGATCACTGACAACCTCGCTTCCTTTCTGATGAAACTTCCATAGGATCCTTTGACTCTGTATTCGCAAGACACACTGCCCTGCAGCTAAATGAAGCTGCCCATGCTATCTCAGAGTCATGCTCAGTTCTGGCTTTTTAGCTTCTACCTGCCTTTGGAGGAACTGATTTCAGCTCCCACAACTCTGATTGGGGGAAAACTCCTGCAGAAAGAGGAAACTCCTCATTCATATCCAAAGAGGTGTCTGTGAAGAGAGAAGATGGAATTGTAGATAGAAATAAGCCACCAATGAAGCAATTGTGAGTGGAGCGAAAAGAGAGATGGTTCTGAGATTCTATGAGAGTCAATGAGCAAAACCTCTCAATATGGCCGAGTCAGTTTATTAAACATGAAAGTATCAGTTTCTCTCAGACCCATGGTTGGTGAAGTTTAGTCTACTAATCTCCAACCCCCAGTGACAGCGGTGAAATTCCACCTAATTTCACCTTGCTGCCTCATATCCAGTCAGGAAGTACAACAGGCAGGACCCTGACTCACACTTCTTTCATGTCAAGTTTTGGGCTCCGAGGCGGGCTCAAGCTCTCATTCTCCCCACCTCCAAACGTGACGCAAATGTGTATGAATAACTTCTTTAGAGCAGAGGTCCACAGACAGGTATGTTGACTCCATGCAACCTGAAAATATTTACTGAGATTCAGACCTAGATTAAGGGATACACTGTTGAGTATTTTGCCTGCCGGTGGTGGATGCCGGCCGGTCAGTGCCCAGGACACACAGCTCACCACACATAAACTGATGGAGTTAGGAGCTTTCCAGAAACCCACGTCTGAGCACACTCTTAGGCTTGCCTGAAAACACTGTTCTGCAGGAACTTCCCAAAGTCTCAGAAATAAACACCTCTTTAGCCCAGAAACTTTGACTTGGAGAGATTCGAAAATGAGCTGGACTCCTACTTTGAAGAGAGAAGGAGAAGGGGGAGGTGACATGTCCCTACAATGAAATTCTATTGATTTTTTTTTTCATCTGAAAAGTTTATTTTTTTTATGCAGAGAACCACACTGAATTTGGCACTAAAAATCCATCCTGAGCCAGATTGTGACGGGTTCACAGTCGGCCAGAGCCAAAACTGCTGGAATATCCGTTTCTCTTTTACCCAAGGCAGAGACAGGCAAGAAGCGTACAGGCCAAATTCCCTCTTGGTTGGAAGGACATCTTTGCTTTTAACCACCAGCTTGGATTTCTTTAGGATATAACCCAGAAAACAAATGAGATGCCTGATTTCCTCACTCTCATCTCTTAATCATGTGCATAAATATGCACATTCACGCTCCACCCCCTCACTCACCTTTGTCTCCGCTGTGTTGGAGAAGGATGAGTCACAGACACACACACACAGAGTTATAAATCAATCTGAAGAGAGCTTCCAATATCCGAGGAAACAATTCTCTCTCTAATTTTGGCACTGAGCTATTTTCTCTAGGAAAATATCTACCTAGTTTTACACAAGTTGCCACAGGACAAAATATCGATGGCAGAGTAACTTTTAAAAATACTAATGACAGGGACTACTCTGGTGACGCAGTGGTTAAGAATTCGCCTGCCAATGCAGGGGACACCAGTTCAAGCCTCAGAGCAACTAAGCCCGCGCACCACAACTATTGAGCCTGCGCTCTAGAGCCCACAAGCCACAGCTACTGAGCCCGCGCACGCCTAGAGCCCGTGCTCAACAAGAGAAGCCACCGCAATGGGAAGCCCACACACTGCAACAAAGAATAGCCCCCGCTTGCTGCAACTAGAGAAAGCCCGCACGCAACAAGGAAGACCCAACGCAGCCCTAAATAAATAAATTTTAAATAAATAAGTAAAATACTTATGACAAGCAGCCTTAATTTAGAAGAATACTTATCAGCCTGTGTTCCTTGAACCACCTACAAACTGAAAAACCTCGTGAGTTTGTTTGAAATGCAGATTCCAGGACCTCACCCCAGACCCAGAGTTTGGATCTCTGGAGATTAGAGTCTCTGCATTTTTACCAAATTCCCCAAATGATTCCAGCGCACACTAGAGTTTGCTAGCCATTGCTTTGTACGCTAGTAAGAGTACGGCAAACATTCCTATCATGATTTCACAAAGGTTAGAACAACAAAATAAAAATCTCTGTAAGTAAGTGACCTGTATTCTTGGGATTTCAGAGTCACATCTTAATCACTTGCTAATGTTTGGACTGCAAGCCAAGGAAGGGAAAAACAAAAAGTCAATGTATTTGTGATCAATACTTTCTGCATATTACTCAACACCCTCCCCCAGGAGAGTTCTCAGTGCACGGTTTTGCAGATACTGAGAAGTACGGATTTAGCTTACAGCTATAATTAAGTTTTTTATATTTTTTCTTTCTAGCTATGGAAGTTTATTGTGATGTATATCTATCTGCTTAGATTCTATCATGCAGCAGTGGGTCGTATGGAATGACTTAAAACAAGACTTTACTGATGAGATAACATTAAGTAAAAAGGCAGGTCAGTGGTTACCAGGGGAAAGGTTGGGGAGGGATAAATTGGGAATTTGAGATTAACTGATACACACCACTATATATAAAATAGATAAACAAAGACCTAGTGTATAGCACAGGGAACTATATTCAGGATCTTGTAATAACCTACAATGGGAAAGAATCTGAAAACGAATATATATATATACATATATGAACTGAATCACTTTGCTGTACACCTGAATCACTGTAAATCAAGTATACTTCAAATTTTAAAATTAATTTAAAAATACAGTTTTTTAAAAAGGCGGGTCACAAAAAATTAATTGCCAGCTTTTTAAACTGAGATATGTAATGGGAGACTGGAAGAAAGTACTCACAAATTACCATCAGGTTTTTGTGTTAACGTTAGTTCCCACTCCCCTTAAGCTATCTCTAAATTTATTTTATTTTTTAAAATTTTAGGGACTTCCCTGGCAGTCCAGTAGTTAAGACTCCGTGCTTCCACTGCAGGGGACAAGGGTTCTATCCCTGTTCTCCTCAGGGGCCGGGGATCCCCCATGCCTCGCGAACAAAAAAAAAATTTTTTTTAAGTGATAACACACACAAACTTTAAAACGTTGACTTCTCAATTTAAAATATCATCACTAGTTTAATTTTAACTTACTATTAAATCAACTTCAAAAGCACAAATTAAGAAAAAGTTATTTATAAGCCTGAAATCCTAATACAACTATATTAATTTTCCATTTCCCTTATAAACTTTATTTACAGGCATACACACATGATTTTTGCATAGTTGTAATCTTAGTTTATCTACAAAATTGAGTTCTGCTTTTTTGACTTTGCATTATGCTATAAACATGTTTGCACATTTCTGCATAGCTTCAGAATTATTTTAATGGCTACGTATTTTTAAAAGTTGTTATACTGTACTTTATCCATTCCTGTATGTAGGAACATTTCTGCTGTATCTAGTTTTAACTTATTATAAATAACAGAGTTAGAATCATTCTTTGTATATAGGTTCTTTGTTTTTCTTTTACAAGATATTTCTTTAGAACAAATTCCCAGCAATGGTTTTACTAGTTTCAAAGGGCATGAACATTTTTATGGGTCCTAATATATAACATACTTCCCTTCAGAAAAATTGTACCAGTCTTCATTACAATAAACTATGTGAAAAAGTACTGGATTCCTAAAAAGTTGAGAAGTGTTGAGCTTTTCTTTAAAAAAAAAAAAAGCATTTCACTTTATTTTTATTACCTTGCTGTGTACATTACTGTTTTAATTTTTATTTCTCCATTATGATTAACAATTTTAAGTAATCAATATGCCAGGCACCATTCCAAGAGGTTTACACATATAAAATCATGTTTTTTTAAATAAAAATAATTTAAGTAAACACGATGCATGAAAGCTGTAAAAACCTGTCCTCTCTGTATTAGATATTATAGTAAAATAAAATTTAAAATTCTCAGAAAGTAAATGATCTTATTTCATAGAAGTGGAAAGGCACAGAAAAATGAACTATGAAAGAAAAAATACTAGATTTTTCAGCATATTTAAGTTTTGTACATCAGAAGAACAGGCTAATTCAAAGGAATAATCGTTTCTTTTACTACTGAGGAAAAATAAAGTTTTTTCAGAATTCAAAATTTCACTTAATCCATATCTTCTTTCCTGAAAAATCACTGTATGAAACTTAAAAAGTCCAATGAAGGAACTGGGATGATAAAATGACAGTTATACTAAATATTTTTTAAATAATTAAGAAAACCATTCAATATATGACCAACCTGATCTCACCAAGCACATCAAACTGATGAGGAAGTATAATCTCAGCATATGGAAACTGGAGACAGTATGTGTCGCATTCACAAGAAGAATGATTTCCTTCCCAGAGTCTTAGACTTTCCCCTCAGAGAGAGCTCAGATAACTAACCCAGAGGTGTGGTGACAACAGGAAGCTCCCAAGAGACTGCAGGCAGGTCCCAACCCTTTCAGGATATGTGACTCCTCCCCTTTTCAATAAAAGGTCAGGTACATTTCTGCTTACACAATTTTATGCATATCTTGATATTATGTATGTGCAGAATGATGAGTTCAAAATAGTTTCATTCTTTGTGGGCGTTTGGCTTGGTGTGTTGAAATCAAGTGTGATTTGAGACATTTTCCCCTCTTGTTTTTGTGAATGAAACAAATCCAGTTAGTCTTCTGTTGACCTGTGTATACAAAACTACTTTTTGGTTTATTTACACACTTATTTCTTAGAGGGCAGTCTTCAGATTTTATTAAGAACATTTTAAGTCTAATCAAGTACCTATATTTGTAAAAATATGCTTCAGATTAAAGGCAACTTTTTAAAATTTTTTTGCGGTACGCGGACCTCTCACTGCTGTGGCCTCTCCCGCTGCGGAGCACAGGCTCCGGACTTGCAGACCCGGCGGCTATGGCTCACGGGCCCAGCCGCTCCAGGGCATGTGGGATCCTCCCGGACCGGGGCACGAACCCACATCCCCTGCATCGTTAGGCAGACTCTCAACCACTGTGCCACCAGGGAAGCCCTAAAGGCAACTTTTAAAATGGTTCTATATATCTTTATTTTTATTTTTTCCCATCTCTCTCTTAGTTCTTCTTCCTTCTTCTTCCTCCTCCCCCTCCCCTTTCTCCTCCTCCCCTTTCTCCCCTCCCCTCCCCTCCCCTCCATCCCCTCCCCTCCCCTCCCTTCTTCCTCCTCCCCTTCTTCTTCTTCTTCAAGGAAAAATAGACGAAAAAGCTTTAAATAGAGAACCAGGCCAGAATCCATCCACCTCAAATTTGGAAGTAACTGAATTTGTGCTCCATAGCTGCACAGTAATTTAATTCTCTCTCTGGTAGAAGTACTTGCAACACTTACTCAGGCTTGTGATGGTGGTCCGAAGAACTGAAAAACAGATGAATAAATACAGAAACAACTTAAGAATACATTTTCATAGGCAAAACATAGGCAAAAAGCATAGGCAAAGCATAGGCAAAATTTACTAGTCATTTAGCATTGTTTATGAAGTGACAGCATCTCTCATATAAGTTTATCAGTTTTCTCATATAAGTTTGAGAAATTATATGAGAAATTATATTCATACAATTCTCTGCGCCTGCGCCCCATTCCTTGTAGGAAGTGGATTCTAGCAATGCTCTCCAAGTAATCAGTACATCAGAATCACTGGGGGAACTTTTAAAAGTATCGTATATGGATTTCTGTGTCACACCTCAGACCTAATGAACGCCAAGGCTCCCTACCAGTGGTCCACTGACCTGGGTTCAAATCCCATGTATTCTACTCACTAGTTGAGTGGCCTTAACCAAAACATTTAAGTTCTCTAACTCTTCGTTTTCTCCACTGTAGAATGAAGATGATAAAACTACACATCTCACCAGGTTGTTATATGGATTAAATGAGATATTGTAAGTCAAGTTCTTGGCACTGTGCCTACTACCAAGGGTAAGTGAGCTCACCACTTGGTAACTATTGTTATTACCTAACTGGTCACACAGTCACCTTTCCCTCCCCTCAGAAGGTGAGCCACACAGTACTAAGAAGGATTAGGTGGACAAGCTTTGTGGGAATGTAGGAATGAAGAGGACCTTTTAGCAGTGATGTTTCAGGTGAATAATTTTAGCCACCACTTGTCTGTTTTGGTATTTTGTCTCCTGCTTGGAGAAATAAATTAAGGATACATAAATAAGAAAACCAAATAGGTGGCCTGTTAGTTTTTCTTTTTCTCCATTTGCAGTAAGCTTTACTAATTTGAAAACAACTGCCCTCTGGAACAAATGGAGAATTGTTTCACATTCTGTTAGGAACGTGTTATGGAATGCATTGCCCCTGTTGGCTCAGTGTACTTGCCTGATAAAATTTGTTGAATTCCTATCAGTTTTAGTACCATGCCAAATGTTTATCTAGACAGAGCCAATGTACATTTTTCTGGAAACTAGCCAATTATAGGAATAAGAATCATTTCCGTTGGGAGGCCTCTTTGTGTTACTATTAATGATTGTCCTGCTGGGGGTACAGAAAGTCCCCTAACTTCCTAGCTGTGTGCGCCCTTCTACTTCCAGCATTCAGGACAGCACAAGAATCAGTGGGAGAACTCATCCCCTCTTTTTGGGGTAGTGAAAAATATCAAATATAAAAAAACATAAAACATTCTAAAGGATTGGGGGAGGAGTGAGGAAGGGCTGAACAGAAAATGGGTGATAAAGGGTTAGCACAAGGAGTCTTTGAGAGGTGGATTACTTCCTTCCCTTGATTGTAGTGGTGATTACAGGAATCTACACGGGTGATAAGGTTGCTTAGAACCCCTCCCCCCCAATACACACACACAAATGAGTGCATATAAAAGTGGTAAAATCTAAGTAAGGTCTATGAATTGTACCAGAGTCGATTTTCTGGCTTTGATAGTGCAATTTCTGATAGTTTTTTGATAGTTTGATTTTCTGGTTTTGTAACTTCTTATATAAGATGTTACAATTGTGGGAAACTGGGTGAGTGTACAAGGGACATGCCTGTACTATTTTTCAACTTCCTATGAACCAATAATTATTTCCAAATAAAAGGTTTTAAAAATTCCAAATGATCTGCCAACTCCTAACCATTTGAATGATAACATTTATTCAAAGATATTCTAAGGAAAACCATTTCTTCATTTCTCATCAGCTAGATAAGAATGAATAATGGTCAGTTTTCTCAGTGCTATGACACTGATAAATGACAACTCAGGAACATTAGAATTTTCCTCATTTCCAATTTAGTATTATGTACTGGCTTTTTTTTTTTTTTAACCTAGAAATCACTTGCTACAGAGAGCACAGTAGAAAGAGGCAGGTAAGCTTCCAAACGGAGGGACAGGAAAAACAGGTATGGAAGTGTAATGGAACAGAGGGGAGGTGGTTTTATAACTCTCCTTGACTTCAACAGTCAGAAAAGTTGAACTGTGTCCCCTCCCGCCCTGGTCTAGGGCTCCAAGCTGGTATATGACTCACTATAATGTCCTTTTGTCTTTTCATCCGCAACAGTGGCCCTGCAATTTCTCACTTGAGGTCCAGGTTTGGAAAGGTAAGTCTGTTTCCTTGAGTCATATTCTATAAGGAGATCAGGGTAACTTTCTCCAAATCTATGTATTTGTTTAATTTCATTTAAAAAATGTATTTATTTGCTTATTTATTTGGCTGCACTGAGTCTTAGTAGCAGCATGCAGGATTTTCGTTGTGGATGTGGGATCTAGTTCCCTGACCAGGGATCAAACCTGGGCCCCCTGCATTGAGAGCATGGAGTCTTAAACGCTGGACCACCAGGGAAGTCCCTGTTTCATTTCTTCATTCCTTCATTTATTGAACATTTCTTGAGCTTCCATTAAAAATATAATAAGGAAAAAGTAGGAGATGGCTCCTTCCCTCAAGGAGACAGACACAGTACTACCACTACTACTACTTCTACTGCTATCACTACTACTGCTGCTGCTGCAGCTACTACTACTACAATACAATATAATATAGAGATTTGGGTACACATTCCATAGGGGAACTGAGGAGAAAGCAGTGAGGTGCTAGGAATCCCAGGGTGGAGCCGTTGGAAAAGTTTCACACAGGAAGAGTCTTTTTTTTTTTTTTTAACATCTTTATTGGGGTATAATTGCTTTACAATGGTGTGTTAGTTTCTGCTTTACAACAAAGCAAATCAGTTATACATATACATACGTTCCCATATCTCTTCCCTCTTGCATCTCCCTCCCTCCCACCCTCCCTATCCCGCCCCTCCAGGCGGTCACAAAGCACGGAGCTGATCTCCCTGTGCTATGTGGCCGAGCTGATCTCCCTGTGCTATGTGGCTGCTTCCCGCTAGCTATCTACCTTACGCTTGGTAGGGTATATAATGAGCTGGGTTTCAAAGACTAGGCAGCAGTTTACGAGGTGAAGAAGAAGGAAGCAAGGCATTCCAGGCAGAGGGAATGAACTTGGAGGCATAAAAGAAGTGTGGATTGAGAGTTCGGTGTGTATGAATAGGAAATGATAAAGTAATTTGAAGACAGGTTGTGAAGAACTTTATGTCATGCTTAGGATATTGGCTTTTTATCTTCAAGACAATGGGAACTAGATTTTTTTCTTGTTCACCTATTTATATGTTAATGTATTACTATTACTTAATAATACAAACAAATATAAATATTGTATGATCATATATAATAAATGTAATAAATAATATACATATAGAATAATATTTTTATGCTAACTTACTAACATTATTATGTGAATAATTTTTTTGGTAGTTCATTACAAAAAAAGAAAGAAAATGTCTACATACTACTTTTCTGGCCTAAGAAGTATTTTTCATTGAATAGAGCTACTTTGTTTTAGAAAGCATGACTTCCTTACAAACAATGTATTGAACAAAATCAGTGCAAGTCCACTGCTCTCAGTAACCGCTTGTTTTTGGAGTGCTGCTCAGAACATTTCAAAGAGAGACTGCTCTAGCAAGGCCTTGCACAATGGCAAGACAGAGGCAAAATGCTTTTTACTTACTAAAATTTCATTTAAAAAAAAAAGATCAACAAAAATTTCAGAGGAATGTTCAATACTTAAAGTCCATTGGTACCATGTTTTTTAGATTTACTTGGACCTTAAACTGTTGTTTTAAAATACTGATATTAGAGTCTGGTTTTTACTTTTATTTAGCTGGCTTCCCAAGCATTTGTCATGAGAATCCTGCACCTTCATTGGACCGTTATTCCCTGGAGCGTACACACAAAGTTGTCTGTGCAAGACTCTATGGAAAAGTCTACTCCTGGCATTTGGAAGGTCTATCCTTGTGACTTATGGCTTGGGCATCCATTTAGAACCATTGTGAACCATTTGAGGGGCTCACGCTGTCTAAATTAAGAGAGTATTTCTTACCAGGTGGCTCCCTCCTCTTCTGCCTGCACCTCACTTTCAGCTGCTCCCAGAGATACCTGTCTCTCTTTTTGAGGTTCTCCCTAGGGCCATCCAATGTAAATGTTAGCGTTGCCACATATTTTAAGTCAGACTTACTCCAAACAAACCTCCCAAATTTGGTGAAAGTCAACCAAACCATTTTTAGTGATTCAGTAACAGAAAACTAGAAATGTAACTTATAAATTACTTTCCTTAATAAATACGAACAACAGGGCTTCCCTGGTGGCACAGTAGTTAGGAATCCACCTGCCAATGCAGGGTACATGGGTTTGAGCCCTGGTCCGGGAAGATCCCACATGCCGCGGAGCAGCTAAGCCTGTGAGCCACAACTACTGAGCCTGTGCTCTAGAGCCCATGAGCCACAACTACTGAGCCTGCGTGCCACAACTACTGAAGCCCACACGCCTAGAGCCCATGCTCCACAACAAGAGAAGCCACTGCAGTGAGAAGCCCGCGCACCACCAGCGAAGAGTAGCCCCTGCTCGCCAAAACTAGAGAAAGCCCGCGGGCAGCAACGAAGACCCAACGCAGCCAAAAATAAACAAATAAATAGACAAAAAAAATTTTTAAAACAACAATAATATAAACTTACCTTCCTTAACAACAACAACAAAAGGCAACAAAAGAACAACAATGACAACAAAAGACAGAAAAAGATCCTGAAAATACATAGAAGAAGGACAGGGTAGGGCTTCCCTGGTGGTGCAGTGGTTGAGAGTCCGCCTGCCGATGCAGGGGACATGGGTTCGTGCCCTGGTCCGGGAAGATCCCACGTGCTGCGGAGCGGCTGGGCCTGTAAGCCATGGCCGCTGAGCCTGCGCTTCCGGAGCCTGTGCTCCGCAACGGGAGAGGCCACAGCAGTGAGAGGCCCGCATACCGCAAAAACAACAAAAAAAGGATAGGGTAGAAGAAGAGGCAGCTATTGCAATGGTGCGAGAAATGATCAGGTCTTGAAAGACAGTGATTTTGATGGGTTTGTGTTACTGAGTTGGTCTAATTGATCTCGGAGAGACAGCAGTGAGCAGTCCTGAAGAGAGATCTTAGTTCCCTGCCCAGGAATTGGACCTGGGTAGCCTGGATGAAAATCAGGAATCCTAGCCGCTAGACCACCAGGGACTAGAGGCTAGAAAGAAAGTGGCCCTGGCCCTTTCCCCCAATTGAAAGCAAGAATGTTTCAAGGAGGCAAAAACTGTAAAAATAGGTACAAAGTTTATTATTAGAGACACAGTACAAGGTATGGGAGAGCACACAGAGCATAAAGTTTATTTATTTAAGACAGAAACTAGGCAGAAATACATACCCAGAGAGAAAGCTTATGGGCATCCTGAACAAAGAGTGCAGGAACTAGGTGATTTAAATTAATATTTAAATAGGACAGTCCTTCCAGGTCTTTGTTTGCCTTTGGCTAATTATCTTGTTCCTTTTTTCACACCTGACTGGTCCCAGGACCCTCCCCAACATGTGTGCGCAACTTTAAAAAAAAATTATTTATAATTTTTTTTGTATAGAAATGTTTTATTTTTTGAATTTTATTTTATTTTTTTTATACAGCAGGTTCTTATTAGTCATCCATTTTATACATATTAGTGTATACATGTCAATCCCAATCTCCCAATTCATCCCACCACCACCCCCCTGCCGCTTTCCCCCCTTGGTGTCCATACGTTTGTTCTCTACATCTGTGTCTCAGTTTTTGCCTTGCAAACCGGTTCATCTGTACCATTTTCTAGGTTCCACATATATGCATTAATATACGATATTTGTTTTTCTCTTTCTGACTTACTTCACTCTGTATGACAGTCTCTAGGTCCATCCATGTCTCTACAAATGACCCAATTTCATTCCTTTTTATGGCTGAGTAATATTCTATTGTATATATGTACCACTTCTTCTTTATCCATTTGTCTGTCGATGGGCATTTCGGTTGCTTCCATGACCTGGCTATTGTAAATAGTGCTGCAATGAACATTGGGGTGCATGTGTCTCTCTGAATGGTGGTTTTCTCTGAGTATATGCCCAGTAGTGGGATTGCTGGGTCATATGGTAATTCTATTTTTACTTTTTAGGGAACCTCCATACTGTTACCCATAGTGGCTGTATCAATCTACATTCCCACCAACAGTGCAAAAGTGTTCCCTTTTTTCCACACCCTCTCCAGCATTTGTTGTGTGTAGATTTTCTGATGATGCCCATTCTAACTGGTGTGAGGTGATACCTCATTGTAGTTTTGATTTGCATTTCTCTAATAATTAGTGATGTTGAACAGCTTTTCATGTGCTTCTTGGCCATCTGTATGTCTTCTTTGGAGAAATGTCTATTTAGGTCTTCTGCCCACTTTTTGATTGGGTTGTTTGTTTTTTTAATATTGAGCTGCATGAGCTGTTTGTATATTTTGGAGTTTAATCCTTTGTTAGTTGCTTCGTTTGTAAATATTTTCTCCCCTTCTGAGGGTTGTCTTTTTGTCTTGTTTACTGTTTCCTTTGCTGTGCAAAAGCTTTTAAGTTTCATTAGGTCCCCTTGGTTTATTTTTGTTTTTTATTTCCATTACTCTAGAAGGTGGGTCAAAAAAGATCTTGCTGTGATTTATGTCAAAGAGTGTTCTTCCTATGTTTTCCTCTAAGAGTTTTGTTGTTGTGGTGGTTGTAAAGAGATATTTACTGGGACTCTTGTATAGAAAGGACAAGCTCAAGAAGGAACATGGCAGAATTACAAGATTATGAAAGCCACGGTCCAGGAAAACCTGGACCAAGGAAGCACTCTTTAAAAATCTTGAGTATGGTAGTACTTTGTATAGCACATAATAAATTTATAGAACTTACTATTTGAGGATGGTAGTAGAAATACCTCTTTTTTTAAAAAATGGTATGGTTAATACTTTGAATGTGAGAGACGCACAAAGCTATTAACAAAGTTGAAATATATCTAATTGAATCCTGGAACAGATGGAGTATCTGAGCATCCATATCCCTAAGATCAAGGCAAAAGCTTTAAACAGTCATCCAACAATTCAGTGTAAACCAACTCATTTTTTTAATATCCTGAAAGCAGAGTTTCTACCTTAATGGATGATTACACCTGGGAAATTGTACCTGCCTTAATAGTCTGCTTCATCCACTTTACTTCGGGTTGATTTTGCCTTATAGAAAGCAACCATTAAAGTTTCTTTTCCCTTGCCAAAGATTTAAAAAGTAGCCAAGCATTATATACAAATACAGAAAGGCCTATGCCAAGTTAACAAATGAAAATTTTAACTCAAAATGAGATATGCACACTGACGGTAAGTGCATTGGTATACTCTATACAAAATGATGCTGGAGAGTTTACAAACAATTGGTGATGTAAAACAGTGGTTTCCTAGGAACTTACTTAATCAGACCTTTAGAGGGCCCTAGCAAACTTCATTTTTAACAAGGGTGCCAGATGATTCTAGAATTTGATTAAAGTGTAGTTTGGGGAAGCACTTTTAACCTTCATTGTGTGTCAGATTACATATACAATAAAATTAAATTACAAACCATGTAACTGAACAAAAAATAATATCCTTATATAAACTATTAGTAGATACCTAAATACAACATGGCTTTTAAAATGAAAACGTGTGTATAGTTGTATTCATAAAGTACACTAATCAAAAGCTATACAATATTAACAGCAAATCCAAATACAAATGAAGATATTCCTCTGAATTTCGTGTTTCATCGAGCATCAAAACCCACCAATCTTTTAGTCCTTTTCTTGTGCATTATTCTGTATCCACATTCTGTGCATTGGATTGGATCCCTTGATTTTATTTCATTTTCTGTGTGACATTCTCCACAGATATATATCATTGGCTGTTGCTTTGGGAGTTGAACGTCCTTCTGGGTGTCCATTGTTGTACCCACATAACATGGAGAAACTTCTCTGTGCTTGCAAACAGATTCTGACTCACCGCTGTGTCCCCTCTAAGAGTTTTATAGTGTCCGGTCTTACATTTAGGTCCTTCATCCATTTGGAGTTTATTTTTGTGTATGGTGTTAGGGAGTGTTCTAATTTCATTCTTTTACATGTAGCTGTCAGTTTTCCCAGCACCACTTATTGAAGACTGCCTTTTCTCCATTATATATCCTTGCCTCCTTTGTCATAGATTAGTTGACCATAGGTGTGTGGGTTTATCTCTGGGTTTTCTATCCTATTCCATTGATCTATATTTCAGTTTTTGTGCCAGTACCACATTATCTTGATTACTGTAGCATTGTAGTATAGTCTGAAGTCAGGGAGTCTGATTCCTCCAGCTCCGTTTTTTTCCCTCAAGATTGCTTTGGCGGGGCTTCCCTGGTGGCACAGTGGTTAAGAATCTGCCTGCCCAAGCAGGGGACATGGGTTCGCACCCTGGCCCAGGAAGATCACACATGTTGCGGAGCAACTAAGCCCATGCAACACAGCTACTAAGCCTGCGCTCTAGAGCTCACGTGACACAACTAGTGAGCCTACGTGCCACAACTACTGAGGCCCGTGTACCTAGAGCCTGTGCTCTGCAACAAGAGAAGCCACTACAATGAGAAGCCCGCAGACTGCAACAAAGAGTAGCCCCCGCTCGCCACAACCAGAGAAAGCCCACGCACAGCAACGAAGATCCAATGCAGCCAAAAATTAAAAAAAAATAAAAAATACATTGCTTTGGCTATTCAGGGTCTTTTGTGTCTCCATACAAATCTTAAGACTTTTTATACTAGTTCTGCAGAAAATGCCATTGGTAATTTGATAAGGATTGCATTGAATCTGTAGATTGCTTTGGGTAGTGTATTCATTTTCACAATACTGATTCTTCCAATCCAAGAAAATCCTATATCTCTCCATCTGTGTCGTCTTTGATTCCTTTCATCAGTGTCTTTTAGTTTTCTGCATACAGGTCTTTTGTCTCCTTAGTTGGGTTTATTCCTAGGTATTTTATTCTTTTTGTTGCAATGGTAAATGGAATTGTTTCCTTAATTTCTCTTTCAGATTTTTCATCTTTAGTGTATAGGAATGCAAGAGATTTCTGTGCATTAATTTTGTATCCTGCAACTTTACCAAATTCATTGATTAGCTCTAGTAGTTTTCTGGTGGCACCTTTAGGATTATCTATCTATAGTATCATGTCATGTGCAAACAGTGACAGTTTCATTTCTTCTTTTCCAATTTGTATTCCTTTTATTTCTTTTTCTTCTCTGATTGCCATGGGGAGGAATTCCAAAACTATGTTGAATAATAGTGGTGAGAGTGAACATCATTATCTTGTTCCTGACCTTAGAGGAAATGTTTTCAGTTTTTCACCATTGAGAATGATGGTTGCTGTGGGTTTGTTGTATATGGCCTTTATTATGTGGAGGTGGGTTCTCTCTATGCCCACTTTCTGGAGAGTTTTGTATCATATATGGGTGTTGAATTTTCTCAAAAGCTTTTTCTGCATCTATTGAGATGATCATATATGGTTTTTATTATTCAATTTGTTAATATGGTGTATCACATTGATTGATTTGCGTATATTTAAGAATCCTTGCATCCCTGGGATAAATCCCAATTGATCATGGTGTATGATCCCTTTTTATGTGTTGTTGGATTCTGTTTGCTAGTATTTTGTTGAGGATTTTTGCATCTATATTCATCAGTGATTTTGGTCTGTAATTTTCTTTTCTTGTAGTATCTTTGTCTGGTTTTGGTATCAGGGTGATGGTGGCCTCATAGAATGAGTTTGGGAGTATTCCCTCCTCTGCAATTTTTTGGAAGAGTTTGAGAAGGATGGCTGTTAGCTCTTCTCTAAATGTCTAATAGAATTCACCTGTGAAGCCATCTGGTCCTGGACTTTTGTTTGTTGGAAGAATTTTAATCACAGTTTCAATTTCATTACTTGTGATTCATCTGTTCATATTTTCCATTTCTTCCTGGTTCAGTCTTGGAAATTTATACCTTTCTAAGAATTTGTCTATTTCTTCCAGGCTGTCCATTTTATTGGCATAGAGTTGCTTGTAGTAGTCTCTTAGGATGCTTTGTATTTCTGCGGTGTCCATTGCAACTTCTCCTTTTTCATTTCTAATTTTATTGATTTGAGTCCTCTCCCTCATTTTCTTGATGAGTCTGTCTAAAGGTTTATCAATTTTGTTTATCTTCTCAAAGGACCAGCTTTCAGATTTATTGATCTTTGCTATTGTTTTAGTTGTTTCTATTTCATTTATTTCTGCTCTGATCTTTATGATTTCCTTCCTTCTACTAATTTTGGTTTTTGTTTGTTCTCCTTTCTCTAGTTCCTTTAGGTGTAAGGTTAGATTGTTTATTTGAGATTTTTCTTGTTTCTTGAGGTAGGCTTGTATAGCGATAACCTTCCCTCTTAGAACTGCTTTTGCTACATCCCATAGGTTTTCGATCATCATGTTTTCATTGTCATTTGTCTCTAGGTATTTTTTGATTTCCTCTTTGGTTTTTTCACTGATCTCTTGGGTATTTACTAACATATTGTTCAGCATCCAGGTGTTTGTGTTTTTTACGTTTTTTTCCCTGTAATTCACTTCAAATCTCACAGCGTTGTGGTCGGAAAAGATGCTTGATATGATTTCAATTTTCTTAAATTTACCGAGGCTTTACTTGTGACCCAAGATGTAATCTATCCTGGACAATGGTCCATGTGCACTTGAGAAGAAAGTGTAATCTGCTGTTTTGCGCTGGAAAGTCCTATAAATATCAGTTAAGTCTATCTGGTCTATTGTGTCATTTAAAGCTTGTGTTTCCTTATTAATTTTCTGACTGGATGACCTGTCCATTGGTGTAAGTGAGGTGTTAAAGTCCCCCACTATTATTGTGTTACTGTTGATTTCCTCTTTTATAGCTGTTAGCAGTTGCCTTATGTTTTGAGGTGCTCCTATATTGGGTGCAGATATATTTATAATTGTTATATCTTCTTCTTGGATTGATCCCTTGATCATTATGTAGTGTCCCTCCTTGTTTCTTGTAACATTCTTTATGTTAAAGTCTATTTTATCTGATATGAGCATTGCTACTCCAGCTTTCATTTGATTTCCATTTGCATGTAATATCTTTTGCCATCCCTCACTTTCAGTCTGTATGTGTCCCTAAGTCTGAAGTGTGTCTCTTATACACAGCATATATATGGTCTTGTTTTTGTATCCATTTAGCAAGCCTGTGTCTTTTGGATGGAGCATTAAAGGTAATTATCGATATGTGTGTTCCTATTACCATTTTCTTAATTGTTTTGGGTTTGTTTTTGTAGGTCCTTTTCTTCTTTCGTGTTTCCCACTTAGAGAAGTTCCTTTAGCATTTGCTGTAGAGCTGAATTTTCTTAGCTTTTGCTTGTATGTAAAGCTTTTGATTTCTCCGTCGAATCTGAATGAGATCCTCGCTGGGTAGGTTAATGTTTGTTGTAGGTTCTTCACTTTCATCACTTTAAATATATCGTGCCACTCCCTTCTGGCTGGTAGAGTTTCTGCTGAGAAATCAGCTGTTAACCTTATGGGAGTTCTGTTGTATGTTATTTGTCATTTTCCCTTGTTGCTTTTAATTATTTTTCTTTGTCTTTAATTTTTGTCAATTTGATTACTATGTGTCTCAGTGTGTTTCTCCTTGGGTTTATCCTGCCTGGGACTGTCTGAGCTTCCTGGACTTGGGTGGCTATTTCCTTTCCAATGTTAGGGAAGTTTTTGACTATAATCTCTTCAAATATTTTCTTGGGTCCTTTCTCTCTCTTCTTCTTCTTCTGCGACCCCTATAATGCAAATGTTGCTGCGTTTAATGTTGTCCCAGAGGTCTCTTAGTCTGTCTTCATTTTTTTCTTTCTTTTTTTTTTTATAATTCTGTACTTTAATTTATTTTTTATTAATTTATTTTTGGCTGCATTGGATCTTCGTTGCTGCACGCAAGCTTTCTCCAGTTGGGGCGAGCAGGGGCTACTCTTTGTTGCGGTGCGTGGGCTTCTCATTGCGGTGGCTTCTCTAGTTGCGGAGCACGGGCTCTAGGTGCGTGGGCTTCAGTAGTTGTGGCACGCGGGCTCAGTAGTTGTGGCTCGCAGGCTCTAGAGCGCAGGCTCAGTAGTTGTGGCACATGGGCTTAGTTGCTCCGTGGCAGGTGGGATCTTTCCAGACCAGAGCTTGAACCCGTGTCCCCTGCATTGGCAGGCGGATTCTTAACCACTGAGTCACCAGGGAAGCCCTGTCTTCATTTCTTTTCATTCTTTTTTCTTTATTCTGTTCCATGGCAGTGAATTCCACCATTCTGTCTTCCAGGTCACTTATCTGTTCTTCTGCCTCAGTTATTCTGCTATTGATTCCTTGCAGTGTATTTTTCATTTCAGTTATTGTATTGTTCATCTCTGTGTATTTGTTCTTTAATTCTTCTAGGTGTTTTTTATTTAATTCTTCCAGGACTTTGTTAAACATCTCTTTCATCTTCTTGATCTTTGCCTCCATTCTTTTTCCAAGGTCCTGTATCACCTTCACTATCACTATTCATAATTCTTTTTCTGGAAGGTTACCTATCTCCACTTCATTTAATTGTTTTTCTGAGGTTTTATCTTGTTCCTTCATCTGGTACATAGCCCTCTGCCTTTTCATTTTGTCTCTCTTTCTGTGAATGTGGTTTTCCTTCCACAGACTGCAGGATTGTCATTCTTCCTGCTTCTGCTGACTGGCCTCTGGTGGATGGGGCTATCTAAGAGGCTTGTGCAAGCTTCCTGATGGGAGGGACTGATGGTGGGTAGAGCTGGGTATTGCTCTGGTGGGCAGAGCTCAGTAAAACTTTAATCCGTTTGTCTGCTGATGGGGGGGGTGCTGAGTTCCCTGCCTTTGGTTGTATGGGCTGAGGCAACTCAGCACTGGAGGCTACAGGCTCTTTGGTGGGGCTATATGGCGGACTCCATGAGGGCTCACGCCAATGAGTACTTCCCAGAATTTCTGCTGCCAGTATCCTTGTCCTCATGGTGAGACACAGCCACCCCCCGCCTCTGCAGGATACCCTCTAACACTAGCAGGTACGTCTAGTTCAGTCTCCTATGGGGTCACTGCTACTTCCTCTGGGTCCTGATGTGCACATTACTTTGTGTATGCCCTCCAAGAGTGGAGACGCCAGTTTCCCCCAGTCCTGTCAAAGTCATGCAATCAAATCCCGCTAGCCTTCAAAGTCTGATTCACTGGGAATTCCCCCTCCCTTTTCCAGATCCCCAGGTTGGGAAGCCTAACGTGGGGCTCACAACCTTCATTCCAGTGGGTGGACTTCTGTGGTATAATCGTTATCCAGTTTGTGAGTCACCACCCAGTGGTTATGGGATTTGATTTTATTGTGATTTTACCCCTCCTCCTGTCTCATTGTGGTTTCTCCTTTGTATTTGGATGTGGGGTATCTTTTTTGGTGAGTTCCAGTGTCTTCCTGTTGATGATTGTTCAGCAGTTAGTTATGATTCTGGTGCTCTCATAAGAGGGAGTGAGTGTAAGTTCTTCTTCTCTGCCATCTTGAACCAATTTACGCGTGTGCAAATTTTTGCTAAGATGGATCCCACTGCAGAGGTCTATGGGTGCATGTACACACTTATTATGGGGTGGCATCTCCTTCCTTTTTGACCCCCCAAGTAGCCTTCCTGCACATGTACAGACAGGGAAATTTTCTTTGACCTCAGCAGTGGTCATCTTATCTCTTTAGTTCAGCAGAGCTCAGCTTCTGCCATTACCTTTGTCCTTGGAGTGTCTGGGTGAGAACAAAGCTTTAATTTTACTCCACTTGACAAACACAGCTGTTTGTCCCAGGGGCCCATATATCTTCTACCTCACCCCCACTTGGGCCCTAGCCCAGAAAAAGCCCCCTGCCTTAGCAGGGAGGGTTCTTTTTCCATTCGGATTTACACAGCCAATAACAAAATGGATGCTAAGACTGAAATAGCACAGGCTTTAATCAATGGCCAGAGAATGGAGAAGTAGGAACTTAGTTTGAAAGTCAATTTCTCCTTGCAAGACCACCGGAATCACAACTAACTGCTGAACAACCATTGACAGGAAGACACTGGAACTAACCAAAAAAGATACCCCACATTCAAAGACAAAGGAGAAACCAGAATGAAATGGTAGGAGGGGCACAATTACAATAAAATCAAATGCCATAACTCCTGGGTGGGTGACTCACAAACTGGAGAACATATACCACAGAAGACCACCCACTGGATTGAAGGTTCTAAGCCCACATCAGGCTTCTGAACTTGGGGGTCTGGTAATGGGAGGAGGAATTCCTAGAGAATCAGACTTTGAAGGCTAGTGGGATTTGATTGCAGGACAACGACAGGACTGGGGGAAACAGAGACTCCAATCTTGGAGGGCACACACAAAGTAATGTGCGCATTGGGACCCAGGGGAAGGAGCAGTGGCCCCATAGAGACTGAACCAGACCTACCTGCTAGTGTTGGAGGGTCTCCTGAAGAGGTGGGGTGTGGCTGTGTCTCACAGAGAGGACAGGGACACTGGCAGCAGAAGTTATGGGAAGTACTCCTTGGTGTGAGCCCTCCCAGAGTCCTCCATTAGCCCCACCAAAGAGCCCGGGTAGGCTCCAGTGTTGGGTCGCCTCAGGCCAAACAACCAACAGGGAGGGGACCCACCCAGCCCCACCCATCAGCAGACAAGCAGATTAAAGTTTTACTGAGCTCTGCCCACCAGAGCAACAGCCAGCTCTACCCACCACTGGTTCCTCCCATCAGGACACTTTCATAAGTCTCTTAGATAGCCTCATCCACCAGAGGGCAGACAGCAGAAGCAAGAAGAACTACAATCCTGCAGGCCGTGGAACAAAAACCACATTCACAGAGAGATAGACAAGATGAAAAGGCAGAGGGCTATGTACCAGATGAAGGAACAAGATAAAACCCCAGAAAAACAACTAAATGAAGTGGAGATAGGCAACCTTCCAGAAAAAGAATTCAGAATAGTGATAGTGAAGATGATCCAGGACCTCGGAAAAAGCATGGAGGCAAAGATCGAGAAGATGCAAGAAATGTTTAACAAAGATCTAGAAGAATTAAAGAACAACCAAACAGAGATGAACAATACAATAACAAATGAAAAATACACTAGAAGGAATCAATTGCAGAATAATTGTGGCAGAAGGACGGATAAGTGACCTGGAAGAAAGAATGGTGGAATTCACTGCTGTGGAACAGAATAAAGAAAAAAGAATGAAAAGAACTGAAGACAGCCTAAGAGACCTCTGGGACAACATTAAATGCAACAACATTCACATAATAGGGGTCCCAGAGGAGAAGAGAGAGAGAAAGGACCTGAGAAATAATTGAAGGGATTATAGTTGAAAATTTCCCTAACATGGGAAAGGAAATAGCCACCCAAGTCCAGGAAGCATAGAGAGTCCCATACAGGATAAACTCAAGAAGAAACATGCCACGACACATAGTAATCAAATTGGCAAAAATTAAAGACAAAGAAAAACTATTGAAAGCAGCAAGAGAAAAATGACAAATAACATAGAAGGGAACTCCCATAAGGGTAACAGCTGATTTCTCAGCAGAAACTCTACAACCCAGAAGGGAGTGGCATGATATACTTAAAGTGATGAAAGTGACGACCCTAAAACCAAGATTACCCTACCCAGCAAGGATCTCATTCAGATTTGATGGAGAAAGCAAAAGCTTTAGAGATAAGCAAAAGCTAAGAGAATTCAGCACCACCAAACCAGCTCTACAACAATGCTAAAGGAAATTCTCTAAGTGGGAAACACAAAAGAAGAAAAGGACCTACAAAAAAACCCCAAACAATTAAGAAAATGGTAATAGGAACATACTTATCAATAATTACGTTAAATGTGAATGGATTAAATGCTCCAACCAAAAGACACAGGCTCGCTGAATGGATACAAAAACAAGACCCATATATATGCTGTCTACAAGAGACCCACCTCAGACCTACGGACACATACAGACTGAAAGTGAGAGGATGGAAGAAGGTATTCCACACAAATGGAAATCAAAAGAAAACTGGAATAGCAGTACTCATATCTGATAAAATAGACTTTAAAATAGGGAATGCTACAAGAGACAAGGAAGGACACTACATAATGATCAAGGGATCAATCCAAGAAGAAGATATAACAATTATAAATATATATGCACCCAACATAGGAGCACCTCAATACATAAGGCAACTGCTAACAACTCTAAAAGAGGAAATCAACAGTGACACAATAATAGCGGGGGACATTAACACCTCACTTACACCAATGGACAGTTCATCCAAACAGAAAATTAATAAGGAAACACAAGCTTTAAATGACACAATAGACCAGATAGACTTAATTGATATTTATAGGACATTCCATCCCAAAACAGCAGATTACACTTGCTTATCAACTACACATGGACCATTCTCCAGGATAGATCACATCTTGGGTCACAAATCTAGCCTCAGTAAATTTACAAAAATTGAAATCATATCCAGCATCTTTTCTGACCACAATGCTATGAAATTAGAAATCAATTACATGGGAGAAAATGTAAAAAACACAAACACATGGTGGCTAAACAATACGTTACTAAATAACCAAGAGATCAGTAAAAAAATCAAAAAGGAAATCAAAAAATACCTAGAGACAAATGACAATGAAAACATGATGATGGAAAACCTATGGGATGTAGCAAAAGCAGTTCTAAGAGGGAAGGTTATCGCTATACAAGCCTACCTCAAGAAACAAGAAAAATCTCAAATAAACAATCTAACCTTACACCTAAAGGAACTAGAGAAAGGAGAACAAACAAAAACCAAAATTAGTAGAAGGAAGGAAATCACAAAGATCAGAGCAGAAATAAATGAAATAGAAACAACTAAAACAATAGCAAAGATCAATAAACCTGAAAGCTGGTTCTTTGAGAAGATAAACAACGTTAATAAACCTTTAGCCAGACTCATCAAGAAAAAGAGGGAGAGGACTCAAATCAATAAAATTAGAAATGAAAAAGGAGAAGTTACAGTGGACACCGCAGAAATACAAAGCATCCTAAGAGACTACTACAAGCAACTCTATGCCAATAAAA
Source organism: Phocoena phocoena (assembly GCF_963924675.1). Classification (NCBI taxonomy): domain Eukaryota; kingdom Metazoa; phylum Chordata; class Mammalia; order Artiodactyla; family Phocoenidae; genus Phocoena; species Phocoena phocoena. The sequence continues at coordinate 64,228,782 of NC_089222.1, forward strand.
TGGACAACCTGGAAGAAATGGACAAATTCTTAGAAAGGTATAAATTTCCAAGACTGAACCAGGAAGAAATGAAAAATATGAACAGACGAATCAGAAGTAATGAAATTGAAACTGTGATTAAAATTCTTCCAACAGGGGCTTCCCTGGTGGTACAGTGGTTGAGAGTCCACCTGCCAATGCGGGGGATGCAGGTTCGTGCCCCAGTCCAGGAAGATCCCACATGCCGCGGAGTGGCTAGGCCCTTGAGCCTAGTGAGCTGCGCGTCCGGAGCCTGTGCTCCGCAGTGGGATAGGCCACAACAGTGAGAGACCCACGTACCGCAAAAAAAAAAAAGAAAAAAAAAATTCTTCCAACAAACAAAAGTCCAGGACCAGAAGGCTTCACAGGTGAATTCTATCAGACATTTAGAGATGAGCTAACACCATCCTTCTCAAACTCTTCCAAAAATTTGCAAAGAAGCAACATTCCCAATCTCATTCTATGAGGCCACCATCACTCTGATACCAAAACCAGACAAAGATACTACAAAAAAAGAAAATTACAGACCAATATCACTGATGAATATAGATGCAAAAATCCTCGACAAAATACTAGCAAACAGAATCCAACAACACATTAAAAGAAATCATACACCATCATCAAGTAGCATTTATCCCAGGGATGCAAGGATTCTTCAATATACGCAAATCAATCAATGTGATACACCATATTAACAAATTGAATAATAAAAACCATATATGATCATCTCAGTAGATGCAGAAAAAGCTTTTGGCAAAATTCAATGCCCATATATGATACAAAACTCTCCAGAAAGTGGGCATAGAGAGAACCCACCTCCACATAATAAAGGCCATATACAACAAACCCACAGCAACCATCATTCTCAATGGTGAATAACTGAAAACATTTCCTCTAAGGTCAGGAACAAGATAATGATGTTCACTCTCACCACTATTATTCAACATAGTTTTGGAATTCCTCCCCATGGCAATCAGAGAAGAAAAAGGAATACAAATTGGAAAAGAAGAAATGAAACTGTCACTGTTTGCACATGACATGATACTATAGATAGATAATCCTAAAGGTGCCACCAGAAAACTACTAGAGCTAATCAATGAATTCGGTAAAGTTGCAGGATACAAAATTAATGCACAGAAATCTCTTGCATTCCTATACACTAATGATGAAAAATCTGAAAGAGAAATTAAGGAAACATTCCCATTTACCATTGCAACAAAATGAATAAAATACCTAGGAATAAACCTACCTAGGGAGACAAAAGACCTGTATGCATAAAACTATAAGAAACTGATGAAAGAAATTAAAGATGATACCAACAAATCAAGAGATATACCATGTTTTTGATTGGAAGAATCAATATTATGAAAATGACTATACTATCCAAAGCAATCTACAGATTCAATGCAATCCTTATCAAATTACCAATGGCATTCTCTATGGAACTAGAACAAAAAATCTTAAAATTAGTGTGGAGACACAAAAGACCCCGAATAGCCAAAACAGTCTTGAGGGAAAAATACGGAGCTGGAGGAATCAGACTCCCTGACTTCAGACTATACTACAAAGATACAGTAAGCAAGACAATATGGTACTGGCACAAAAACAGAAATATATATCAATGGAACAAGGTAGAAAGCCCAGAGATAAGCCCACGCACCTATGGTCAACTAATCTATGACAAAGGAGGCAAAGATATACAATGGAGAAAAGGCAGTCTCTTCAATAAGTGGTGCTGGGAAAACTGGACAGCTACATGTAAAAGAATGAAATTAGAACACTCCCTGACACCATACACAAAAATAAACTCAAAATGAATTAGACACCTAAATGTAAGACCGGACACTAAAACTCTCAGAGGAAAACATAGGAAGTACACCCTTTGACATAAATCACAGCAAGATCTTTTTTGATCTGCCTGCTAGAGTACTGGAAATAAAAACCAAAATAAACAAATAGGACCTAATAAAACTTAAAAGCTTTTGCACAGCAAAGGAAACCATAAACAAGATGAAAAGCCAACCCTGTGAATGGGAGAAAATATTTGCAAACAAATCAACAGACAAAGGATTAATCTCCAAAATATATAAACAGCTCATGCAGCTCAATATTAAAAAAACAAACAACCTAATCCAAAAATGGGCAGAAGACCTAAACAGAGATTTCTCCAAAGAAGACCTACAGATGGCCAAGAAGCACATGAAAAGCTGCTCACCATTACTAATTATTAGAGAAATGCAAATCAAAACTACAATGAGGTATCACCTCACACTGCTTAGAATGGGCATCATCAGAAAATCTACAAACAACAATGCTGGAGATGGTGTGGAGAAAAAGGAACGCTCTTGCACTGTTGGTGGGAATGTAAATTGATACAGCCACTATGGAGAACAGTATGGAGGTTCCTTAAAAAACTAAAAACAGAATTACCATATGACCCAGCAATCCCACTACTGGGCATATACCCAGAGAAAACCATAATTCAGAGAGACCCATGCACCCCAATGTTCATTGCAGCACTATTTACAATAGCCAGGTCATGGAAGCAACCCAAGTGCCCATCGACAGACAAATGGATAAAGAAGAAGTGGTACATATATACAATAGAATATTACTCAGCCATAAAAAGGAATGAAACTGGGTCATTTGTAGAGACGTGGATGCATCTAGAGACTGTCATACAGAGTGAAGTATGTCAGAAAGAGAAAAACAAATATCATATATTAACACATATATGTGGAACCTAGAAAAATGGTACAGATGAACAGGTTTGCAGGGCAGAAACTAAGACACAGATGTAGAGAACAAACGTATGGACACCAAGCGGGGAAGTTGGCGGGGGGTGGTGGTGGTGTTGTGATGAATTGGGCGATTGGGATTGACATGTATACACCGATGTGTGTAAAATGGATGACTAATGAGAATCTGCTCTATAAAAAAATAAAATAAAATTCAAAAAAAAAAGTAATGTGCCAGTATTACTGTCTTACTTTGATAAATGTACCACAGTTATGTAGTAGGAGCAAATGGGTGAAGAGTATAAGGGAAGTCTGTATTTTCTGTAAATCTAAAATTACTCCAAAATAAAATGTTTATTTGAAAAAAGAAAAGAAAATCAAATTCTCAACCTGCTTGAGACACCATATATACAGGAAGGTCGAGGTAAAAGGAGGGTACTGAGTAAAGTGAGAGAGAAGGACTTCTCTGGAGGTCCAGTGCTTAAGACTCCATGCTTCCACTGCAGGGGGCATGGGTTCAATCCCTTTTCAGGGAAGTAAGATCCTGCATGCTGAGCAGCTCAGCAAAAAAAAAAAAAAAAAAAAAAAAAAAAGAGAGGGAGGAATATTTATGACTTATCTGAGAACAGAGGTGTGGTATGCTAGGAACTGGGACAACAATAGTTTTACAACACCCGTTTTCAGTCCTTGTATGGGCTCTTCTGGCTCTTCCTGTGGCAATTGTCAACTATCAGGTGTGTTATTTACCATGCAAATGTATTACAATTAGCATATAATGAGGGTCTACTGAAGGTCAGGTTTTCTACCACCTTGGACGTAGTTGGTTCTAACTGGTTTGGTGGGCTCTTGTTTTTCTATTCTGGTGGTTTCCTGTAAGACTAGGACAACACCTCCCTGCAGCTGAAGGGGGAGGATTAGAGCTCAAGGCTAACAGTCTTGGTAACATTTGGAGAGAGGAACAGGCAGATCTGTAGAAAACATAGGATGCAGAACTGGCAAGTTAAACGACTTATTAGATATGAGAAGGAAAGAGAGGGAAGAGAAACATTAAGCACTTAGCTATGCTGGGCATTGAAGTAGACCCTTCATATACATCAACACATTTAATGTGCCCACAGATCTGAGAGACGGGTTTGGTGAATTATGTTTTACAGATGAGGAAATAGGCTTAGGTAGGGCCTGATGCTATTATTTCTCTACATGAGGCAACTACAAGCCATTTGTAGTTCATCTGAGCAAATTTTGTAATAAAATCTAGGACACGGAAAGCTGTACTTGATTTTGGCATAATATGGCCAAAGTTATTGGACAGACTGAATAAGATCAAAGTCACATTATTAGAAGGGCTCGCTTTTCTTGAGTACCAGAGGAGTTGGTCCCCAGAAGGAAGTCAATTTTCATGGTGGTGAATTATGTTAGATTTTAGGCACATTAGGCCCAAACCAACAACACCTCATCTATGGGCTGATACCCCACTTCAGTCGAATGACCCAGATCTCTCTTCTGACAGGGGTCAGCAAAAACGAAATTGGTAGGAAATCTTTTAACACTTTGAGAATGCTGGCAAAGGGAAAATTTGCAAGACTAAAGAATGGATTGGAGGGCTGGGTCTTCATTGTTCTGTGGAGGGGAGGTAGGTTTTGAGGAAGATGGGGGAGGGGCCATGGAAAGGCTTGAAGGAGAGGATCTCCGCAGGAGGAGGAGGAAGAGGTCTTTTTGGAAAATTAGGGTAACCGGTTAGGATACCCTATGAAAACTGAAGCAATGAGGTTGTGCTCCTCTGGCGGTACATGGGTGCAAGTTATCCAAACCAAGGGCAGAAATCTCAGCATCCTTGTTACTACGTGTGATTTTGGGATTCTCCTCTGGGCCTCCAGTGAAGAGTTCCTGAGTCTGGGAATGGCTCCGGCAGTAGTGGATTTGGGGTTAAGGATAATCCCACTCCTTGGTCGGTGGATGGGCAGTGGTCCACGCCTCTACTGTGGACGACAGGACATCGAAGGCACCAACTGGCAGACAAGACGCAGGCAGAAGCGACTGTAAGGCTGAATCCCCTTTCTTTCTCCATTTCAGAGGGTGACTAGAGAACTAGGAGGACACAGAGGTGGTGTATGTGTGCAGAGGGGCTGGCAGAGTTAGTTTGCTGATGAGGTCCTGAGATTCGGACTGAGGTTTGTAATCCCAAAGCCTTCCCACTTTTCATGGTGGGTGACCTGTTTCAGTATTGGGTATGTAAGTGTGCTCTTAATGAGGCCGGAAAAGAAAAAAAAATTGTGTTGTGGTGTCGTAGTAGTCTGCTCTGAGACTTGATGCCAAAGTTTCTTAAATCTTGGTGGCCAGAACCTGGGAGAAGCTGCTCTTCTAACTAAAGCAGCTTGCAGTTTTCTGATTTATGTTTTAATGAAGACCACTCTTTTGTTTTGGAGAATTCCTTCCCAATACTTGAGTGGTCTTCTTAGTTTGGCAAAAGCAAAGACTTACTTCTATAGTGGAATGGGCAGTTGGGACACAGCTGAACTGCCCTGCATAATAATGCCAATGGTAATCTACTTTTAAGTTAACTTGCGAGTCCAGCCTGAAACGGGTAGACACAAATGTGGAAGGGAAATTATCTTCTGTTGGTGACATGTAGAAGTTGTTGAGAAGAGTGGAGAGATGACCTTGAGGGGCCCAGAATCCTTTTGGGAGGCAATGGGCTATAGATGCTGTACTTGTAATAGCCACTTCTACATCTTCTCAGCTTTATATCAATAATTCTCCTGTTATTCCCAAACTATCTGTAACAAGCAGGTGTTAGCTAAATTTTAGGGAATTGAGGGAGGAGCCCATGTTTACACTTAGGATTTGCTTCTACCCTCTAGGACCTGCCCCCATCCCCCCAGGCCAGTGTGGTGGTAGCCACAGGTGGGTAGCTGTTTCTCCTGGGGCTCTAGTGGGTGGCTTGCTGCAGAAAGAATCTAGGAAGAATGTCTATTGAGCAAATGATGAGGCTTACTGGGGAGTGCCTGTGTTGAAGTTCAAGCAAATCTAGAAGTCTGACCTTAACTGAATCACAGATTAAGGATCAAGTGCATTCAGGGTTGGATTCGTGGGGCATAAAAACATTTCAGGATTCCCAGGAGTGTTGGGCCAGGGGAGTGGATTTTCCTTTAGTAAGAGCGAGGGTCCTTTTCTGTTGTTGATAATTAACCTGAAGTAGGACCTCTAGATAAGAGAGGGAGAGTAATTAGCAGCACTCCCTGCCGGCTCACGGGGGGACTAGTAGCTACTAGTAGGCCACAGGTAGCTTTTCATCCTTAAGTTTCTGTGAAGCCTTCCTTTAGTTGTGCCCTTTCCTTAACTTCCCTAGCCGACGGTTTTCCTTTCTCTGGCTCCTACTGCACTTTCTACCCACCTTTATCACAGCAGCCAATTATCTTTGTAATTATGTTTCTGCCAGTAGACGGACTTCAAGGGCGAGGGACTGTGGCGCTGTTACAGACTGTGGTTCAAATTCCAGCTGTGCCACTAGCTAGCTTTTTGACATTAGGCAATTACTTAACCACTCTATGCCTGGATTTCCTTATTAAAAATGGGCACAAGGCTCCGCATCGCCTGCGGTTGCTGGGAGAAATGAAGGTGACTGCGTGTAAAATACCAGACATAAAGTATGTGAAAAGTAAAGGGCGCCTAGCAGGGTAAACGTTTGTTAATTAACCTGACTAACCTTTATTTGGTGCACTCAAACATTTACTGATCACCTACTGTGTTTCCGCGCTGGGAGCGCTCCCTCCCGGGTGGAGAACCCTCACGTGCGGCCCGAGAGCCTTGTCCCGCGGGCAGTCTCAGGACTGGCTCCGCCGAAGAGAAAACCCCGCCCACAGCCCTTGCGATCTCGTTAGCGATTGGGCCGGGACCATCCCGCAGGCGTTCTGGTTGCTAGGCTCGGGAGGTGGGCACTTAGGTTGCGCCTGCGCAGGTTGAGGGCGAAGATGCTTTCCGGTCGGGCGGGAGGAGGTGACGTCAGAAGCGGTAGCAAGCGGGGGCGTCCTGTAGCCCAGGTGACGTTGTATCTGTGGGCCCTAGGACTGCGTCACAAGTCGGCGACTGAGCTTTGGCGTTGGTGGCCGAGGCAGCGAAGGCGGCAGCGGCGGCGACAGCTCTGGGGTTTGCGTCTCGGGGTGTGTCGGCCGCCGCTGCTGCTTGGGCCTGGTATGTACAAATGGCTGGTTAGGATTCTCGGCACCATTTTCCGTTTCTGTGATCGGCCGGTGCCTCCTGCCCGGGCCCTCCTGAAGAGGCGGCGCTCGAACAGGTGAGAGGAGAGGGGCCCGAGCGCCGGCCTGGCTGTTCCCCTCCCCCACCCCGGGCTCGGCCGGCATAGCGCTGATCCGGGCCTGGCAGGCAGGCCCCGCTCGGCAGAAACAGGTAGCTGGGCGGAGGCGGTAGAGGTGCGTGTCGCGGATGCCCTGGTGATGTAGTAGCCCCTCCGCGCTGTGCAGATGCGAATCCTGATGATGAAAGGAGCTAGTGGTCGGTGATGGTTAGGATCTTTCTTGTCAGAGTCCAAGCTGGTTGCTGTCAACAAATGGGGCTGTATCATATTTTGCTGCTCTTAGGTTGAAAACTGAAAATTGAAGGAATACTGTCTTTGTGTGGCTCCTGTTTACAAGGCACACTCCCAAGTGTCATTTGTGCGCAATAAGTGCAGTTAAGTGAGACTCACAGCTTGCCCAAAGCCCTTTCGATTACACTTACTGTTTTCTTAGCACCAAGAGACAGCAGCTGTCTTGTTTTGAAACAACTGTCAAACTGTGTGTGTGTGTGTTTGTGTGTGTGTTTTGCTGGGGAGGGAGAGTGATTCTGTGCTTTAGAATTAGTGTATGAGAAAAAAAAAGTAGGTACTTCATTCCTTTAAAAAGATGACTAGTCTGTACTCTAAAATTCAGTTAAAATTTTTGGAAACTAAAAGTTGTTCTCAGCATTTACCTGTTGGTTTGTCCCATTTCATAGTGTCTACCCCCTTCCCTAAGAATTAATCTAGAGAATAAAGTACCATACCAATTCTATACATAACCTCCCACGTTTTAATGATCAAGTGTTAATTTCATTTTTTTTATTAAGCCTCAAGATCATTGGAGGATGGTTTCTTGGAGCTTGAGAAAACAAGATGATTACTTAATGTATGAGTCTAAGAATTCAGATCATTGATGAATTGGCTGTGAGCCAAATTCCATCATGTGTTCCAGAGAGGGCAAGGTTTTAACGTATTCTTTCTACCTTTCTGTAGGGTTGATATAAGGATCATTTGACAGCAAGTTGTAAAGTACCTAGAATGATGCTTAGGGTATGTAAGGGTAGTGTTTGTATATTCTGACCCAAGGGCCTTGTGCAGAGGCTGGTGCGTGATAGGCACTTGGTACATATTTATTGAATAAGGAAATGTTAATTTCCTCTCCCCTGTCCTTTATTTTTACTGCGAATCTTTGCTGGTCAGGGAAATAGTGGCTTGTAGGTCAAACTCCTGGTCTTTACCACATCCTTTATCTAAAACAACTCTTTTAAATGTAAGCCATTTTTCAGTCCAGATGAAGATAGGAAGTCTTGTTGGGATGTTTAAAGTTATGAACTGAATGGTATTCTCCTGGGATTTATTCAGTTCATTTTTTTTGTAAATATGATCATTCATAATCATCTTTAGAAGGATGATTATACCATGAACTTTTAACATTCTTGAGGTATAGGTCCAAAAATTTCCTGAATTTCCAAATTCTTTGTTATCACTGTAATATAGTTTCCATGATAAAAATGAAGTTAAATATAACACCTTTTTCTGGCTGAGAACTATCTTTTGAGGCTTTTTGTATTGTCTACTTCCATCTGAAGTAGAAAGTGACTTTCTTTGGGGAGGGTGTCATCTTTCAAAAGGATATTATTTGTTCTTAAATCATTTCTGGAGAGAAAAGGAATAGCATGGTCCTAAGCTTTTACCTATATTCATTTACTAGTTAAGTGATTTCTGACCAGTTTCCTGTTTGTACTTTAGCCAGACTACAGATTATTATGTAATAGGGAGTTTTGGATCTCATATAGTTGAAACCATAATGTTACATCCTCAAATGATAAAGGCCTACTGTAGCATAAACGTTAATTGGATCTCATTTTATGACAAAGTGAATGGATGGAGGTGTGTTGCACGAATAGTAAGCTTACTTGTAGGAGTGCATATGTGTGTATATGAATATATGTATATATATCTCTTTTCTCTTTTTTCAGCACTCTGCTTTCTACAGTGGACACTGATGAAATACCAGCCAAAAGACCGAGATTAGGTATTAAATATTAATTTTAAAAGTTAGTTTTTTAAATAAGAAAAGTTTATGTGTGGACAAAATTCAAAAGATAAAAAGTACATACAGTGAAAAGTAAGTCTCTTTCCTGTCCCTCTTCTACTCAGTTATCTTCACTAGAGGTAACCAGTGTTAGCAGAGACGTAAGTATCTTTCCAGATAAATAAGCCTGTATGTTGAAAGTGCATTTCACATTTCCGAATCTTCCTATAAAGAAAAGGTGCTTTTTAAATTTGGAGGAGAAAACACTGTAAAAACTACTTCAAACTGAGTCGTCTAGTTCGGATAGCTGAGTGAACCACTGTAATCTGTTGCCTCAAATTGTGTACTTCCCTATATCTGAAGGGCTGGGCATTGCTTGTAGAAGAGAATAAAACTAGATTAGCATAAAGGGAAAAGGCACAGTGGAATACTATAGTAATATTTTCTGCTTTCTCAAAAATGCATGTGAATTTGAATCTACCTCCGGATGAGGTAAAGAGTGGACATGTCTGTGTTAAGACTTCATTTAAATCCAATGAGTGCTTATTGAGCCTGTCTTACTGTTGAGCAATGTGTTCTGTTCCACAGGAAATACAAAAATGAGTATGACAGGGTCTCTATTTTTAAGGACCTTAAAATTGTAGGGGGTGTATGATTATATAGTGGGGGGTTTTAAGACAAGTACATAAATAATACTAATGTCTATGAGGATATGATAAGTGATATAAGAAAGGTAGTAACAAAATACTGTCCAATTTCTTCTGGTTAAGAGTCTCAGTAGGGCTTCCCTGGTGGCGCAGTGGTTGGGGGTCCGCCTGCCGATGCAGGGGACACGGGTTCGCGACCCGGTCCGGGAGGATCCTGCATGCCGTGGAGTGGCTGGGCCCGTGAGCCGTGGCCGCTGAGCCTGCGCGTCCGGAGCCTGTGTTCCTAAACGGGAGAGGCTGCAGCAGTGAGAGGCCCGCGTACCACACACACAAAAAAAGTCTCAGTAAATATTTGATGAAGGATCTGATACGTGAAATGAGTCTTGAAGGATAGATAGGGTATCGACAGAGAGCAATAGGAAGGAAAAGCATTCTAGGCAGAGGGAACAGTATGGGAAATTGTGTAATTCAGGAAATAGTAAATAGAACTTAGTGAAAAAGTTGACCAGAGAGAGTTCAAAATACAGAGGGACTTTGAATGCCAGGAATTTATACTGAATTCATTAGGACAGTATTTCCCAAAGCACAGGATAGATACCAATTCAAGAAATAAATGATTTTAGGAGATACAACATTCATAGCATTAAGTGTCATCTGAATTATGTTATAAACTAAAAATGTTGTATCCTTTTCAGTTATTTTAAATTTCTGATTATTTTAAGCAGAAAACATGTTGATTTAATGCTAGTATGTATTTAAAACTTGTCTAATACATGCTAATCTTCCCTTTTTTAACAGGCCCAGCTAGAACTTAATATTGTTGTTTTCATTTCTTCATAAGGCAAATAAGGTTGCTTTACATCAACAGTAGTAATATAAAGTTACCTTTCACGAATACATTTGTTTAGCAAAAAAAAGTGAGTCAATTTTATAGAAAAATATAAACAAACAGCTGTATGTGGTTAAAAACAGAAAGCAAAAAACTTTGATGGTGGTATTAGAGAAGGTTTCTGAAATAATTCTGGTATGTTAAGGTTCTCTCCATCCATGATTTCCACGAAATGTATATTAAGATTTTCTGACTAGAAAGGGAACCTAAGCCAAGGGGGAAGCAGTGGGTAGCAGAGATAATACTTCCTGGTAGAGTTTGTAGAGGTCTTTAGCAGTGCTGGCCAATAGAACTCTCTGAGATGATGGCTATTGAGCACCTGAAGTGGGGCTGTGCAACTGAGGAACTGAATTTAATTTTAATTAAATTTAAACTTAGGTAACTACCTGTGGATACTGGCTCCTATATTGGACAGTATGAGTCTGTTGGCTGCTTTGGAGACAAAAAAAGGAAGAGTGAAAAGAAGAAGCAGCTTAGAATTGCAGACTCATGATCTTACAGATGAAAGGGATCTGAAGCGATCTACTTAGTCTCAGCAAAATAAGATGGTCTCATCTTCATTTTACAGATGAGGTGGGCCTTCCTGCCTGCTTTTTTCTTTTAATCAATGAGCTCTTTTGACATAATTTTGGGGCATACTCAGATTTTGACAAAACTTATGGGAAAATAAATATCACAATACTTTTTGTGCGCACTTACGTTATTACGCATTTATGTTATTATGAGTACTTCCTGCCATTTGGAGTCTGGATGCCATTCTGGATGATAAGCACCAATCCCTAAAGTTCTTTTTCTCCCATTTATAGCACAGTAGAATGTAAGTGATATCCCTCAACATTATTAGAGGGATAACCTGGAATTCTCTCCAGTTCCTAAAATGAGAAACAAGGCATTTGCAAATTTTGGTAATTCTAACTATTCTATAGTGACAGATTACTTCAAATTGGATTCTGCTTTACGCATCTAGCACATCTTTCTTGTTGTTTAAGTTATTCCCCTATCTTCCTGGAAAGTATTTTATATCTTATATGTTCTGGAGTGGTTGATGTTTGAAAGCCACCATTTCACTTTAAGGGTATTTTTCTCTAAAGCAGAATATGGTTAAGATGATGACCCTTTTATCTCAAACTAGTGCTTTAGAAAACCTTAATTAGGAAATAGAAAGGAAATTGTAGAAAACAAATCAGCAGTGTAGGAAGTGAGAAGGGGGTAGTGTGATAAAAGGAGGAAGTGGGGAAAGCATTGAAATCTACCCCTCCCCCTTATTTATTTGCTTACTTATTTTGTAATCTTTATTTTTGGTGGCAGGGAGGGGTGAGTCTGAGATCTTCCAACACGTCTTCTCCAGTAGAGGCATAGCTTTGTTTCCTCCTTAGATGTTTAGGAGCCACATATCTTATACTTCACTAATTTCCATCCTGGATATAGCCAAGGTAGTAAGTAGTTGTTTAGGACAGCTATATTGTTAACCTGCCTGAGAAGTAAGGACAAACCAGTGAGTAAATGGTAATGCTTCCTAGAATTCTGCCATACCTAGTAACTGTATGTTCCAGGTTGTCTAAGTTATGCCCTTATGTCTCTGGAAAAGATTTATTTTACAGTATATATTTTGGGGAACTCATTGCTTAAAAGCTGTCATTTCAGGACTTTTTTTTGTGAATCAGTATGTGATTTGCTAAAATGATGGTTTCATGCTTTTGTAACCTCCTAGATACTTTACTAAAAAAAGAACCCAAAATGCTAATGCAGGAATTACAGTTATTCAGATATGAGAAAAATTATTTTTACAGGTACCTTTTTCTCTCAATGGTTGAAGATAGGACTTCTAATAAAAATTGAGAGAGGCCTTTTCTAAGATATAATTTTTTTTTTTTTTTTTTTGCTAAAAGTTTAAGTACTCTATATATGTATATGTAATCTATATTACACTTTCTAGGTTGCTTTATTCACCAAGTGAAAAACAGTCTCTACAATGCTGCCAGCTTATTTGGATTCCCATTCCAGCTGACCACAAAGCCCATGGTGACTTCTGCTTGTAATGGAACACGGAATGTTGTCCCTTCAGGAGAGGTCAGTGGGGATAAGGCTTCACTGGGGCTACTGGTCTTTGTACTTAATCATTAAAGTTAAATTTTAGAAATATTCTCTTTTTAGGAATTAATATGTAGAATGACTTCTTTCCGAAATGTTCATGTCTTAATTAGCCTTGATATAGAGACCAAAAAAATGAAAGATTAAGAAATTGCACATTTAAAAAATATTTATAAGGAGCCTAATTACTAATACAGTTGACCTCTGAACAATGCTTGGGTTATGGGCCCCAACTCTCCACACAGTCAAAAACTCACATAGTTGGCCTTCCAGATCCTTGGTTCTTTATATCTGAGGTTCTGCATCCGTGGATTCCCAACCAGTAATCATGTAGTACACTAGTATTTACTGTTGAAAAAAATCCACATTTAATTGGATCCACAGAGGTCAGACCCTTGTTGTTCGAGTCAACTCTACATCTGGTTTTCTTGTTTAAGTATGTGTGAAGAATCTGGAATTGTTACTTTTTACATCATTTTGTGAGTCTTCACAAATTAAACCTTTGGTCTTATTGATGAAGTTTCTTCTGTGAGGTAACTAAATCATCACCAATAGAGTGATTTTTTTTTTTCATATTAAGACTTATTTAAATTCTAAGAGTGAATACAGAGATGATTCTTTTTGATTTTAAGGTATTTTCGAACTCTTCATCTTCTGAACTGACAGATTCTGGATCCTGGAACAACATGCTGAAACTGGGTGAGGTGGTCAAGAACATTTCTGTTTCCCTACCTCCTCCTGCCTGTGTTCTCTGAGTTTTGGGAATGTGAAAGGAAAACACTGATTTGGCTTCAGATGAGAACACAGATATATTCTCCCTACCCTTCTAAAAAGCAAATAGCTTTCCTTTAGTATTGTCTTTGAATTTACTGTTATGTTTCCTGTTTGCTTTATCAGTGTCTTTAATGTGACTTAGATCAGGGCTTATTTATTAAAAAGAAAAAGACAAAGTGTTACCTCAGAGCTTACTCTGTCAGACACTGTGCTAAGTTATCAGGAATAACAAAATAATAAAACCTTTAGTAGCAAAATAACAAAACAAAATAATAGAATAATAAAACCCTTAATAACAAAATAGCAAAATAACAACATAATAAAATAACAAACTCATAAAACCCTGCCTTTGAGGGACATCATCTGATGGGGGAGCAACCTTAGGTTCCCAGTTCTCATGGTTTTGTGGATTAGGAACCTCTATATCATCCTTAGACCCCGAAATTGAATTGTAATTATTATATATACTATATAAAATGCTCTGGTGGGGAAAAATAGGAAGAAGACAGAGTCCTGAAAATGATTGTGATCTCTGCCACACAGATAAGCTTGTAAAGTTTGAGAGGAATGGGGAAAAAAAGCTTTTAGAGAAGTTGTGGGTTCAGAAAATTGACATATAGAGAGGATGGTAGATTTATCTTGTGCCTGAAGTACCAGCACTATATTTCTGTGGGTTTGTGTAGCCTAGTCAGAGAAGCATGGGTATTCCTAGGGCAGATTTCTTATATAAAGAAATCCACAATCTCAAATCGGAAATGCTTGGAGATATGTTTGGGAATTCCACATTTTTCAGTTGTTTATTATTTAAAAAACCTCAACAGGATTGAACATTGATTCAAGTCAGGTTTTACAAACAAATGAATGCAGGTCAGTTCATGTTTTGCTGCTACTGACTTAAGAAAAAACTTTGAGCTTTAGACCTCTTTGCATTTTGGAGTCCTCAGGGACTCCAAACCCCTGTAGTAGCTCCAGCAGATAATGTGGCTGACGAAAATTTTGTTACCCTTTTTTGAGGTATAGTAACCATCTCACAGGTATTAGAAGCTTCCAGGGAAATGTAGTAACAAAGCAGATTTTCATTTAAAAATACTTCTGTTTTCTTGAGAAGAAGAAACAATTTGAAAAATTTACTCAATTTGATTAGATTACAGAGTTTATAATCATTGAGTTCTTCATGCCTTTTGTTAGCCCCTGCAAGCAAAACTAGTAAAGCTTTCCTATGTTACTACTTACCTGAGAGCAAAGATAGACTAAGCTTTTCCTTTAACTTTTACAAAATGTGTGCTAGAAAGTAATAGAATTTGAAAAAGTAAGATATTTAATTCTACAGTATAGACTGCTCACAGATTTTCTTTTTTTTAATTTAATTTATTTGTGGCTGTGTTGGGTCTTTGTTGCTGCAAGCAGGCTTTCTCTAGTTGCGGCGAGTGGGGGCTATTCTTTGTTGTGCTGTGTGGGCTTCTCATTTCGGTGGCTGTTCTTGTTGCAGAGCATGGGCTCTGGGTGCGTGGGCTTCAGTAGTTGTGGCATGAGGCCTCAGTAGTTGTGGCTCACGGGCTCTAGAGCGTAGGCTCTGTAGTTGTGGCACACGGGCTTAGCTGCTCCACAGCATGTGGGATCTTCCCGGACCAGGGCTCCAACCTGTGTCCCCTGCATTGGCAGATGGATTCTTAACCACTGTGCCACCAGGGAAGTCCAGATTTTCTTTTCTAATGCAGACTGTTCACAGGTTTTTTTGTGTGTGTTTTTTGTTTTTCTTTTACAATTACAAATGGTTTTCAAAAATAGGTAATAAATCTCCTAATGGAATAAGTGACTATCCAAAGATCAGAGTGACAGTAACTCGAGATCAGCCACGCAGAGTCTTGCCTTCCTTTGGGTAAGTGTTAAAGTTCTGCCTTTCTGTAAATGGAAACTTAGTAATTTTTAGGTCCTCACTCTTGCTAGGCATTCTCACTTTTATTCTATTATGTAATCTTGTTAAGTAACTACTCTGAGGTTAGTAACTTGCCAAATATCATACAGCTGGTGAGAGACGTACTCAAGTGTGTGTTACTTTTTCTATCATATGCCTATATATCATATGCCTATATAATCTGATTTTTAAAACCTTTAATTTTTAAAATTATTTTTAATTTTTATTTTTTTGGCCTCACCATGTGGCTTGCGGGATCTTAGTTCCCCGACCAGGGGTTGAACCCAGGCCCTCGACAGTGAAAGCACTGGACTGCCAGGGAATGCCCTTTAAAACCTTTTAAAAAAGAATTGTCACTCACTTCTGAACTTTTTTTTGAAGTATAATATGCATTCAGAACAGTGCAGAAATCATGTATACAATGAACTGTTATTATTTTATTAGTAATTTTCTTCTCTCTGTGTTCTCACTTTCTGGAACTTCTGTTGCTTGGATATTGGACCCTATGGATTGATCTAATTTAATTTTTGTATATATTCTCTTTTGTTTTTGTCCTTACCCTTTTTTTAAAAAAATCTACCACTGAGATAAACATATATGTATACTTTTGTGGGTTTTTTTGGCTTCATAGTTTTTAAGTTGTAAGCATCCTCCCACTTCCTATTCCCCATGGCTTTTTCTTTCTCCAACCATCTAATTCTTATTATAGAGATACAATATCTTTTCTTATCTCTCTAAAGCTGTTAATTATTTTAAAATTTCTTCTCCTCCTTGCTTTGTCTGCTTCCTTTGAGTTACTCCTCCCCCTTTGGTTTATTTTGGTTTTATCTTTCTTATGAGTTCTTATTTAAATACGTGGTAATCCTTGGCTGTCCACTCATGTTTGAAAATGAGACACTATAACTATAAAAAGTAAGGCTCCCTGGAGGTGGCTAAATGGCTGATTGTAGGATTAGGAGAGATAAAGTAAAAAATGATTGTGGAGCGTCCTGTGCCAGCAATTAAAGGAGCCCTAAAAACCTGGGGACATTATCAACATGACACAGGAGGAAACTTGAAGGGGCTTTCATTGGCCAGTTGGGGACAATTTAAGCATCAGATGAATAAAGACAAGAATACACATGTTAATAAATAAATACATAGTGTGGGAGGAAAAGGTCTTTATAGTAGAATGCCAGCTAGTAAGTGTAGAAGGAATGATGGAATTAGAAAATCACCATCTTTTAACTGTCTCAGTAATAACTGATATATACAGGAATTGTCAGTTGAGCTAAAACTAGTAAGTAAAAGTTTGATGAAGTATGGAATATTTACATAAACTCAGAATTTTTCCCCACAAATGATTAATAATTATAAAGGGAAAAATAGTAACTTCAGAGTGGAGAAACCTGCCTGACACCACTTTAACCAAAGGATCAAAGTTTAAATCACCCACAGTGGGCAAACTCACATCCTGGCCTCCAGATACATTGCACTGAACAGGACATCATCACCTAATGTAGTATTCCTGAAAAGATCAATAATCTGAATGTAATTATGAGAAAACTGGTTAAGCTGAAACTAAGGTTAATTCTACAATCAGGCTTACACTCTTCATTTTACTCTTCATTCATACTCCTCTTTAACCTGTGATTATTTAGAAGGGTAGAATTATATTGTTTAATTTCCAGATACTTGGGGCTTTCCAGATATCTTTCTGTTACTGATTTCTAGTTTAATTTCATTATGGTCAGAGAATATACTTAGTACGATTTCAGTCCTTTTAAATTTGTTAACATTTGTTTATGTCCTAGAATATATTCAGTCTGGATATTCCATGTTCATTGAAAAGAATGTGTATTCTGCTATTGTTGGGTGGAGTGTTCTGTAAACGTCAGTTATTAATAGTTTGCTGATAATGTTTTACAGATCTTATTGATTTTCTGTCTACTTTTTTATTGATTGATGAGTATAGAGTGTTGATGTTTCCTACTGTAATTGTGGACTTGACTATTTCTCTCATCCAGTTATGTCAGTTTTTGCTTCATGTACAGCATTTTGAAACTCTGTAGGTGAATACGTTTGACCTAGATTCACCAGTTGTTATCATTTTTTCAGTTTGCTTTATCATTCTCTGTTATATGTACATAATATTTTTTTCTGAATCATTTGAGAGTAAGTCTTAGACTCATGCCTCTTTAATCATAAGTACTTGAGTGTGTAAATTATTTCTCAGAATGAGGACATTCACTTACATAATCACAGATTACCAAAATCAGAAAATTTAACATTGATATAGTACTATTATATAATCTTATTTAAATTTCTCTATTATAGAGATTCTTTTTTTCTGGCCCACAGTTCAGGGCAGGATCATGTATTACATTTAATTTTCATGTCTCTTTGATCTCCTTTAATCTGGAACAACGCCTCAGCCTCTCGTTGTCTGTAATAGCATGAATATTTTTAAAGAGTACAAAGCATTGCTTTTGTAGAATCCCTTAATTTTGTCTGACGTTTACTCATGATTTATTTTAGATTATGCAAATTTTTTGGTAAAAATACTGCATATGTGATGTGTCCTTTCTTAAACCTCACATCAAGAGAGGTATGATGTCAGTTTGTTCCATTATCGGTAATGGCAAGAGAGGCAGGCTCTATCAACCAGCAACAGTGACTAGGTGAGGGGCTTCATGGCTTCGCATTCTTTAGCATTTATTAATTTAGTATTCATTAATTTAGTATTCAGCAGATACTGATTGAGTGCCTTTTGGCTTAGATCATGTACCAGGATACGGTGGTGGAAGGATGAAATCTCTGTTTTCATGGACTTTAAAGTTTAGTGTGGGATGCAGTCCCACAGTGGCACCAATAATTAATCAATCACACCAATAGTTAATTTCAGTGGTGCCAAATGACTAAAGGAAAAGTGTAGTACCAGAGGAGGGTATGTTGTGTAATAGCGAGCTAAGCCAGAGTTGGAGTTGGAAAATTGGGCATGAGGAAAAAGGCAAAGGCTTTCATGTGGAAGCCCTGGTGACTGGGAATAGACATTCCATAGCAGAATTCTGGGGTACCCTCTGCTCTAGAGATCTAATTTTTGTGAATGGTGGTTGTCTGATTTGCCAGGAGCAAGCTTAACCTGAGACAGCTTAATCACAGGATTGTCTGGAGCTTAAATTCCAGCAATTTAAGCCGTTTGGGAATAACTTTTTCTTTTTTTTTTTCCTCTCAGTTTTACTTTGAGCTCAGAAGCCTATAATAGAAGACCAGGTGGCCGTCGCCATAGCAAAGGCAATCTGGAGAGTTCCTTAACGTGGAAGCCTCAGGAACAGGTTGTAACAGAGATGATTTCTGAAGAGGGTGGCAAGGGTCTGAGGCGTCCCCGTTGTACTGTGGAGGAGGTAAGCCCTTTTAGCCTGATCTCTTTTAAAAGCAATTTTAGGAATTTGGGTGGGGTGGGGATAAATAGTATATGTTCTGTGGTACAAAATACAAAAGGTATAAATGGGTGTACAGGGACTGTAAATTTCCCAGTCTCCCTTCTATATCTGGTCCCTATTTGACTCCAATGCTTATATGTATTCTTCTGTATATATGTAGTCAATTTTCAGGTAAAGGAAAGAAAAAGGAATCATTAGGAAAAGGTACAATTATAGATTCTTTCTTTTTGGGTGCCTGAATTATTCCAACTTGTTTCTTGTATAAGCTGTAATAACTGTGACTAAGTAAGGGAAGTAAATGGTGTACATGTCTGCTTTTTCCTTCCATTTTTAGGGCACCTAGCATGATGTCTTCATCAACAATCTTCCCTTCCCTCTTGAAGTCTTCACTTATTCCAGGAGAATTTAGAACTATTCCTGTCTCTGGCATTTCCCCCGGACCATCACCTATTGCAATTTGCTAGATGGTTTTCTGAGCCGCTTGGCTTAGTTCATCAAAGAAATGTTTATTTGGGTCCCAGGTGCTGTGCCAGTTTTCGGCAATTCAGAATTGAATAAAATATGGTCCCTGTTCTCTAGGAGCTTATACATTAATTGTTGTAATCAGCAAGCATGTAGGCAGAGAAAGGAATGGACTGCAGCCCTGGAGGGGATTTTAAGGAGAGGCATTAAAGTAGGCTTCAGTACCTCCTAGATAAGAAGTAAGGGATGGGACTGAGCAGATATGTATGGGGTATACACAGGCCATATTCTAGAAACATTAGAAGGTAGTATTAGCAAGGACATACTTACTGGTTAAGTGTGATATAAGGTTAGATGGAAGAGCCTGAGTCCCAGATATCAATCTTGGATAAATATGTGTCACTGACCAGGATACCCTATGTGTTTAGGGGAAGGTGATGACTTCAGTTATGGACATTGTTTAAAGTGCCTGTGAAACACGCAAGAAGACCTGTCCCGTAGACTTTTGGATATATGGGAGTTTTGAGAAGAAGGCAAGGTTAGGGACACATTGCTGAATCTTCTGCATATTGGTGTTAGATAAATCAAGGGAGCTGAAGAGATTATTCAGGGAGAGTATATAGTGTGAGAAGAGATAATGGGCAGAACCATCGACATTTACAGGGAGGCAGAAGAAATAATCTTCAGTGGAGACTGAGAAGATAAGAAGAAATTAGGAGAGGGGCTTCCCTGGTGGTCCAGTAGTAAAGAATCCGCCTTCCAATGCAGGGGATGTAGGTTCGATCCCTGGTTGGGGAACTAAGAACCCACATCCTGCGGGGCAACTAAACCCATGCACCACAACTACTGAGCTTGTGCACCTCAATGGGAGCACCTGTGTGCTACAGACTACAGAGCCCACACGCCAGGGCTAGAGAGAAGCTTGCGTGCCGCAACAAAAGATCCCACGTGCCTCATCAAAGATCCCGCGTGCCACAACTAAGACCCGACACAGCTAAAAAAATAAAGAAAATAAATAAATATTAAAAAAAAAAAAAGAAATCAGGAGAGTGTATTGTCCAGGAAGGCAAGGCGAGGTTAGCAGAGTGAGATGCTGGAGAGAGAGGTCAATTGACAGAAGAGCTGAAAATGTGTCCATTGGATCTGGCCATAGAGGGTCGTTAGTGACTTTGGTGAGACCGGTTCTGTTTCGGAAGCTGAATGTTCTGAATATGCAAGTGGATTATTTCTGCTGAGTTTTTTGTGGTTTACCCAGTTTCACTGTCAAAAACTCAGATGCTATCAAGGTCTAGCAGATAATGTAAATGAGTGAAATGGGCTGGAGTGAATAGGTGACCAAAGGGAATAAATAGTCTTACATAGCTCCAGATTGTTGATACAGTGTTTCAAAAGAGACCAGATGTTACTGGATTTTTCTTTTTAATTTATAAAGTTGGTAATTAAAGGAATTAAAAGAACACTAAAATACAAAAACACTGTGCTGGCGAATGAAGCACATCTATGAGCTGCATTTGACCTCTTAGTCTTTGTTTATGATTTAATTATAGGTTTGATGTGCTGGTAGTTATCTAAATGCTTTCTTTTATTTAGGGTGTTCAAAAAGAGGAGAGAGAGAAATACCGAAGGTTATTGGAGCGACTTAAAGAAGGTGGTCATGGAAATACTGTTCCTCCTGTTACTTCAACTCATCATAGGTAAAGATGCGTCACCAAGATAAATGCTTTGCCAGACATCTTTTTCCTTATTTTTGGAGAAGGGATTGGTGGGAAGGGCTTTGTTGAAAAAAGAGATTAATATTGAGAGAGTGAGCCCTGTAATTTGTCTGTACTGATGGATTATATAGAACAGTGGTTTTACAAAATAGAATTTTCTGTTTGCTTTTGTTCAAGTGAACTCTTACATAAAACTCTGACTCAGAAAAGTGGATTCACTGGTTGAAGTCAGGTTCCCAGGGAGCAGAGAGTTTTTTCAACCTCCCCAACACAAGTTTCTCATGACCTCTGTCTTCCTCTCTTTTTCCCCCTCGTCTCCCCCGCTCTTCCCTCCCTTCATCTCCTCCCACCCAGCCCCCACCCCCACCCCTGCCATGTACACATAGTCTCTGAGGCATCCTAGTGGATGCATCTTAGCATAGTCGGAAATCTTCCACTCTAGAGACAAGATTAAACTCATCCCAAGTCATAAGAAGTTTTCCTTACAAGACTGCTTGTTAATTAACTGTGCTGAGTTGACCAAACAGATGAGAATGGCAGAAGGAATGGATGTCTGGGCTTTTATTTCCGTGTAAACAAGGGGACAAAAAATATGGGAGCTCAGGTTTGAGGTCTACTTGATAATTCTAACAAGTGGTGTGAGAATACACAGAGGGGAGTCCCAGAAATTATGTAACAGTAAGTTGAAGGTGAAGAAGTCACGAGACTGTCTAGCTTGTTGAATGCAGAAATAACAAGAATTTTAACTTTGGGAATTTTCACTTTGGTTGTGAACTTTAAAAAGAAATTCAGGGACTTCCCTGGTGGCATAGTGGTTAAGAATCTGCCTGCCAATGCAGGGGACATGGGTTCAAGCCCTGGTACAGGAAGATCCCACATGCCGCGGAGCAACTAAGCCTGTGCGCCACAACTACTGAGCCTGTGCTCTAGAGTCCGTGAGCCACAACTACTGAGCCCTTGTGCCACAGCTACTGAAGCCCGCGTGCCTAGAGCCTGTGCTCCGCAACAAGAGAAGCAACAAGAGAAGCCACTGCAATGAAAAGCCCGCGCACCGCATTGAAGAATAGCCCCTGCTCACTGCAACTAGAGAAAGCCCACGCCCAGCAACGAAAACCAAACACAGCCAAAAAATAGATAAAGAAATTTATTTAAAAAGAAATTCAGTAGTCAATCAGAATGTTCATATTTTTTTCCATTTTGACTAGCCACTGTTGGAAGCAGCAGTATACTTCATGAACTATTGGTTTTGTCATGTCAGCAAAATCCTCAAACTATTTTGCTTATTATGTTTTTTTGGTTGTTGTCCTTTTTCTTCTTATGTTCTTTTAATGTGTTGTTTTGGGATCCATTTCAGTATATCGTTTAAAATTTTTCATCTTTTAACTTGGGTGTTATCATGCTGAGATTTTTCAGGCAAGGTGGTGCTGGGGATTGAGAACATCCACTTTTATAATGGAGAAACTGGAGGTTAGGTAACTTGGCTGGAATATTAGAATCAGGATTAGACTCCTTTTATCCTAGTCCCAGATGATGCTATGTTGCATCCTTTCTCTTGTAATTTGACGTTTCTGGGTTATCAATAACTCCTGTTTGGAGAAGCTTACCAGAGGGAGATAATGAATACATATAATAGATTTTCCTTTTGTATCTGATCTTCTTCACCTTTTGTGTTTCTAAGTTCTCAAAGAAGTCAGATGGACACATTAAAGACCAAAGGCTGGGGGCAAGAGCAAAGTCATGGAGTCAAAACAACTCAGTTTGTTCCAAAACAATGTGAGTTCCCAGATTTAGCTCTATCTTAATAGTCTTAATATATTGAACTTAGTTCAAGTGCATATAAAATTGAAAAATGACATACTAGTAAAAGATGGTGTACCAAACTTTAAAACATTATCAGACCCCAGGGCATTGATGGGGTACTACCAGTACCAGTAGTTTATTAAAAATGCTATTTCAAAATAAATCCAATTTATAAATACCTCTTGGTCATTATTCCTAACTTCTATATCGTAGTGTATATTTTGTGAGCCTAAAATTAATTTCTTTGTATTCCTTATATTAATTTCCTTGTATTTCTCCACTTGCTGTTCACTAAATGACACTAAATGATAGCTTACCAGATGAGCAGTTATTAGTCAGTTTACACTAAAGATAATACTTAAAGGAGAAAGAGATTTATGCGTTTTTAAGCAACTTAATTTGTATGGAGGCTAATGTCTTTGGAACCCATTTTAGCATTTCAATGTAAATTAATATCTTGATACTTTGGAAACCGTAAATTGAAATTCCAGCTATATGATTGATTAATAAAGGAAACGCTTTTTTTTCTTTTTTTTTTATCATCCTCACAGATAGAGTTGTTGAAACAAGGGGACCTCTGTGTTCAGTGAGAAGTGAAAAGAGGTACATGGTTCAGTTTATTCTAAGTTTTCTTTGACATATTATTTTCTTTTTTTTTTTTAACATCTTTATTGGGGTATAATTGCTTTACAATGGTGTGTTAGTTTCTGCTTTATAACAAAGTGAATCAGTTATACATATGTTCCCATGTCTCTTCCCTCTTGCATCTCCCTCCCTCCCACCCTCCCTATCCCACCCCTCCAGGCGGTCACAAAGCACTGAGCTGATCTCTGTGTGCTATGCGGCTGCTTCCCACTAGCTATCTACCTTATGTTTGTTAGTGTATATATGTCCATGCCTCTCTCTCGCTTTGTCACAGCTCACCCTTCCCCCTCCCCATATCTTCAAGTCCGTTCTCTAGTAGGTCTGTGTCTTTATTCCTGTCTTACCCCTAGGTTCTTCATGACATTTTTTTTTTCTTAAATTCCATATATATGTGTTAGCATATGGTATTTGTCTTTCTCTTTCTGACTTACTTCATTCTGTGTGACAGACTCTAGGTCTATCCACCTCATTACAAATAGCTCAATTTCGTTTCTTTTTATGGCTGAGTAATATTCCATTGTATATATGTGCCACATCTTTATCCATTCATCTGGTGATGGACACTTAGGTTGTTTCCATCTCCGGGCTATTGTAAATAGAGCTGCAATGAACATTTTGGTACATGACTCTTTTTGAATTATGGTTTTCTCAGGGTATATGCCCAGTAGTGGGATTGCTGGGTCATATGGTAGTTCTATTTGTAGTTTTTTAAGGAACATCCATACTGTTCTCCATAGTGGCTGTACCAATTCACATTCCCACCAGCAGTGCAAGAGTGTTCCCTTTTCTCCACACCCTCTCCAGCATTTATTGTTTCTAGATTTTTTGATGCCATTCTGATTGGTGTGAGATGATATCTCATTGTAGTTTTGATTTGCATTTCTCTAATGATTAATGATGTTGAGCATTCTTTCATGTGTTTGTTGTCAGTCTGTATATCTTCTTTGGAGAAATGTCTATTTAGGTCTTCTGCCCATTTTTGGATTGGGTTGTTTGTTTTTTTGTTATTGAGCTGCATGAGCTGCTTGTAAATTTTGGAAATTAATCCTTTGTCAGTTGCTTCATTTGCAAATATTTTCTCCCGTTCTGAGGATTGTCTTTTGGTCTTGTTTATGGTTTCCTTTGCTGTGCAAAAGCTTTGAAGTTTCATTAGGTCCCATTTGTTTATTTTTGTTTTTATTTCCATTTCTCTAGGAGGTGGGTCAAAAAGGATCTTGCTGTGATTTATGTCATAGAGTGTTCTGCCTATGTTTTCCTCTAAGAGTTTGATAGTGTCTGGCCTTACATTTAGGTCTTTAATCCATTTTGAGCTTATTTTTGTGTATGGTGTTGGGGAGTGATCTAATCTCATACTTTTATATGTACCTGTCCAGTTTTCCCAGCACCACTTATTGAAGAGGCTGTCCTTTCTCCACTGTACATTCCTGCCTCCTTTATCAAAGATGAGGTGACCATATGTGCGTGGGTTTATCTCTGGGCTTTCTATCCTGCTCCATTGATCTTTCTGTTTTTGTGCCAGTACCATACTGTCTTGATTACTGTAGCTTTGTAGTATAGTCTGAAGTCAGGGAGCCTGATTCCTCCAGCTCCATTTTTCGTTCTCAAGATTGCTTTGGCTATTCGGGGTCTTTTGTGTTTCCATACAAATTGTGAAATTTTTTGGTCTAGTTCTGTGAAAAATGCCAGTGGTAGTTTGATAGGGATTGCACTGAATCTGTAGATTGCTTTGGGTAGTAGAGTCATTTTCACAATGTCGATTATTCCAATCCAAGAACATGGTATATCTCTCCATCTATTGACGTATTGTTTTCTTACTTTATAAACTATATTTATGAGTAACCATGTCTGAGGAATTGTGAACTCTTCTCAGCTCTGGTAGCTGGTCAGCATATGTGGGTACATAGGTAGCTCTTGTGTCAGATGTCCACCCTAGCTTGGGAGGGTGCCCTTCTCCCCTAGGCATTAGAGGTTGGGAGGCATAGGTACTGCTTAGATAGGAGCGTGGGTGTGGTGGGCATCTCTGGTGGTCAGCATTTCTAGTATATGAACAGTGAAGGCAGTTCTGTGTGCCTTAGGATTTTGGATGTTGGTTCATTTATAGTAGAGTTTGGTAAACTATGGCCCATGGACCAAATCTGGTCCACCTGCCTGTTTTTGTAAGTAAAGTTTTATTGGACACAGTCATACTCGTTCATTTACATACTACTTTTGGCCACTTTTAAACTATAATGAAAGTTGAGAAGATGTGACAAAAGCCATAAGACCTGCAAAGCTAAGATATTTACTATCTGGTCCTTTTTAGAAAAATTTTGGTAACCTTTGGTTTAGAGGACTATATAAACTCAAGGCAATATTTGTTTACAATTATTAAATCTTCTTTCTGAAACTAGTTTAATATGTATCAGATTATAGTTATCCAGTCTGTAATCTCTCACTTTTTTCTCTCAGGTGTTCAAAGGGGAAACTTTCTGATACAGAGAAGACACTTGGAATCAGACTAGAAAATGAAGGTGTAAGTAGAAACCCTAGTTAAATTTTATGTCTTTTACCTGACTTATGTTAAAATTTTGGGCCCATGAAAAATAAGAAAGATATGATATACGTTACTTTGATTTCTAATTCCGTTGTTTTCTTTGAAGAAGCAGCAGGCATTGAGGATACACACCTTTGGCTTTCTTCTGAGTTGCAAGATTTTTATCTCTGTGCTATCTCTACCTTTGTAAGAGAGACTAACTTGCCTCCATCCCAACCCTTATCTGTGTTGCCTGGCTTCTTTTGGAGAATTTTTTAAAACCATACATCTTTAGGGAAAATAGTTGTTCGGGACTTTTCAGATTCAAGATTTCATATTTATTTGAAAATATTACCAATCTCCTGCTTAATTGGATTTTACATTTTCTATATAAGTATCAGAATAAGAAGTGTCCCAGTGATCTCCATAGCAATACCAACATTTTAAATAATAGTGGCAAAGTGTTTACTAAGCACTCCACATCCAAAAGAATTATATTCCTAAACTAAATGCAAACTTGAAGTTTTAGATTATTTCATATTTTAGGTAATAGAAATACCAAAGTTTAGGGAACTGCTTTGTGTTAAGTATCAGTCTGATCAAGATTCTCTTTTCCCATTTGATATCTTCATAAGAACTAGTCTTAAGGGTAAGTCATAGTCTTAAGTCATGATCTTAAGTCCTAAGTCTTAGATTGTTCCCTTCTCTAATGTATTTGTTACCTGGCTAAAGACTACATCCTGCTTCTATCCTTGCTGAACCTGAAGGCATTGAGATCTGGGATCATGGTGGAAGGGCCAGCAGCTACTGGTTTCCTAGGACCAGTATACCTGGCAGTTAGCTAGAGTAAAGAGCACTGACTACGTGTGTTGAGAGTGTAGCTCTAGTCCAATGCTCTATTTCTAAATAGATTTCCTAATTTTAGATAAATTTGCCTACCAGATGACTTAAGTTCAGTATTAACAGTTATGTAGAGTCACGATAAGGAAAGATTCTTATCAGAGTTTCTGGGATGCTGGCCAAATTCTGTTTATTGACCTGAATGGTGGTTACATAGGTGTTAATATTACAAAAATTAAGCGGTACATTTAATGTCTTGTGCATTTTTCTATAATATATAATTACTTTTTTAAAAGGATGAAGTAGAACAAGTTTACTTGGTATAAGGATAGAAGTGGTTTATTTTGAGTGGTGGGATTATGGGTCATATTTTTTGCTTTTTAAAAGCTTTTCAAAATGTCTTTTAACTATATTATTTTAATTGAAATAAGAAAACTGAAAATACTTTTCTTGCTACCTCCAGGGAAAACAAATGTTCTGCTTCATGGTTTATAATTGAGTGTCCTGTTGTGAGCCTTAGGTCTTAAACCATTTTTGTTCCCTCTTCCAGGGACAGGCAGATATGCTTAATCTACTTTACTCATTTGGGGATTTACTAATTCTCTTTTCTTTCAAGATAATGGTGCTGTTTTATATTTCATGTGTTACGTATGTTTATATGTGCAAGTATCAAACATGTCAGTAGAATATGGGAACTTTTTTGATCAGAGGAGGGGACTCCAGCTGGAACCTGACTTATCTGAAGAAGTGTCAGCCCGACTGCGCCTGGGCAGTGGAAGCAATGGCTTACTCAGGAGGAAGATGTCAATACTTGAGACAAAAGAAAAAAATTGCTCAAGCAAAGAGAGGGATAAAAGGACAGATGATCTTCTTGAACTTACAGAGGTATTGTTTCTTGTTTCTTGTGTTGATCAGAATAAGGGGCATGTTTTTAAATAACCTCAGTTATTTAAGACTTGAGTGAATGTTTTGTTTTGAAGAGTTTCTCCAGGCTAGGGAATGTATGTATGAAGGAAATCAGGCCCAAGGGCTGGTCAGTCACTGGCTACACTGATCATTAGTGATCTGTGAAAGTGGCCTAAGGAATTAGATTAATTTCAGCAAATGTGAGTAGACAGGATTGTCACATATCTTGGAATATAATGGGTTCTTTGTAGATTCTTTTTCTAAACTTAAAATATTTTGAGTTACACTGTATGGGTTTGACATTAGGAAGGAGTTCATTGCAGTTCTTTTTTTTTTTTTTAAACATTTAATTTTATTTGTTTATTTTTGGCTGAGATGCATGGCCTGTGGGATCCCACTTCCCCAACCAGGGATCGAACCCAGGCCCAGGCAGTGAAAGCGCCAAGCCCCAACCACTGGACTGCCAGGGAACTCCCCTTCATTGAAGTTTTTGTTAAGCGATTATGGTTCACTAAAATGTCCCTTTCAATGATTATTGTATTTGAAACGTTTCTGTAAGTAAAAACTTATAGAAAACAAAGAAATGAAGGTAGTTAAAAATTCTCATTTTAAAGGTGAGCCCACATCTTGACTCCTCCATTTTTGTGGTAGTCAGTCCTATTCAGTGAATATTTATTGAGCACTTACTATATGTTGGGCATGCAGGTGGAGAGAGAGAGATCCATAAAATTACAAAATTGTGTTTAGTGGGGGGGAGCAGTATTGAAAATATTTGGATGAAATAACTTCTATTTGGTTTATAGATTCAGGCTTATAGCTTAAATATGCATTTCTCTTTGTAATTCTTCAGAATGATGCCATCTATTCAATAAGGACTCAGTTGCTAGACTGCTGCCTAGTTTTCTAGTTTCTGCTTACTCTCTTCATGTCAAAAGTAGATAGAATGATCTCTGATTCCTAATTTTATTACTTTGATGTTTTAAAATAAAAGTTCAGGAGGTAGATAAGGAAAGTACGAAAATGCTTTTATAGTATTGTGAAAGGAGCAAAGGCTAAGGAGTTACACACTCCTGGGTTCAAATCTTGGCTCTGCCTTTTAATCATCATATGACTTTGACCATGTAACCAAAATTCTCTGAGCTTTACCTCTTCTATAAAATGGTGATAATACTTTCCCCACAAGCAGGGATTAATGGTGTGCTTCAAGCATCTGGTACATGTTTGGCTCATGTATCCCACATGGTAGTGGGATAATTGCGAGTATACTTTAAATATTATTATCAAATTATTGTTTTCAGAAGTTAATAATTGAACTAGCATTTTTTATAAGCATTAGTAGCAAGATTGCTTTGTGCTCCTAAATTGAAATGCTTTCCTACTTCAATTTAGTAGGTCTTTGATGATCTATTTTTCTTAAGGGTCAGGTATTACAGAGATGAAAAGTTTTTTTTGTTTGTTTTTTTTGCGGTACGTGGGCCTCTCACTGTTGCGGCCCCTCCTGTCGCGGAGCACAGGCCCCGGACGCGCAGGCGCAGTGGCCATGGCCCACGGGCCCAGCTGCTCCGCGGCATGTGGGATCTTCCCGGACCGGGGCACGAACCCGTGTCCCCTGCATCGGCAGGCGGACTCCCAACCACTGCACCACCAGGGAAGCCCTGAAAAGCTTTTTTCAATCTCAGACTTTCAGTATCTGAGTGGTTCCATATTAAAGTAGCAACCTCTGGACTTTGTAATTCAGGACATGGAAAAGGAAATCAGTAATGCTCTAGGCCATGGCCCACAGGATGAGATCCTAAGTAGTGCTTTCAAATTACGAATCACTCGAGGAGATATCCAGACCTTGAAGAACTATCACTGGCTCAATGATGAAGTAAGTTGTCTTTTTTTCCCCCTTTGACTATCATTATGCTTAGTCATTTTCTGTCTGTAACCATAGTGGTTTCTACACAATTAAAAGGGGCTGGTAAAGCAGCTTTAGTTTTTCTAAAACTAAAACATCTTAAACCTTAAAAACATGATTAATTCTGATTGTTTGCTGCCTTTAATTAGCAATGTTTCCCTCTTCTGCATTTGTGCTTTGTTTCATCCACCACTTACTAGTCTTAAGTGAGAGTTTTATAAATCCTGGGTGCAAGTGATAAATGGAAGGAAGCAAGCGATACTTTATTTTAGATTAATTCTTATAGGAGCCAGTTTATTTTTTCAATAATAAAGGGATATATTGATCACTGTATGTACACTATGTGATTTTTTTCTTTATTTCATTTGAGTGATAACTGTAAAATTTGCCTAGTTGTCATCTTGTATCCTTATGTATTTAGCTAAAGCTAGCTCTTGGTTCTTGCCAATTTCCCAGTTGGTTCTTTACCCAGCTGCTCAGCCCCTGCATTTTCTCCCTTTGCCTTCCTTCCTCCCGCTATAACTAGTGACATATAAACACATTCTTGTAAAATTAGAATGTTTCTGTTTCACATTATAAATGTAATATGTTTATTATAGAAAATTTAGAAAAGTGAAGGAAAAACATTATCGTTTGAAAGTGGCACAACTCAAAAATAAACAAAATACTAATGTTTTGGTGTATTTCCTTCCATTTAATTTTTTTTAATTGAGGTGTAATTTATATATAGTAAAATTCACTTCCAGTTAATATTTTTGCATATTTTGTGTGTGATATAGTTACATATACATTTTCATTGTTGCAGACTTTCTCCTTGAGTTCTTTCTCTTGTCTCTCTTACTCATATGCCTCAAAAGTACAGTCTCATTCCTTCTTTTTTTTTTTTTCCATTCCTTCTTAATCCCTCCCATTTTGCACTGATCATTTTTTTTTCTAATACATTTATTTATTTTATTTTTGGCTGCTTTGGGTCTTTGTTGCTGCGTGCGGGCTTTCTCTAGTTGCGGTGAGCGGGGGCTACTCTTTGTTGCGGTGCGGTGGCTTCTCTTGTTGCGGAGCACAGGCTCTAGGTGCGTGGGCTTCAGTAGTTGTGGCATGCAGGCTCAGTAGTTGTGGCACACAGGCTTATTTGCTCTGCGGCTTATGGGATCTTCCCGGACCAGGGATCGAACCGTGTCCCCTGCATTGGCAGGTGGATTCTTAACCACTGCGCCACCAGGGAAGTCCCTGCACTGATCATTTTTTGTTTTCCATCTTCTGTCATAGACAGCCCTTTTATCCCCTTCCTTAGTGCCTTCCCTTCCCTCAGCTTATTTTCTAATTCATCCTAATTGAGTTAGGTAGAAATCTAGTTTTGATAATATACTTGCCATATTCCAACATTTACTCTCTTGATATTACAGGTCATTAATTTTTACATGAATCTCCTGGTGGAAAGAAATAAAAAACAAGGGTATCCAGCACTTTATGCATTCAGTACTTTCTTCTATCCAAAATTAAAGTCTGGGGGTTACCAAGCAGTGAAAAGATGGACCAAAGGGGTCAATCTCTTTGAACAGGAACTTATTCTGGTGCCTATTCATCGGAAGGTACATTGGAGCCTGGTGGTAAGTCGAGAGGTTTAATTGTTGGAGTTTGGATAATGACTGTTTTGTTAAATGCAGGCATATCTCAGAGATATTGCAGGTTCAGTTACAGACCACCACTGTAAAGCAAATATCACAATAAAGAGAGTGACATCAATTTCTTGGTTTCCCAGTGCATATAAAAGTTATGTTTACACTACACTGTAGTCTATTAAGTCTGCAATAACACTGTATCTAAAAAACAATCTACATACCTTAATTAAAAAATACTTATTGCTAAATACTTTTTATGCTAACCATCATTTGAGCCTTCAGTGAGCTGTAATCTTTTCACAACAGCATCAACGGTCACTGATCACAGATCACCATAACAAGTATATTAATAATGAAAAAGTTTGAAATGTGAAGAATTACCAAGATATGACACTCAGACATGAAGTGAGCAAACACTGTTAGAAAAATGATGCTGATAGACTTGCTTAATGCAGGGTTGCCACAGACCTTCAATTTGTGAAAAATGCAGTGTCTGCAAAGCACAATAAAATGAAGTGTGCTGGTAATGAAGGCGACTCTTCTGTCTAGTGAGAGTCCTGTAGTATATGTTAAAGGCATACTCTGCAGAGTCCCTTCTTAGTTCTTGAGTTGAACAACTTAGAAAGCTACAAGACAGTCTGTAGTGGAGGAGCTTTGATTTTTAATAGGAATTTTAATACACGTGGGTTATTTTATTACTTTTGTTTACAAGATGATAACGGGTTTATTGTAGTAAAGGTATAAAGAAAAAGGCAAAAAAAAAGTCTCATCACTCTGAGAGGACCACTAATGTTTTAAGGAATAAGTTTCTATGCCTTTCTCTAGGAATAGAAAAATATAATTTTATAGACATGGAGCTCATATCATCTGTGATGTTTTATGAAAAATGTGTCTTAGAAATCCATTCATGTTGGTACGTATATTTTTTTAAATGCTTATCTTTTTAGAAATAAAATTCTCATTTTTTGTGATGGTTGTTTCTGGATGTTGCATTTTTCCATTATAGGTGATAGACCTAAGAAAAAAGTGTCTTAAATATCTGGATTCTATGGGACAAAAGGGCCACAGGATCTGTGAGATTCTCCTGTAAGTAAAGGCTTAAAAACTTCAGTGTTGCCTCAGTGTGCCCTTTGTTAAGTGGTCTTTCTTCTTTCCATCCTCTGGTGGATGGTAGTCTAATGTGTAGTGAGAGCTCTCTTCCTAGTTGTTCACAACTTGACCTGAATCCATCTTTTTGTCTAAAAATAACCCCCAAATCTGATCTTAACTGAGAAATCTTAATAGCATCACTGAAAACAAGTTTGTCATATGTTATAATGTAAAATATATTTGATGAGAATCCTGTGATTTGAATTAGATTTCTCTGGGATTGATACATTAGTTCTCTGAATTCTTAAGCCCACTCACTGATGTCTCTGTGCTTTCCATGATGGTTTGGTTCATCTCATAGAACCTGGAGGTAATTTTTAAGTTAAAACATGGTTTGTAGGTAACTGTTTTAATAGTAATTGCTAGAAACCTGCCTTTAAAGCATAGCCATCTATTAGCTATGTAAAGTGATGACAAGAATTTCACAGAGAGGAAGCAAATCAGTGAAATAAGTCTATTTTGAAACACTTATGCTCACTGGAAGCAATTGCAGGTTCCAGTTTTTAATTTTAGTAAGGATACTTGGATAATTTTAATAAGGATACTTTAGTAAGGAACTCTTGTTGAGTGATGTGAAGAAAAGTTAACAATAATTCAGTTCTTTCTTTTTTGATGTTGTTTTAGTGTAAAAGATCCTTTTTATTTATGGGTGTTTATCTTGAATAAAAAATGTAGAGAAGAAATTTTTTAAAATCATAAGATACACCAAATTGTTTATAAAGCAGTTATCTCCTCCTAGTCCTTTCTGCTTAAGATGTATGTAAAATGTGCATACATACATACGTGTGCACATACACATACATATAATCGCATACTTACGAATGTTTTCATTGGAATCATACAGCAAAATTTTGTCTGTTGCTTATAATAGGATACCAAAAAACCATACTTTTATAACATTCATACTTCCCCCCTCCTCTTTTTTAATATATGAAGAGTTCAGCTTCTTTGGGTATCTGAGGCCCCCTCCCTTTCCTGATGCCCCTAGTCCAACTTTTCTCAATTTTTTTCATTATCACCTCCCCACTCCAAAATTTTTTTTAATTTAATTTCTCCATGACAAGAGAAAATAGTATTAAGGAAGAGACTTTTTTTGTTTGTTGGGTTGAGCTTTAAAGGGCTACAAATCATTGAAATAAGATTTTTGCCTTCTAAGAACCAGTTTTCACCTCTGTGGGGGTGATATTGCTGCTCCAGTTGTGAGCGCATGCCCTAGCATAGCACTGGTTTCCCTTTTATGTAGGTTAGGATGAGAACTGAGATGCCTGTACATTTGATAACCCTCTGGAGATTTGGATAAAATTAAATCACTCTCAATACTTAAGTACATATCACCTAGGAATGAGGAAATTCTCTTACATAACCACAATGCCATTATCACACTTAAGAAAGTTGACAACCACTAATGTGTAATATATGATTCATGTTCTGATATCATCAGGTATCTTTTATAGCTTTTTTTCCTAATCCAGGAAGTCAGTCAGGGTTCATGCATGTAAGTAATGTCTCTTTAGTCTCTCTTAGTTTAGAATAGTCTCCTACATTTTTTTTTGTTTTCCATGGCAGTGCCTTTTCTTTTTAAGACTCCAGGCCAGATGTCTTGTTTTATATCTATTTTTAAGTGAGAAAAAGCAAGTTATAGAATGAAGTACTTTTTTTAATAGAATAAAATGTGTGTTTTAAAATGGGGTGGAGTAGAGAACTAGAAGAACAAACAGCAAACCACTAATAGTAAATATTTCCATAGTGGTTATTATGGGGTCTTTTGCATTTTACATATTATGTTTTAATTTTTAAAATATAACCATATATAATTTTTGTAATCAGAAAACACAAAATAAGATGTAAAAAAGCCAAAAACAATCATATTTAAAAAAATCTGACAGAGATGGCTTTGAGAATGGCAGGTCTATTAAACATCACTATGTCTTTGTAGTCATAATGCTAAGTCTCCACAGGGATTCATCAGTATATTCCTTCTTTGCTGTTTTTTCAGTCAGTATTTACAGGATGAAAGTAAGACCAAAAGAAATATTGACCTGAATGTTTTGGAGTGGACCCACTACAGCATGAAGCCACATGTAAGTGGTGATCATCTGTATTTCAAATACTTTGTTGCATTTCCTGTCAGTAGCGTATTATTTAGACTTGGCTTCCTTCCTCCCCTTACTCACTCATCCTTAGGCATGCATTCTCCTGAGGTGTACATCGTTAGAATGATCACTTCTAAATCTTCAGAAATTCATTTAACCAAGTTGTTTGCTTTTAAGCCTTTATCTTGTTTCTTAAACTATAAATGTTAAATATCTGCATGTCTCAAAAAATTGAGGAAAAAACACAACACAATAAATTCAAGCCAGCTACTTTTCTTGGTTGGCATTAATGGAAGTTTTAAAGCTCCTGTTCAAAACTTACCTGGAGAAATTTGTATATTTAGATCTTAAGCGTCCGATGCTGTGAGTCCTCAAGAGTCAGGTGTGCTATTTGTGAATGTGCTTTGGATCTTGCCAGATTTGAATCTCATTCAGGGTTTAAAAATGCATACATCTGGGACTTCCCCAGTAGCGCAGTGGTTAAGAATCCTCTTGCCAATGCAGGGAACACGGGTTCGAGCCTTGGTCCGGGAAGATCCCACATGCCGCAGAGCAACTAAGCCCGTGCACCATAACTACTGAGCCTGCACTCTAGAGCCTGCGAGCCACAACTACTGAGCTTGTGCACCACAACTACTGAAGCCCGAGCACTTAGAGCCTGTGCTCCACAACAAGAGAAGGCACCACAATGAAAAGGCTGCGCACTGCAACGAAGAGTAGCACCCGCTCGTTGCAACTAGAGAAAGCCTGCTTGCAGAAACAAAGACTCAATGCAGCCAAAAAATAATTAATTAACGCAGGGCTTCCCTGGTGGCGCAGTGGTTGAGAGTCCACCTGCCAATGCAGGGGACACGGGTTCGTGTCCCGGTCCGGGAGGATCCCACATGCCGCGGAGCGGCTGGGCCTGTGAACCATGGCCGCTGAGCCTGCGCCTCCGGAGCCTGTGCTCCGCAGCGGGAGAGGCCACAACAGTGAGAGGCCCGCATACCGGGAAAAAAATAAAATAAAAGCATACATCTTTTAGCCCTAATGGCTCCTTTTCTTTAAAAAAAAAAAAAAAATTATTTATTTATTGAGCAGTATTGGGTCTTAGTTGCGTCACGTGGGATCTTTATTGCCGCGTGCTGGATCTTTTTTTTTTCTTTTTTCTTGCACAGTTTACCCTTCCCCCTCCCCATATCCTCAAGTCCATTCTCTAGTAAGTCTGTGTCTTTTTTCCTGTTTCACCCCTAGGTTCTTCATGACATTTTTTTTCTTAAACTCCATATATATGTGTTAGCATACGGTATTTGTCTCTCTCTTTCTGACTTACTTCACTCTGTATGACAGACTCTAGGTCTATCCACCTCATTACAAATAGCTCAATTTCGTTTCTTTTTATGGCTGAGTAATATTCCATTGTATATATGTGCCACATCTTCTTTATCCATTCATCCGATGATGGACACTTAGGTTGTTTCCATCTCCGGGCTATTGTAAATAGAGCTGCAATGAACATTTTGGTACATGACTCTTTTTGAATTATGGTTTTCTCAGGGTATATGCCCAGTAGTGGGATTGCTGGGTCATATGGTAGTTCTATTTGTAGTTTTTTAAGGAACCTCCATACTGTTCTCCACAGTGGCTGTATCAATTTACATTCCCACCAACAGTGTAAGAGGGTTCCCTTTTCTCCACACCCTCTCCAGCATTTATTGTTTCTAGATTTTTTGATGATGGCCATTCTGACTGGTGTGAGGTGATATGTCGTTGTAGATTTGCATTTCTCTGATGATTACTGATGTTGAGCATTCTTTCATGTGTTTGTTGGCAGTCTATATCTTCTTTGGAGAAATGTCTATTTAGGTCTTCTGCCCATTTTTGGATTGGGTTGTTTGCTTTTTTTGTTATTAAGCTGCATGAGCTGCTTATAAATTTTGGAGATTAATCCTTTGTCAGTTGCTTCATTTGCAAATATTTTCTCCCATTCTGAGGGTTGTCTTTTGGTCTTGTTTATGGTTTCCTTTGCTGCGTAAAAGCTTTTAAGTTTCATTAGGTCCCATTTATTTTTGTTTTTATTTCCATTTCTCTAGGAGGTGGGTCAAAAAGGACCTTGCTGTGATTTATGTCATAGAGTGTCCTGCCTATGTTTTCCTCTAAGAGTTTGATAGTGTCTGGCCTTACATTTAGGTCTTTAATCCATTTTGAGCTTATTTTTGTGTATGGTGTTAGGGAGTGATCTAATCTCATACTTTTACATGTAGCTGTCCAGTTTTCCCAGCACCACTTATTGAAGAGGCTGTCCTTTCTCCACTGTACATTCCTGCCTCCTTCATCAAAGATAAGGTGACATATGTGCGTGGGTTTATCTCTGGGCTTTCTATCCTGTTCCATTGATCTATATTTCTCTTTTTGTGCCAGTACCATACTGTCTTGATTACTGTAGCTTTGTAGTATAGTCTGAAGTCAGGAAGCCTGATTCCTCCAGCTATGTTTTTCGTTCTCAAGATTGCCTTGGCTATTCGGGGTCTTTTGTGTTTCCATACAAATTGTGAAATTTTTTGTTCTAGTTCTGTGAAAAATGCCAGTGGTAGTTTGATAGGGATTGCATTGAATCTGTAGATTGCTTTGGGTAGTAGAGTCATTTTTACAATGTTGATTCTTCCAATCCTAGAACATGGTATATCTCTCCATCTATTTGTATCATCTTTAATTTCTTTCATCAGTGTCTTATAATTTTCTGCATACAGGTCTTTTGTCTCCTTAGGTAGGTTTATTCCTAGATATTTTATTCTTTTTGTTGCAATGGTAAATGGGAGTGTTTTCTTGATTTCACTTTCAGATTTTTCATCCTTAGTGTATAGGAATGCCAGAGATTTCTGCATTAATTTTGTATCCTGCTGCTTTACCAAATTCATTGATTAGCTCTAGTAGTTTTCTGATAGCATCTTTAGGATTCTCTATGTATAGTATCATGTCATCTGCAAATAGTGACAGCTTTACTTCTTTTCCGATTTGGATTCCTTTTATTTCCTTTTCTTCTCTGATTGCTGTGGCTAAAACTTCCAAAACTATGTTGAATAAGAGTGGTGAGAGTGGGCAACCTTGTCTTGTTCCTGATCTTAGTGGAAATGCTTTCAGTTTTTCACCATTGAGGATGATGTTGGCTGTGGGTTTGTCATATATGGCCTTTATTATGTTGAGGAAAGTTCCCTCTATGCCTACTTTCTGCAGAGTTTTTATCATAAATGGGTGTTGAATTTTGTCAAAAGCTTTCTCTGCATCTATTGAGATGATCATATGGTTTTTCTCCTTCAGTTTGTTAATATGGTGTATCACGTTGATTGATTTGCATATACTGAAGAATCCTTGCATTCCTGGAATAAACCCCACTTGATCATGGTGTATGATCCGTTTAATGTGCTGTTGGATTCTGTGTGCTAGTATTTTGTTGAGGATTTTTGCATCTACGTTCATCAGTGATATTAGCCTGTAGTTTTCTTTCTTTGTGACATCCTTGTCTGATTTTGGTATCAGGGTGATGGTGGCCTCGTAGAATGAGTTGGGGAGTGTTCCTCCCTCTGCTATATTTTGGAAGAGTTTGAGAAGGATAGGTGTTAGCTCTTCTCTAAATGTTTGATAGAATTCGCCTGTGAAGCCATCTGGTCCTGGGCTTTTGTTTGTTGGAAGATTTTTAATCACAGTTTCAATTTCAGTGCTTGTGATTGGTCTGTTCATATTTTCTATTTCTTCCTGATTCAGTCTTGGCAGGTTGTGCCTTTCTAAGAATTTGTCCATTTCTTCCAGGTTGTCCATTTTATTGGCATAGAGTTGCTTGTAGTACTCTCTCATGATATTTTGTATTTCTGCAGTGTCAGTTGTTACTTCTCCTGTTTCATTTCTAATTCAATTGATTTGAGTCTTCTCCCTTTTTTTCTTGATGAGTCTGGCTAATGGTTTATCAATTTCGTTTATCTTTTCAAAGAACCAGCTTTTAGTTTTATTGATCTTTGCTATTGTTTCCTTCATTTCTTTTTCATTTATTTCTGATCTGATTTTTATGATTTCTTTCCTTCTGCTAACTTTGGGGTTTTTTTGTTCTTCTTTCTCTAATTGCTTTAGGTGCAAGGTTAGGTTATTTGAGATGTTTCCTGTTTCTTAAGGTAGGATTGTATTGCTATAAACTTCCCTCTTAGAACTGCTTTTGCTGCATCCCATAGATTTTGAGTCGTCGTGTCTCCATTGTCATTTGTTTCTAGATATTTTTTGATTTCCTCTTTGATTTCTTCAGTGATCACTTCGTTATTAAGTAGTGTATTGTTTAGCCTCCATGTGTTTGTATTTTTTACAGATCTTTTCCTGTAATTGATACCTAGTCTCATGGCATTGTGGTCGGAAAAGATACTTGATACAATTTCAATTTTCTTAAATTTACCAAGGCTTGATTTGTGACCCAAGATATGATCTATCCTGGAGAATGTTCCATGAGCACTTGAGAAAAATGTGTATTCTGTTGTTTTTGGATGGAATGTCCTATAAATATCAATTAAGTCCATCTTGTTTAATGTATCATTTAAAGTTTGTGTTTCCTTATTTATTTTCATTTTGGATGATCTGTCCATGGGTGAAAGTGGGGTGTTAAAGTCCCCTACTATGAATGTGTTACTCTCGATTTCCCCTTTTATGGCTGTTAGTATTTGCCTTATGTATTGAGGTGCTCTTATGTTGGGTGCATAAATATTTACAATTGTTATATCTTCTTCTTGGATCGATCCCTTGATCATTATGTAGTGTCCTCCTTTGTCTCTTCTACTAGTCTTTATTTTAAAGTCTACTTTGTCTGATATGAGAATTGCTACTCCAGCTTTCTTTTGGTTTCCATTTGCATGAAATATCTTTTTCCAGCCCCTTACTTTCAGTCTGTATGTGTCTCTAGGTCTGAAATGGGTCTCTTGTAGACAGCAGATATATGCGTCTTGTTTTTGTATCCATTCAGCCAATCTGTGTCTTTTGGTGGGAGCATTTAGTCCATTTACATTTAAGGTAATTATCGATATGTATGTACCCATTCCCATTAATTGTTTTGGGTTCGTTATTGTAGGTCTTTTCCTTCTCTTGTGTTTCTTGCCTAGAGAAGTTCCTTTAGCAGTTGTTGTAGAGCTGGTTTGGTGGTGCTGAACTCTCTCAGCTTTTGCTTGTCTGTAAAGGTTTTAATTTCTCCCTCAAATCTGAATGAGATCCTTGCTAGGTAGAGTAATCTTGGTTGCAGGTTTTTCTCCTTCATCACTTTCAATATGTCCTGCCACTCCCTTCTGGCTTGCAGAGTTTCTGCTGAAAGGTCAGCTGTTAACCTTATGGGGATTCCCTTGTGTGTTATTTGTTGTTTTTCCCTTGCTGCTTTTAATATGTTTTCTTTGTATTTAATTTTTGACAGTTTGATTAATATGTGTCTTGGCGTATTTCTCCTTGGATTTATCCTGTATGGGACTCTCTCTGCTTCCTGGACTTGATTAACTATTTCCTTTCCCATATTAGGGAAGTTTTCAATTATAATCTCTTCAAATATTTTCTCAGTCCCTTTCTTTTTCTCTTCTTCTTCTGGAACCCCTATAATTCGAATGTTGGTGCGTTTAATGTTGTCCCAGAGGTCTCTGAGACTGTCCTCAGTTGTTTTCATTCTTTTTTCTTTTCTGCATCAGTTATTTCCACTATTTTATCTTCCAGGTCACTTATCCGTTCTTCTGCCTCAGTTATTCTGCTATTAATCCCATCTAGAGTATTTTTCATTTCATTTATTGTGTTGTTCATCATTGTTTGTTTCTAGGTCCTTGTTAAATGTTTCTTGCATTTTGTCTATTCTATTTCCAAGATTTTGGATCATCTTTACTATCATTATTCTGAATTTTTTTTTCAGGTAGACTGCCTATTTCCTCTTCATTTGTTAGGTCTGGTGGGTTTTATCTTGCTTCTTCATCTGCTGTGTGTTTTTCTGTCTTCTCATTTTGCTTATCTTACTGTGTTTGGGGTCTATTTTCTGCAGGCTGAAGGTTCGTAGTTCCTGTTGTTTTTGGTGTCTGTCCCCAGTGGCTAAGGTTGGTTCAGTGGTTTGTGTAGGCTTCCTGGTGGAGGGTACTAGTGCCTGTGTTCTGGTGGATGAGGCTGGATCTTGTCTGTCTGGTGGGCAGGTCCACATCTGGTAGATTTTTGGGGTGTCTGTAGACTTATTATGATTTTAGGCAACCTCTCTGCTAGTGGGTGGGGTTGTGTTCCTGTCTTGCTAGTTGTTTGGCATAGGGTGTCCAGCACTGTAGCTTGCTGGTCGTTGAGTGAAGCTGTGTGTTGGTGTTGAGATGGAGATCTCTGGGAGACTTTCGCTGCTTGATATTATGTGCAGCTGGGAGGTGTCTTGTGGACCAGTGTCCTGAAGTTGGCTCTCCCACCTCAGAGGCACAGCACTAACTCCTGGCTGCAGCACCAAGAGCCTTTCATCCACACGGCTCAGAAGAAAAGGGAGAAAAAGTAGAAAGAATTAGTAGAAGTAGAAAGAAAGAAAGGAGGGAGGGAGGGAGCAAGGAAGGAAGGAGGGAAGTCAGGATAAAAAGACAAAGTAAAATAAAATAAAGTAAGATAAAATATAATGAAGTTATTAAAATAAAAAATAATTACTAAGAGAAAAAAAAACAAAAAAATGGATGGGTAGAACCCGGAACAAATGGTGGAAGCAAAACTATACAGACAAAATCTCACACAGAAGCATACACATACACACAAAAAAAGGAAAAGGGGAAAGAATAATAAATCTTGCTCTCAAAGTCCATCTCTTCAATTTGGGATGATTCGTTGTCTACTCATGTATTCCACTGATGCAGGGTACATCAAGTTGATTGTGGAGCTTTAATCCGCTGCTCCTGAGGCGGCTGGGAGAGATTTCCCATTCTCTTCTTTGTTCTCACAGCTCCCAGGGCTCAGCTTTGGATTTGGCCCCGCCTCTGCGTGTAGGTCGCCGGAGGGCATCTGTTCTTTGCTCAGACAGGACGGAGTTAAAGGAGCCGCTGATTCGGAGGCTCTGGCTCACTCAGGCCAGGGCGGGGGTGGGGGTGGGGTAGGGAGGGGCACGGAGTGCAGGGCGAGCCTGCGGCGGCAGAGGCCAGAGTGATGTTGCGCCAGCCTGAGGCGCTCCGTGCGTTCTCCTGGGGGAGTTGTCCCTGGATCTCAGGACCCTGGCAGTGGTGGGCTGCACAGGCTCCCCGGAAGGGGGGTGTGGATAGTGACCTGTGTTCGCACACAGGCTTCTTGGTGGTGGCAGTAGCGGCCTTAGCGTCTCATTTCTGTCTCGGGCGTCCGCACCTTTAGCCGCGGCTCGCGCCTGTCTCTGGAGCTCCTTTAAGCAGCGTTCTTAATCTCCTCTCCTCGTGCACCAGGAAATAAAGAGGGAAGAAAAAGTCTCTTGCCTCTTCGGCAGGTCCAGACTTGTCCCCGGACTCCCTCCCGGCTAGCCGTGGTGCACTAACGCCCTGCAGGCTGTGTTCACGCTGCCAACTCCAGTCCTCTCCCGGGCGCTCCGACCGGAAACCCGGAAACCGAAACCCAAGCTTCAGCTCGCAGCCCCGCCCTCCCTGGCGGGTGAGCAGACAAGCCTCTCGGGCTGGTGAGTGCTGGTCGGCACCGATCCTCTGTGCTGGAATCTCCCCACTTTGCCCTCCGCACCCCTGTGGCTGCGCTCTTCTCCGCGGCTCCGAAGCTCCCCGCCTCCGCCACCCGCAGTCTCCGCCCGCGAAGGGGCTTCCTAGTGTGTGGTCACTTTTCCTCCTTCACAGCTCCTTCTCGCTGGTGCAGGACCTGTCCCTATCCTTTTGTCTCTGTTTATTCTTTTGCCCTACCCAGGTACGTGGGGGGTTTCTTAACTTTAGGGAGGTCTGAGGTCTTCTGCCAGCGTTCAGTAGGTGTTCTGTAGGAGTTGTTCCACGTGTAGATAGATGTATTTCTGGTGTATCTGTGGGGAGGAAGGTGGTCTCCGTGTCTTACTCTTCCGCCATCTTCCCGGAAGTCCCCGTGCTGGATCTTTAGTTGCGGCAAGTGGGATCTTTTGTTGCAGCATGTGAACTCTTTTTTTTTTTTTTGCAGTACGCGGGCCTCTCACTGTTGTGACCTCTCCCATTGCGGAGCACAGTCTCCGGACACACGGGCTCAGCGGCCACGG
Organism: Phocoena phocoena; assembly: GCF_963924675.1. Classification (NCBI taxonomy): domain Eukaryota; kingdom Metazoa; phylum Chordata; class Mammalia; order Artiodactyla; family Phocoenidae; genus Phocoena; species Phocoena phocoena. Next base: position 64,271,404 of record NC_089222.1, read on the forward strand.
CTCACGGGCCCAGCCGCTCTGCGGCATGTGGGATCCTCCCGGACCGGGGCACGAACCCGTGTCCCCTGCATCAGCAGGCGGACTCTTAACTACTGCGCCACCAGGGAAGCCCATGTGAACTCTTAGTTGTGGCATGTGGGATCTAGTTCCCGGACCAGGGTTTGAACCCATGCCCCCTGCAGTGGGAGCATGGAGTCTTTGCCACTGGACCGCCAGGGAAGTCCCCTAATGGCTCCTTTTTAAAGTAAGCTACATGAGTTCAATTTTAGCCCTAACCTCTATATAATGGTTTGACTATCTTTATCCAAAAGCATTTTCATTTCTAAGCTGAATAATTAGAAGAGTAAGTGTTGAGATTTCCTGAGGAAAGCACAGATAAAAGAAGAGTTTGTTAGGATGAGTAACTGTGTTCTGGAATGGGAAATGTAATAAAGAAGACAAATTCTCTTCATTTGTGTGGTGGAGTCTATAGTTCTTTCCACTCTGTGATAGATGCTGGGCTCAGGAGAGAAGTTTGAGGTACCTACCATATGTATGGGTGGTGTGCATTTTCAATCTTCTCCTTTTTACAATAATCATGTGTATTTTTTTGAATAAAAATTGAGTTGTTGTCATCTAGTATGTTTTCCAGCAGTGGAATTAGAGTCTCTTATTCCCCTTATAACTGACAGCCAAAGTGTGTAAGGGGCTGGCCAAGATTAGTGCAACACGGGCTTGGGGAATGTGTGAGTTTACTTCACCTGGGCTTGGAATCCACCACCTTTGGTTTATGGTGCCTTTAAGTGCTGCTTGCAAGCAGTAGTGTTTTTTTTTTTCAGGACAGAACTGAACATCATGGCAAGCTTTCCTAACTGGTTAAACCCTATAAAGAGGCTTTTTTCTCTCTCCTGCTTGCAGCTGTGGGGGTCCAAAGCAGTAGTCTTAGTTTTCCAGGTAGGGAAGACAAGTCAGACTCTGCAGTATGGAAATAGGTTAGTTGTATTGTAAGCATATCTCTGGTTGAACCACACTTAGCCATTTTCAAAATTTATGAATGCCTTTGAAAGAATTCTGACTAGAATTCCTGTTCCTGGTAATAAAACTTCTTTCAGTTTGCTTTATATGAGAGCTGAGAGATTGAACTCTCACTTTGCTTTTCTCTTTCCTTCTAAAAAACATTTTCCATGAGGCTCACATACTCCATGTCATGGGTTGGGTTTTTATGCCACATAAAGACTAATTGTGTTTGCGTGTGTGTGTTTGTGTAATACCAGATTTAACATTTACCTTTATAATATTGTTTATCCACAGTAATATTTAGAAAAAGTCAAAGGAGTTTGTATTTGATGAAATTTCACCCCTTCCTCTCTTCTTTTTTTGTAATTTTAGGAGATTCCTCAACAGTTGAATGGGAGTGATTGTGGAATGTTTACTTGTAAATATGCAGATTATATCTCTAGGGACAAACCTATCACATTTACTCAGGTGAGTGGAGACCCCTCCTCATCCTTTTACTTGTTATTAAACAAGATAAACTCAGAGCATGTTACCAGTGCCTGGCACACATTAAGCTGTTAATAATGGTAGTTGTGCTACTATTATTGCTGTAAACCTTGGCCATAGCCCTACTCTTGCTAGTATCAGGGTTTGTCACTGTATCTGCTCTCACGTTTATCCTAGTCTTTGGTGACCAGTGGGGCAATTTGCATATCTCTGAACTCCAGTGTTCATTGGTTCTTGAGTGATACTAATATTTTTAGCCAAAGAAGGAGGCACATCAGAATATGTAACAGCATGGGGAAATCAGGCCTTGTGAGAACTTAAGCTGCAGGTCTAAGATGTAACTATGAATGCTGATTTTCCCTTCTGTTCTGATTATTTTTGGTTCTCCATAGCTCTGCATTTGAGTGGAAATTCAAATATGTTGAGAACTCTTGAGTATTTATGTTTGTAATAGTGGATTCTCAGTCTTTTTACAACCAAGGACAACCTCCTTTAAAAAATAGTTTGCTTTGGGCTTCCCTGGTGGTGCAGTGGTTGAGAGTCCGCCTGCCGATGCAGGGGACGCGGGTTCGTGCCCCGGTCCGGGAAGATCCCACATGCCGCGGAGCGGCTGGGCCCGTGAGTCATGGCCGCTGAGCCTGCACATCCAGAGCCTGTACTCTGCAACGGGAGAGGCCACAGCAGTGGGAGGCCCGCGTACGGCAAAAAAAAAAAAAAAAAAAAAAATAGTTTGCTTTAACAGACCTCATTTTGATAGCTACCAAATTGTACATATTGAATAGTAGGACTTATAATAACCCCATTCTAAGCTTTTGAACAACGTGAACTAACTAGGGCTCCCATGCTGAATTAATAAAATTGGTTAGCTTCAGCAGTTTTACTAAGAATAAATATGTAGTTTTTTACTACAAGTTTTGAGCTATTTAAAATAATTTATGAATCCATGTGTTAAGACTTTTTAGGCCTCTTCACACTAGTGTATAGTAAAATGGTATATCCAACTATTTATAAGGAAACTCCAGGAGTTCCTCAAGGGTGTCTGATTTCATCAAAAAGAGTTACAGGTGATTTTGGATTTGTCTTGCATGTTGTTGCTTTGAAAATTGGACCATGTAGTGATTATCAGTTAAAGCAGAATAATATATTAAGAAAAGCCTCTAATTCTTTGATGCTTCTAAAGAAGGATTTATTTATTCTCTGAACCTAATCACATGAGATTTGAAGGGGGGATGTTGCTATTTGAACAGAATTGGCCATGGACAACATTTGGTATAGCACAGAGTAATTTGCAGGTTTGTTTTTTTCTTTATTTAAACAGACTTCATGTTTTTCTCATAAGAGAGCAGAATATGTTAATTTTAGAATGTTTTGAAATACAGGTAAGTAGAAAAGTTACTTTTTGTGCCGCCACTTAGCTATTTTCCTTTTTGGTACACGTTTTTGTTATGAAGTTGTTGTTGGACTCTATTGTATAATTCTGCATCCTGCTTTGATTTTCCTTAACACGTAAAAATGCTTATGATACATATAATAATACAAATAACCTCCTTTTTTTATGGCTTTGTAAGTCTGTACCATGATGTGGAAAAGTCAAGGCTTACACAAAGGACATTGACATCCTACTTTATTTACACGCTACAACTAAAGGTTGTTGACACTGGGCACTTTCATGTGTGATGTATGTGTTACTTGTGGATTCTCTGCAGCACCAGATGCCTCTGTTCCGGAAGAAGATGGTGTGGGAAATCCTTCATCAGCAGTTGCTGTGAGAACGCCCTGCCGCAGTCCCTCCTGCTGCTGGTGGTTCTTTCACAGATGGACGTTTCCATATACCTCATGCATTGTGGGTTAAAAAGTCCCTGCATCACCTCTGTTCTCTCACAGGTACCGAGCTGTTAGAAGTGCATGAAGGCCCCTCTCTGCACCCTAGTCCTGACTTGGTGTGTGGAGGGCTGCTTGCAACCCTGTTTATAAGGCCATGCCTGCTCAGAGCCCTGGACTATCAACCCACACAAGAACAAACACTAATTAATACTTTTTTTAAGATTTTTTTTTTTCCCTGTGAATGTGGGAAATGCAGGATTTATTCTATGATTTTTCTGTGTGTTCATGTGTATTCATTCACTCACTCATTTGCAAACATAATGGGCAGTGGCTGTTTTCTGCTGCTCTTTTGAAGTTAACTCTGAATTTCTCATTTGAACTATTTATTTCTGAAAGGAATGTTAAGCTGCCCCTGCTGAAGATCAGGAGGGAAATCAGTGGGGGGCGGAAGGGTTAATTAACTTCTCTAGCTGGAGCAGTAACTGCCAACTTGAAGCAGGAGGTCTTCTTTCTTTTGAGGCTTGAAAATGCCAGGAGAAGCGCTGTGGTGTAGGGCTCTGGTTGCCTTTCAGAGGAAGTTCCACACTACAGCATTGGCACAGTGTCGTGGAAAAGTGGAACTGTGGCCAAGGAACTCTGGCTATCCAAGTGTCTTCAGAAGAGTGTCATGGTCATCCTAAAGAGACTTCCCTTTCTGGAAATGAGGTGACTTAGCTACTCTTAAAACTGGATTTGAAGTCACTGTAAACCCTAAATCTTCATTTTCATCCCAGATCTGGTTGAGTATAAGCCTCAGATATGTAAGGGCTGGCCTGAGCTGTTTATTTCAAAAGATACTATTCAGTTTAAAGCTATTTTCCTCAAAGTTTTTTTTTCTATATATAAAGCCAAAATTAAGTTTTGTACTCATTAGTATTTACATATCCCCATTCCACCGCCACTGAAACCTGTGCAAGAAAATTCAGTACTTGGCTCTGAGGTTGCCAGTTATACAGTAGTCTATTTTGCCTATGAAAGTTTGTATTTAACTGTTTTGTTCATTAAAAACCTTACAGTGGTTATGCATATTTAATTTCAGAAAGTTTAGAGTTGGTCAGAACATATTTTGCAAGATCTAGTGCCTAGTGTTGCTTTTCTGATGTAATAAAAGGTTGTCTGGCAGAACCTGAAAAGTATATGCTGATTTCTAACCCTTTCCCTACTTAAACCTCCCACACTTCTCCTCGTTCACAAAAGTAAGAGGTCAAACCAGAAAAACTGGGCATCTGTTAGCTATGAATCAACATGTCTGCCATCTGGAGGCCCTGGCTTCTGGTCGCAGAGGCATACTCTTTTTTTTTTTAAATTTATTTAATTTTAGCTGCATTGGGTCTTCGTTGCTGTGTGTGGGCTTTGTTGCGGTGAGCGGGGGCTGTTCTTGCAGTGCGTGGGCTCTAGGCGTGCAGGCTTCAGTAATTGTGGCACATGGGCTTAGTAGTTGTGGCTCGCGCAGGCTCTAGAGCGCAGGCTCAGTAGTTGTGGCGCACGGGCTTAGTTGCTCCACGGCATGTGGGATTTTGCCGGACCAGGGCTCGAACCCTTGTCCCCTGCATTGGCAGGCGGATTCTTAACCACTGCACCACCAGGGAAGCCCTACAGAGGCATACTCTTGCAGGCAGTTTTCCCTGAGATGTGTAAAAGTCTTGGTATAAGACCTGGGGCCTCTGGTGAGGATTGAAACTGCTGGGCCTACTTGACGGTCAAACCAGAGGACGTGTGCTTAGGTGATGATTAAAGAGTGAGCCAAAAAAAAAAGAGTGAGCCAGTTGGGCTGAGTCTCCCTCAAGCTTAGGCTGTACAGAGAACCCTGCCTGCAGCCTCCGTTCCTTTCTTGAGGCTTCTGGAGCTGTGCCAGTGAGTACTGGGTTCAGGCAGCAGGCACAGCCAAGAAAGGCCAGAGATTTACTGGGTCAGTAGTGCACTGAATGCCTGGTTCCCACTTGGCACTAGTAGGTTTCACCTGAGAATTTAGAACCTTGGTTAAGATTTGTTCCATGTGGGGTAAATCCTTTTAGGAATGGCAGCCCAAATGAGTGATGCTGGGGGTTAATGTATTTGTATTACAAGTATTTGGAGGGGCTTCTTAGAGCAGCATTCACTGAGCTTTCCACTAATGTGATTCTTCAGGATAGCTCTTAATAATCTTCTAGGACATAATGAATTGATGAGAAAAGAGAGTCAAGTTGGAGAATGCCATTCTACTTAACCCTGAGTTTCTGAATTTAATAGGAGATAACACAGCCATGCTTCTGTAGGCACTGGCATTTCTCTGTACAGATACTTGTTGGTAATAGAATTTTAATACCTAAACAGTTTATGAGAAAAGCCGCCAGCTACTGATAATTTGCTAATTATCAGTAGCAAATTATTAACATTAAAGCCAGTGAGAAAGATATCTATCTCTATTGCAGTAGTTTGGGGGTCTGAAAAAAAGGTGGAGTGAACCATTGTTCTTTTTTTAGTAGGCAGTCTCTCCTAAAGATTGATGAAGAAGAAGAAAAAAACCCCACAACTGTTGGTGAGCAAATGTCTTTCTCATTTTTGACCTTTGAGCCAGGAGGACGGTGGGAGGGAAACAGACTTGGGGCATATGGAAGATGTCTGGAGAGCCCCTTTTTCTACCTCAGTTACCTAAGGGTGTTAGAACTTCTGATCTTTTCCTCCTAAGCACAGCTTGGGGAATGCCATGTTGAATGGTGGATGTTTGCCTGCACTGTGAGGCGTTGCTTGGTGCTGGGACCAAGGTGTGGGTGCAGGGAGAATGTGTCCTTGAAGATATATTGAACTTCAGATACAAATAAATAAATACAGTGGAGAAATTTAAGTTTGTAACAACCTTAGTACTATAGTTAAGCTACACAGTTTAAATTGGCTTTTGTGAGGGAATTCCCTTGTGGTCCAGTGGTTAGGACTCTGTGCTTTCACTGCCGAGGGCATGGGTTCAATCCCTGGCTGGGGAACTAAGATCCCACAAGCCGAGCAGCACAGCCAAAAAAATAAATAAAATTTTTTTTAAAAAATTGGCTTTCGTGAACTAATTGGGAACCTAATCTCTTTATGATAGTTTCTTTAAGAGAAGCTCTAGGTACCCATATTCAAACAGATTTTTGGTAATTGTTTGTAAGTTGGGGATCTAGGTGTCTGTATTGCTTTGGTGATTTTTTTTTTTTTTAATTTAATATATACAAGGAAGGGTTTGAGTGTTTGAAATAGGTGTTGATTTTATCTATTTATCAATAAATTCATCTCTTTAATTCAGTGGCTTTCAAATATTTTTGATTGCAACTCATAGTAATAAATGTATTGTGACCAATACACACATGCATATATTATGTGATTATATATGGACACAAAAGTTTTACAAAAAATATTACTTATCCTTACTACACTGATAGTTTTCTTTAAACAAAAATTTTTTTAAGGTGAGTTGTGACCACCACATTGATTTCTCAACCCACTAATGGATAGAAATCCAGTTTGAAAAACACTGCTCTAAATGAACTGACAGCAAAATGCAAATTATGTTCAAAACTATAATGCTTGAGACCACAAAAATACAACAAATGTGGGGTTTTGAAATGAATCAATCTAAATCTAGGAAAACGGGCCAGAAGTTTTCAGACCCTCAATGGAAATACGTGGTTAAACAATCCTTGTTCTTCAGGTTTTTACAGTGGAATTTCATGAAATATGTTCAGTAGAAGTCCTGTTACTTCTACGTAGGATGTAAAACAAAGGGTTCTATGGCCCAGTGAATGTGTGTACCATGTCTTTTCCTCCTGGGGATGCATGGCAAATGTAATAAATTAATGTCTTAACCTAGTGTGTCTAAAAACTTGGACGTTGAGCCCTCTGTGTTGACACCTGTGGAACTGTTTTGTGAAATACAGTTTGGCACGTGCCAGGAGAAGCAACATAGAGCTCTTGGAAGCATATGCTTCAAATATACATTGGGGAAGTATCCCCTCTCCCCATCTCAGCCCCCCCGCCAAGCACACACACTGCCTCCTTAAGGGCATGTGGTGATCATGGTCTGTGGTGCCACTTATATTTTTCTTTAATTGTATCAGTAATAGATGTTCATAGTAGAAAAATAAAATACTGATAGAAGTTAAAGAATAAGAGTTCTGTAAACTCACCACCCAGAGTTAATAACTCTTAACATTAACATTCTGGTATATATCCTAGCCTTTGGTATATACCCTGTCACGTGTGTATTAATAAGTGTGTGTGTTGTGCACGCTTGTGCAAGTATATATATATTTTTGTTATTAACAAATATGGAATCACACTATGTGACTATATAACCCCCTTTCCACTTAATTTATGTTGAACATATTTTCATGGCAATAAATATTGACATCTTAATTGCCGTGTAGTGTTCCAGCATATGGTTATAACATAATTTATTTAATCAGTATTGTTAGACATACTGTCTTGCAGTGTTTTCAGTTATTCTCTTAGGAGAAGTTCTTAGAATTAAAATTTCTAAATTAGAGTGACATGTATTTTTTAAAAAATCAGAGATAAAAATCCACCCATTAGTATTTTGACTGGCACAGGCTGATGACTTCTACCTCTATTGATTTAAGTTTTATAATATTTTTCATGTGTAGGTCTTCTGGATAAGTTCATTCTGAAGGACTTAATGTCTCATTTTAGTGGATAATTTTATCTTTATTTAACTACTTTACAAAAAACTTTTTATTATGGAAATTTTAAGACATAAACAATCATCACCACCTTTCAGCAGTTATACTAAAATGTGGCTAATCTTGATTCACCTTTTTTTCATGGGAGGGGGAGAGTCTGGAGTATATTAAAGCAAAATCCAGACATGTCTTTCTACCTAAATACTTAAGAATGTCTCCCTAACGTATAATAACTTAAAAAAAAAGCCTTTGTCATTTTTACACATAACAAAATTAGTAAGAATTTGCCAGTACCATCTGATAGTTCACATTCAAGTTTCCCTGATGATTAAAACGTTTTATTACATTCTTCTAATCAGGATATATAGTGGGTTGAATGGTGGCCCCCCAAAACATATGTCCGCATCCTTATCCTTGGAACCTGTATTACTTTCTTTGGCAAAAGATGTGATTAAAGATCTTGAGAAAAGGAATTTATCCTGGATTGTCTGCGTCAGCCGTAAATGCAGTCACATGCCATATAAGAAAGAAGCAGACTTGAGATGGATAAGGTGGAGGCGTTGAGATGGGCCTAGGTAGTGTTTATTTTTATACCCAGTTTTAGGTATAAACAAAATCTGGAAAAAGACACCCAAGTGTTAATGATTGGCTGGACAGGCTCTGTTGCTTTCTAATTTTTTTTTTTTTTTTTTGCGGTACGTGGGCCTCTCACTGTTATGGCCTCTCCTGTTGCGGAGCACAGGCTCTGGACGCGCAGGCTCAGCGGCCATGGCTCATGGGCCTAGCCGCTCCGCGGCATGTGGGATCTTCCCAGACCGGGGCACGAACCCGTGTTCCCTGCATCGGCAGGTGGACTCTTAACCACTGCACCACCAGGGAAGCCCTGTTGCTTTCTAATTTATAAATTTGTGTTTGGAGTTTAAAAAAAAAAAAAAGGAAGAGGCAATGAGACTACAGAAGCAAGACTGGAGTGATGCTACCACAAGCCAAGGAAGCCTGGAGCCACCAGAGCTGGAAGAGCCTTCCGAGGGAACCTGGCCCCGATGACACCTTGAGTTCAGGCTTCTGGCTCCAAAACTGTGAGAGAATAAATTTCTACTGTTTAAGTCCATCAAATCTGTGGTAGTTACAGCAGTCTCAGAACAGTAATATGGGATCCAGTAAAATGTACACGTTGCCATTGGTTATTATATCTCTTGAGTCTCTTTTATTCAACAGTTGTCTCCTTTCTTGTACTATTATTTACTAGAGAAACCGGGTGTTCCTGCGGAAAATCCCACTTCTGAATTTGGCTTACAACTCCTTGGTGGTTTTTAACTACTTCCTCTGTCCCTTGTATTTCATGTAAACTGGTAAGCTTGATCTAGAGGCTTGATCAGATTCAGGTTGAATTTATTAGGCAAGGATACTTCATTAGTGGTCATACTGTGTTGTATCACATGACGCATAATGTCTACTTGTTCCACTTACTGGTGCTAAGATTGATCTGTAATTCAGGCTGTCAAGAGTTCCTATTCATCTTTCTCTTCTTGGTTTTAAATTTAATTGATGATCCATTATTAAGAGGTACAAAATGGTGATTTTCTAATTCTGTCATTTCTCTATGTTAATTACCTTGAATTCTTCTATAAGAGAAAAACTTCTTATCAACTAATTTGGTTACCCTGAAATGTACTGCAACTAGGAAAAAATATGACTTTTAAAAATTTATTTTATTGAAATATAGTTGATTTACAATATTATATTAGTTTCAAGTGTATGACACAGTGATTTAAAATTTTTATAGATTATACTCCATTTAAAATTATTATATAAAATATTGGCTATTCCCTGTGCTGTACAATATATCCTTGTAGCTTATTTATTTTATACATAGTAATTTGTAAGTCTTAATCCCCTACCCCTATCTTGTCCCTCTCCCCCTCTTCCCTCTCCCCACTGGTTTGTTCTTTATATCTCAGTCTGTATCTGTTATATTCATTTGTTTTATTTTTTAGATTCCACATATGAGTGATAACATGGAGTATTTGTCTTTCTCTGACTTACTTCACTAAGCATGATACCCTCCAGGTCCATCCGTGTTGTTGCAAACGGCAAAATTTCATTCTTTTTTTAAATGGCTGAGTAATATTCCTCTGTGTGTGTGTGTGTGTGTGTGTGTGTGTGTGTGTGTGTGTGTCTGTCACATCTTCTTTATCCCTATATCTGTTGACGGACTTAGGTTGCTTCCATGTCTTGGCTATTGTAAATAGTGCCGTGAACATTGTGGTGTATGTATCTTTTTGAATTAGTGTTCTCTTTTATTCCAGAGTGGAGTTCCTGGGTCATATGGCAGTTCTATTTTTAGTTCTTTTAGGAACCTCCATACTGTTTTCCACAGTGGTTGCACCAGTTTACATTCGTGGCAATAGAGTATGAGGGTTCCCTTTTCTCCACATCCTCACCAACATTTGTTATTTGTGTTCTTTTTGATGATAGCCATTCTGACAGGTGTGAGGTGATATCTCATTTATGGTTCTGATTCACATTTCTCTGATGTTGAGCTTTTCATGTGCCCATTGGCCATCTGTATGTCTTCTTTGCAGAAGTGTCTATTCAGGTCTTCTGCCCATTTTTTAATCAGCTTATCTGTTTTTTTGATGTGAGTTGTTTGAGCTGTTTATGTATTTTGGATATTAGCCTCTTATCAGTCATATCATTAGCAAATATATTCTCCCATTATGTAGAGTGTCTTTTTTGTTTTGTTGATGGTTTTCTTTGCTGTGCAAAAGCTTTTAAGTTTAATTAGGTTCTATTTGTTTATTTTTGCTTTTGTTTCCTTTGCCTTAGGAGGCAGATCCAAAATAACACTGCTCTGATTTATGTCAAAGAGTGTTCTGCCTATGTTTTCTTTTGGGAGTTTTATGGTTTCCAGTCTTACATTTAGGTCTTCAATCAATTTTGAGTTTATTTTTATATATGGTGTGAGAAAATGTTCTAATTTCGTTCTTTTACATTTAGCTGTCCAGTTTTCCCAGCACCATTTATTGAAGAGATTGTCTTTTCTCCATTGTATACTCTTGCCTCCTTTGTTGTAGATTAATTGACCATAGGTGTGTGGGTTTATTTCTGGGCTCTCTTTTCTGTTCCACTTGTCTATGTGCTGGTTTTGTGCCAGTACCATACTGCTTTGATTACCGTAGCTTTGTGTATAGTCTGAAGTCAGGGAGCAAGTTACCTCCAGCTCTGTTCTTCTTTCTCAAGATTGTTTTGCCTTTTTGGGGTTTCCATATAAATTTAAAATTATTTGCTTGTTCTGTGAACAGTGCTGTGGGTATTTTGATAGGGACTGCATTGATTCTGAAGATTGCCTTGGGTAGTATAGTCATTTTAACAATATTGATTCTTCCAATTCAAGAACATGGTATATCTCTCCATCTGTTTGTGTCATCTTTGATTTCTTTCATCAGTGTTTTAAGTTCTCTGAGTACAGGTCTTTTACCTCTTTTACCTAGTATTTTATTCTAGGAATAAAATGTGATGGTAAATGGAATTGTTTTCTTAATTTGTTTCTGATAGTTCATTGTTAGTGTATACAAATGCATCCGATTTCTGTATATTAATTTTATATTCTGCAACTTTACTGAATTCATTGATGAGCTCTAGTAGTTTTTTAGTGGCATCTTTAGGATTTTCCATGTATAGTGGCATGTCATCTTGCAAACAGTGACAGTTTTATTTCTTCCTTTCCAGTTTGGATTCCTTTATTTCTTTTTCTTGTCTGATTGCTGTGGCTAAAACTTCCAATATTATATTGAATAAAAGTGATGAGAGTGGACATCCCTGTCTTGTTCTTGATCTTAGAGGAAATGCTTTCAGCTTTTCACTGTTGAGTATGATGTTAGCTGTAGGTTTGTCATATATGGCCTTTATTATGTTGAGGTATGTTCCCTCTATACCCACTTACTGGAGAGTTTTTCTTATCGTAAATGGATGTTGAATTTTGTCAAAAGCTTTTCCTGCATCTATTGAGATGATCATATGACTTTTATTCTTCAGTTTGTTCATATAGTGTATCACATTTTGATTGATTTGCAGATATTGAACTTGCATCCCTGGGATAAATCCCACTTAATCATGTTGTATGATCCTTTTAATGAATTGTTGGATTAGTTTGCTAATATTTTGTTGAGGATTATTGCATCTATGTTCATCAGTTATATCTGCCTGTAATTTTCTCTTTTTTGTGATATCTTTATCTGGTTTCGGTATCATGGTGATGCTGGGCTTGTAGAATGAATTTGGAAGCGTTCTTTTCTGTGAAGTTTTTTGGAATAGTTTCAGAAGGATAGGTGTTAATGCTTCTTTAAGTGTTTGGTAGAATTCACCTGTGAAGCCCTCTGGTCCTGTAGTTTTGTTTGTTGGGGGTTTTAAAATTACTGATTCAACTTCATTACTGGTAATTGGTTTCTTCATATTTTCTACTTCTTCCTGGTTCAGTCTTGGGAGAGTGTACATTTCTAGGAATTATCCATTTCTTCTAGGCTTTTTGTTTTATTGGTATATAGTTGTTTGCAGTACTTTGTATTTCTGTGGTGTTAGTTGTAACTCCTTTTTTATTTCTGATTTTATTGATTTGGGCCCTCTTTTTTCTTGATGTGTCTGGCTAAGGCTTGTCAATTTTACCTTTTCAGAGAACCAGCTCTTAGTTTCACTGGTTTTTTTTAATGTTTTTTTTGTTGGTGGTGTTTGTTTTGGTCTCTTTCATTTATTTCTGCTCTGACCTTTATGATTTCTTTCCTTCTGTTAACTTTGTGTTTTCTTTGTTCTTTTTCTGGTTCCTTTAGGTATAAGGTTAGGTTGTTTATTAGTTTTCTTGTTTCCTGAGGTAGGTTTGTATCACTATAAACTTCTTTCTTAGAACTGCTCTTGCTGTGTCCTATTGATTTTGGAGCGTTGTGTTTTCATTTTAATTTGTCTCCAGGTATTTTCTGATTTCTTAGATTTCTTCAGTGATCTGTTGGTTGTTTAGTAGTGTATTGTTTAGTCTCCATGTGTTGTGGGTTTTTTTGCAGTTTTTTCCTTGTATTTAATTTCTAGTTTCTTAATGTTGTGTTGGAAAAAATGCCTGATATGGTTACTGAGGCTTGTTTTGTGGCCTAGCAGGTGATCTGTCCTGGGGAATGTTCCATGTTGCACTTGAAAAGAATGTGTATTCTGCTGCTTTTGGATAGAATGTTCTATATATATCTATTAAATCCATTTGGTCTAACATGTCATTTAAGACCAATTTTCTGTTTGGATGATCTGTCCATTGATGTAAATGGGGTGTTAAAGTCTCCTACTGTTGTTACTGTAAGTTTCTCCCTTTGTACCCGTTAATATTTGCTTTACGTATTTAACTCCTCCTATGTTGGGTGCATATATTTACAATTGTTATATCTTCTTCTTAGATTGATCCCTTGATCATTATGTAGTGTCTTTCTTTGTCTATCGTTACAGTCTTTGTTTTACAGTCTGTTTTGTCTGGTATAAGTATTGCTACCCTGACTTTCTTTTGATTTCCATTTGCATGGAATATCTTTTTTTTTATCCCCTTACTTTCAGTCTGTATGTGCCTCTAGATCTGAAGTGAGTCTCTTATAGGCAACATATATATGGGTCTTATTTTTGTATCTGTTCAGCCACACTGTGTCTTTTGGTTGGAGCATTTAGTCCATTTACATTTAAGGTGATTATTGATAAGTATATACTTATTGCCATTTTGTTAATTGTTTTGGGGTTGTTTTTGTAGTTCACTTTTGTTCCTTTCTTCTTTTGCTCTCTTCCCCCCTTGTGATGTGATGACTATCTTTAGTTTTTTGGAGGGTTTTTTTGTTTTTTGCCACACCCCATGGCATGTGGGATCTTAGTTCCCCGACCAGGGATCGAACCTGCATCCCCTGCATTGGAAGCATGGAGCCTTAACCTTGCCAGGGAAACCCCTATCTTTAGTATTATGTTTGGATTTCTTTCTCTTTTGGGTTTGTTTACCTATTACAGATTTTTCATTTGTAGTTACCATGAGATTTATATATAACCATCTATATATGTGTGATTATTTTAAGTTGCTGATCTCTTAACTTCAAATGCATTTTAACAACCCTGCATGTTTACTCCCCTCACCTAGTGATTACTGTTTTGGGCATCATATTTTACATTTTTTTGTTTTGTGTATCCCTTTCTTACTGTGGATACAGATGATTTTATTACTTTTGTCTTTTAACCTTCCTACTAGCTTTTTACATGGTTGGTTTACTATCATTACTGTATATTTGTCTTTACCAGTGTGCTTTTCTTCCTTTCATAATTTTCATGTTTCTAATGGTCTTTTCTTTTTCATGTAGAGAGTCCCTTTCACATTTCTTGTAAAGTTGATCTGGTGGTGCTGAAGTCTTTTAGCTTTTGCTTGTCTGTAAAACTTTTGATCTCTCCATCAAATCTGAACGAAAGCCTTGCTGGGTAGTTTTGGTTGTAGGTTTTTCTCTTTCATTACTTTAAATATATCATGACACTCCCTTCTGGCCTGCAGAGTTTCTGCTGAAAAGTCAGCCATATGGGGAGTTCCCTTGCATGTAACTCATTGCTTTTCACTTGCTGCTTTTAATATTCTCTCTTTATCTTTAATTTTTGGCATTTTAATTACAGTGTGTCTTGGTGTGGTCCTCTTTGGGTTGATCCTGTTTGGGACTCTCTGTAGTTCCTGGGCATGGATGTCTGTTTCCTTTCCCAGGTTTGGGGAGTTTTCAGCTATTGTGTTGTCAAATATGTTTTCTGCCCCTTTCTCTCTTCTCCTTTTGGGGCACCTATAACTTTTTTTTTTTTAAAATAAATTTATTTTACTTACTTAAAAAAATTTTGGCTGTGTTAGGTCTTTGTTGCTGCACTTGGGCTCTCTAGTTGCAGCAAGCGGGGCTACTCTTCGTTGCGGTGCACAGGCTTCTTCTCATTGCAGTGGCTTCTCTTGTTGTGGAGCACGGGCTCTAGGCGTGCGGACTTTGGTAGTTGTCGCACACAGGCTCGGTAGTTGTTGCACACAGGCTCAGTAGTTGTGGCTTGTGGGCTCTAGAGTGCAGGCTCAGTAGTTGTGGCACATGGGCTTAGTTGCTCCATGGCATGTGGGATCTTCCTGGACCAGGGCTTGAACCTGTGTCCCTTGCATCAGCAGGTGGATTCTTAACCACTGTGCCACCAGGGAGGTGCCACCTATAACATTTTGATATTGTCTCAGAGGCCTTGTAAGCTGACTTCATTTCCTTTTATTCTTTTTCTATTTTCTGTTCAGCATCAGTGATTTCCACTACTCTGCCTTCCAGCTTATTGATCCATTTCTCTGTATCATTTAATCTGTTGATTCCTTCTAGTGTGTTTTTCATTTCAGTCATTTGTTATTGTATTCTCCATCTCTGATTGGTTCTTCTTTATATTTTCTAAGTCTTTAAAACTTCTAATTTTTTTTTTTCGGCCATGCCACATAGCTTGCAGGATCTTAGTTCCCTGACCACGGATTGAACCAGGGCCTAACTACTGGACCGCCAGGGAATTCCCAGCAATTTCTAACTTCTCACTCTGTTCATCTATTCTTCTCCTGAGTTCTTTGATCATCTTTATGATTGTAAAAATTTTAACTCTTTATCTGATAGGTTGCCTACCTCCACTTCATTTAGTTCTTCTTGGGGTTTTATCCTGTTCCTTCTTTTATAACATGTTCCTGTGTCACCTAACTTTTCTGAATTTGTTTTTATTTCTATGTGTCTGGTAGGTTGGTTATGTTTCCTGACCTTGGAGAAGTGGCCTTTTGTAGAGGACATCCTATGCATCCCAGAAGTGTACTCTCCTCTGGTCACCAGTACTATATGCTCTAGATGTGCTCCTAACCTATGTGGGCTGTGTGGGCCCTTTTATTATAGAGGGCTGGTTATTGTGGGCTGTCTGGTAGGAGTGGCTGACCCCTGGTCTGGTTGGTTGCCAGGGTCTGCCTTGTGTGGAGGCTGCCAGCCACTGTTTGGCAGGGCCAGGTCATGTGGCTGGCTACAGAAGCCTGGAGGGCCCTGGGGCTAGTGGTGGCTCACTTTTGGGCAGAACTGGGTTCTGGGGTGGGTGGTTGCGAACTAGCATTCCTGGATATAGTGTTGGCCTGCTGGTGGTTGGGGCCAGTTCCTGAAATGGCTCACTGTAGGTTCTAGGGTGTCTCAGAGCTGGTGCTGGCCCCACTGGTGTGTGGGGCTGGATCCCAGGGTGGCTGGTTGAATAGTGCATGGTATTTCAGAGGTGGTATTGGCCTGCTGATGCATGGGGCCAGAGCCCAGGGGCTCCCAGAGCCATTGCCAGCTCACTGGTGGGTGGGGCTGGATCCACAGGCCTCTGGCTGAGGTGCCCAAGGTGTCCCAAAGGAGATGTTGGCCTGCTGATGGAAAGAGCTGGAGCTTGGGGCTCCTGAGGGTGGTGCTGTCCTACTGGTGTATTGTCTGAGTCCTGACAAGGCAGGCTGTGGGGCATGGTGGTTCTGTTCCTGCTGTCTGTGCACTGGTGCGTGGGGTCAGTGCCCAGGAGGTCCTGCGGTGTTGGCCCACTGGTGGGCAGAGCTGGCTCCCAGGGTCTCTGGCTGCAGGGTCTTGGAAGTCCTGAGTGCAGTGCCTGTGTACTAAGTGTCTCAGGTCCTGGGTCCTCTGGTGGACAGAGCTGTTTTCAGGGATGGCTCTGGGCTATGGGGGTCTTAGGGCAGCCTGGCTGCTCATGGGTGGGACTGTGTCCCCACATGGCTTGGCCTGAGGGGACCCAGTACTTGGGCCTACAGGCTGGTGGGAGGGGGTAGGGCTGGGTCCCGAGGCTAACAAGCTAGAGGGAGGATTCCAAAATGGCACTTGCCAGCACCAGTGTCCCCACGGTAGAAGGAACTCTCAAAAATGGCCGCTGTCAGTGTCTTTGTCCCCAGGGTGAGCTCTACTTGCTTCCTGCCTCTCCAGGAGACTTTCCAAGTTCAGCAGGTCGGTCTGACTTAGGCTCCTTTCAAATTACTGCTTCTGCACAGGGTCCCAGAACATGTGAGATTTTGTGTGCACCCTTTAAGAGTAGCGTCTCTCTGGATCTCCCAAAAGTAAGCCCCACTAGCCTTCAAAGCCAAATGTTCTGGGGGCTCATCTTCGTAGTGCACCCCTGTGTTGGGGAGCCTGATGTGGGGCTCAGACCACTTGCTCCTTGGGGAGAACCTCTGCAATTGTAATTATCTTCCCATTTGTAGGTTACCCCCCCCAGGGGTGTAGGTCTTGACAATACTGCAACTCCACCCTTCCTACCCATCTTTTTCTGGTTCCTTATATCTTTAGTTGTAGATCTTTTCTGCTAGTCTTCTGGGTTTTCTCATTGATAGCTGCCCTGTAAATGGTTGTAATTTTGCTGTGCCCATGAGAGAAGGTGAGCTCACGGTCTTCCTACTCCTTCTTGGCCCAGCCCTATGATGTTTTCCCTTTTTTTAATATATAAATTTGTTTTTGGTTGCATTGGGTCTTCATTGCTGTGTGTGGGCTTTCTCTAGTTGCAGTGAGCTGGGCGCTACTCTTCGTTTTCAGTGTGCAGGCTTCTCATTGCGGTGGCTTCTCTTGTTGTGGAGCACGGGCTCTAGGCGTGCAGGCTTCAGTAGTTGTGGTGCGCAGACTCAGTAGTTGTGGCGCACGGGCTTAGTTACTCTGTGGCATGTGGGATCTTCCCGGACCAGGGCTCGAACCCGTGTCCCCTGTATTGGCAGGCAGATTCTTAACCACTGCACCACCAGTAAGTCCTCTTTCTTGATGTTTAATGAGAAATTGTAACAAGGAACACTGAAGGCTGCTAACCAGAAGCCATTTTTGACTTGAAAGTCCCTTCTTATACATCAGTTAGAATCAAAGACTTTATTGTGTTCAAACTTTTATTTTACAGATGAGGAGACAGGCCTCCAGGAGGCTTTGATATGCACAAGGTTATTTATCTAGTGTACAGGCAACCAGGGAGAAAACGTCTGGGCCTGGGGTTTCTTATTCTCCTGATGAGAAAGTGAGACTGATAGAGATCTGGTACAGGGAAAGAGGCACCCATCCCTGCCTTCAGGCCTGCCCTAGGGCAAAGCTGAGCTATGCCCTGGTTAAATTCCCTTCACAGCCCCTTGCTCTGTTTGCTGAGCAAGGCCTCCCATGCTGACAGCCAGTTACTGGGGTTTTGAAGGTGCCGGATGCAGGAGGTGGAGGTGTATTCCACCACAATGATTTTTCACAGCCGAGGGAAAGCAAGTCCCAGCGATGAGGGATGACTGGAGGAACTGAGTAAAGGGAGAACTAGACAACTGTCTTCAAACATTAGGGGAGTTGTTCTAAGTAACATGTAGCAGATTCAGTGTGTGGTGGTTGTAGGGTGAGCAGATTTCAGATCAGTGGAAGGAAGATCTAGGAGGCTGGACTGTGTGACGACAGAACTGTCTTGCCTTAGGAGCCGCGTTTCTCCTCGCCGGGGGTGGTGGGGGTGATGGTGGCCAGACTTTGGAGAGAGTTTAGAGGACATTATTCCACATTAGGAAAGTGGACCAAATGACCTCGAAAATCCTTTCCCAGTACTGCTGTTCTGTGAACTTAGAGAAAAGGTTTTGCCAGGTTCAGTGAGGGTGACTGGAAGCAGTTTTGTAGCTATCGAGAATCAGGGACATTCAGGAGTCACAGAAGTCAGGAATCTTTCATATTAGGAATTGTTCCAATTACAGATAAACTGATACAGGGATCCGTTTGAGTTTGGTTTTTCATTCAGAGTTTGCCCTGATCACTAGAGGTTACTGGAGGCAAAAGGGAATATTCTTCACTGTTTATTGTCAGCCACATCTGAGATTAGGTTAGCTCTTAAAATGGGAACAAACCAAGTACCTTGGATCCCTGCTTTTACAAGAGAACACAGGAGAATCGAGGTCAAGTTAGAATATAGTTGTTCCATGAGGTTTCTCCTCATGTTGGCTGTTTCTGTGAGAGCAAGAGCTATTAAGAGCACTCATGGCTTCTAGAGAGACGGTGACTTATGTGGCTGATGTGAGCTAGAATAGAAAATTAACATGCATATGGGGTAAGTCCCATTTTAATTCACCAGCACCTTAAGGGGAATGTAGAGAAGAAATAAAAGGTGGCAACAGCTGACAGTAAACATCAGGAGATTTGCTAGCAGTGGTATTAGACATTAGTGGTAGCAGGTCAAAGATATTTCCATTAGGCTTTAAGACAGTGAAAGATTTGGATGCATGTACAATTTAGGCTGGTCTCTGAATTTCTACAGTTGTGGGCTTCCCTCATCATCGTTCACATGGGGATGCCTGTTGCCCATGTCCTTCCCCAGGGATGCAGGAATAGGACTAGGCCAAATGCTTTCATACTCCGTAAGTCCTCATCCTATCTCTTGTCTACTCAGTCACCGAGACATTCACATCCTAGCTGATGCCAGGTTATCAATTTTCCCCTGCTTCCCTTAGAAGTCCAGTGTTTTCTTCTACCCTTGCTACCTGTCAGGATGACTTCTGTCTAGGGCTAATCATTTCCTCTCTTTTGCTGAAACCCCTCCAAATTTCTATTCTGTCGATCCTTTTCCTCATGTTTTTAAGTTCTCTATGCTGGAATCCTCTTCCAATTTGCAACCTCTTCCTTTCCATAGCTCCATGTTGGAGAAAATGAGATTGTCTTGAGGCAAATTTGGAGGGAACCTAACCAGGATAGAAGGGATGTCCAGGCCTCCTCACCACATCTCCTGACATACTTACAGTCGGGCTTCTGGGGAGGGGTGAAGGAAGTACCTCTCCCCTTAAATTGTTAGGTATATTATCCGCTTCCTTCCCCCCACATAAAAGCGAGCTCCTTCCCTGGCCAGGCTTAAAGTTTCTTAAGATAGGGGATGGCCTTACCTAGTTACTGTGCAGTATCCAGCCCTCTAGTTCTGTGGTTCTCAAACCTCAGTGTACATCGGAATCACCCAGGGCTCACTGATGGAGACTGCCCAGGGGCCCACCCTCCACCCTTAGAATTTCTGTCCCAAGGTGGACCCTGAGAACCTGCATATCTAACACGTTCCCAGGTGATGCTGGTGCTGCTGGTCTGAGGAGCACAGTCTGAGCACCACTGACCTAGTTTAGCTTCTCTCCCAAAGACCTGCCTGGAGAAGCCAGCCTCCTCAGTGTAGCTTCCCAGTCCTGACGGTATATGCCACCCATTTCCCTGAAGTCCCCTCAGAGGTGGAATTCAGCTGACACTTTGGGATGGGTGATACTTAGTAAAATAAGAGACCAAGACACCAGGATCTTGTTAGCTGGATATATTTCTTTTTGTTTGTTTTTGTTTTTGTCACAGAACACTGTTTGCAGTAGAGGAAACTGGCATTGCAGTCTGGTGGTAAAATGGCTTGTTCACATAAACCAGTACATGTTCATCCTTTAGCGCAAAAAGCCCTAATGGCGCGTACCCTATTGAAATTCAGGACATCTCCAATATTCTCTCTCTGTTTTTCTTTGTCACTTTTTTTTTTAAATAAACATTTTCAAGGTTTGTCCAAAAGAAGGCCATATAGGTTCTTGGCTAGCGGAAGACAATTCAGAACGGCTGTTGCACACTTGGACTGTTACCTTCTCCAGGCTGGCAGCTGATATCTTATTTTTTTTCCAACTCATTTTTATTAAAAAAATAAAAAAATGCTCCAACTATCAGTTTTACAAAATCTCTAAGGGAAACACAAGAGCAAGGTGCTGAGGTAAAAAACACCTGAGGTAGCTTTTTTTTTGTGTGTTTTTCTCGTTAAAAAAATCTGTAAATTTAACGCCCTGGGCCAACGACCTCGTGTAAATTGCTATGTTCCTCCATATTTTTTTTTAAA
This sequence comes from Phocoena phocoena, assembly GCF_963924675.1. Lineage (NCBI taxonomy): Eukaryota > Metazoa > Chordata > Mammalia > Artiodactyla > Phocoenidae > Phocoena > Phocoena phocoena. The sequence goes on from NC_089222.1 coordinate 64,292,286, forward strand.
AGAAAGAAATAATTTTGCTGAATATTGATGGCTTATACACCAAAATGTAAAAAGACAAAATACATTCTTTCTTTGTGGAATTTTTCTTTGTTTGGTTGGTTGGTTGGTTTGATGGGTTACTGTTTTTCCTCTTCCAAAATGCTAGGACAAGTACCATTGACTCTTGTTCTTTTGAGTAACCAAGTGTAAGTTGAGGCTGGTTTGTGTGTTTCGCTTTTGTTCCTTTGTGTGATGTGATACTCAGAGCACTGCTTTGCCTGGGGGGTGCGTAGATATGGGAATTGAGACAGAGGGATGAGGGAATTAACAAGAATGGGGATGGAGAGGATGGGGAAGGAGAGAGGGGGTAGGGGAGAGATAAACAGAGAGAGACAGAGAATTATATAGCAGTATGCAAAAACCAGTTTAAAACCTGTGAAGCAAAGAGAAATGGGTGTGTGAGCTAGACAGGGATGAAGAGAGACAGAGTTTCCTCTTCAGAGAGACGGTATCCCTTCTGTTGACATACACAGGTGATCCAGAACTGCTGTGAGTGTCCTTTCGACGAGATTTCCCTCCCGGTGAAATTTGTGTGGGTGGCCTTGAAGCTCCTTACTAAACCGTTAGAACTCCCAAAGCACGACTTTATTCTTTAAAGTCTAGAAAAGCCTGCTTTCTCTTTAAAAAGAAAAAAGAATAACTGATTAAAAATTGGAGTTAGTTGAGTTATCTGATATATTATTTCTAAAATATATTAACGCCGCAGGCACCCTGTGTAACCCACAGGCCACATATCTTAACATCTTTCCCTTCTAATATGTACATACATGTACAGAGACAATTTTCCGCAAAAAGAAAAGGGTATGAATTTTGCTTTGATTTGAACGCATTCACCTATGTTAGTTCAACTAGAAGGGATAGCGTGGTGGGGTTAGGAGAGACCCGAGTGGATGGTGAAGTGGATGGCTGGGAAGCCTGCAGAGGCCCTGGGGGAGCTGGGAGGCCGGGCCCCGGCACGGCTGCCCTCCCGCCTCCTCCCTGGCCCCCCGGAGTCTCAGGGCCTCTGCAGAGCCCCTGGCGCCTCCGCAGACTTCTCATTCCTCAGGATGGTCTTTGGTTTGCTCCCGATCTGGCTGGCTGTGTTTGGTCTCATTCTGTCAGGTGTTGGAAGGGCTACATTCATCCGTTGTTTGCTGGTGCCTGTGGGAGCCTCACTTGCTGCGTTGTGAGGCAACTCCCTGAGGATATTTCTGCTCCTGCTGCTTCACCTGTTGTACAATTTCCCTGATCTTGCGCTGTGCAGTCTGCAGCAAGGGAGAGGAGGGGGACAGGGGAGAAAAGGAACCCAGTTCTGAGGACAAGCAGTGGGGTGTGGGGAAGCAGGGCTGGGACTGGGGGGAAGGAGGCAGTAAACTCAGAAAAGTGTCATCTACCTACTGAGGCCCTGACTCCAGGCCTTTTCTGCCTGGAAGTAAAGTGGCAGAGTTCCCCACCCCCCACCCTGCCGAGGCTGCTGGGTGGAGGGTAAGAGCGTGGGACCCCAGGAAGCAGAACCGGGGCATTAGTGATTAGGGAACCTGCAGAGGTCAGACGGCATCCTCCCTCCCAGCTAACACATGCTCCAACGTCCAACGCTTCGCCGCCTCCCTGCCTTCCTAGAGTTACTGCAGAGACAGTGGTGTATGGCAAGGGAAGATGGACAATGGGATGGGGAGAAAGTGAGAAACGGGCCAGACACTCTACCCTGAATAAGTGGAGATAACACATGAACCCAAACCTGTCCCCTCACCCACCCTGCTGCTCCCACTGCAGGGAGAACCCTGCAGACTGAACGCCTACAGGAGCCCAGCCATTGAGACCCACGCCCGGAACACTGGAAGAGCCGGGATGGGAGGGCCCCAGGCGTGGTCTCAAAGGGTGCTGGTGGGGTGCAGGGCACAGCAGCGTGGCAGGTCCTGGCAAAGGCACGGCACTGAGAGCGCAGGCTGACGCTCAGACAAACCTGCAGTGTTGGCTTAGACTGCCTCTGCTCCTTTGGGACGGGGACTGGACTGCTCTATCCCCAAACCCGACCCCCTCCCCCAACAACAAAAAAGCATCAGAAAGAACCAGGTCACGTGATTCTGAGTCACTAGCCCTTCTGACTGGAAGAGAAGCAGCTGTGTGGGGCCCTGAGTCCTAATGGGGGTTGTCACAGTTGAAGCAGAGGAGAGGAAAAAGAAACAAGGGTCTCCTGACATGAGCGTTTAACCCATAATAGTGGAATTCTGGCACCTAGCCGGTCCTCGGGGCCCAAGGGTGGCCCTTGCCTGGTATATGGCTCCCAGCAAGGGAAGGCTGTGACTGAGGCCTGAGCGGGAGGATGAGGGAGCAGGAGAGCCCGCAGTTCAGCATTTCAGAGGCTTGAACTGTGCTGGCTTGACTCCAAAGCTCTATACCCTTCCTCAGGCTCCTCCAGCAGGCCTGGGAGAGCAGTGGTGAGCCAAGGAACAGTCGCCCCTGTCCTGTTCCATCTGTGCATGGGGGTCATGGTGGGGGGGTGTGTGCACGGCCTGGGGCCACCGGACAGGTCACCAAGAACTTAGAGACTTGCAAAGAGATTAGCAGGAGAGACTGGACCCTCACAGCACAGGTACCTGGCTGGCAAAGAAATGCCCGATAATTCGGACAATCACTTCCTCATTTTCATCTGGCGTTTGGTCACGAGGCACAATGACTTCTGCACTGGTTAAGTTCTGCAGTTCATTCACCTGTGAAGGGAGAAACCAAAAAAATTCCTGTGACTTGCTTCACTGCAGTGGTCGGGAACCGGGACCCAGAATATCTGCAAGGTATGTCTGTATACTCTGGGCGGGACTCCTCCTTATCGTCTTCCTGCTGCTATGTGTGTGGGTTTACAGGGGCAGGAGGCAGCCTCCCTGTCTTCATTTCCCAGCACACAGCTTAGATGCAGTGTTCCTGGACCCAGGACCCTGGTGTTTCGGTGTCTGGCTCAGCACTGTGGATTTGGGGCCCTCAGCTCTGGATGATGCTAATTACATTTTTGTCCTTGAAGAGTCAGTGAGGGTCTGAGGGAAGTCAGGCCAGGAGACGAAGCCAGCTCAGAGCACACTTACGGTTTTGCCACCCTTGCCGATCACACGGCCGGCTGTAGAGGAGGGCACTCGGATGTGGGCTTCCAGCTTCACCTCCTCTTTGGGGTTAAAGAAGTTCTCTTCTTTCAGTTTCCCAAAGATCCGCCCCTGGGCCTGAGAGAGCAAGACACGTCAACCTACTTTAGCAGCACTGCTACAGGAACCAGTGAGTCCAGGCAACGGTACAGCCCCAGCCCCATGCTCCCCGGGGTCTGCTCAGCTCGCTCAGACCCAGTGGGTGCATGCCTGCCACACCCAAGGAGTGCACCTTGCAGACATGCACAGACACTCCCCTGTCTTCAGGTTTGCACATGGATCGCACAGGAAGCTTTCTGTGCATAGGGTCAGGGTGGAACTACATGTCTTATTTCTGTATCCTGAGCAACTATAAATGTTTGGTTGAATGAATTTGTTCAGGGAATTCTTAACTTCCTCCCACCACGATACGTTCAGGCCTCCGGTTATTAAAGGATGGAGGCAAGGGTGGTGTTGATGGGATTTGCTCTTTGATGTTTAACTCCAGAGCCAGTGTAGCCAAAAGCTTTTTGTTCTTTTTAAAAGAACTTAAAAAAATATTTATTTATTGGCTGCACCGCATGTCATGTGGGATCTTAGTTCCCCAACCAGGGATCAAACCCGTGCACCCTGCAGTGGAAGTGCAGAGTCTTAACAACTGGACCGCCGGGGAAGTCCCTAAAAGAACTTGTAAAAAAACTGAGATATAGCTTACATAACTTAAAATTCAGCATTTTAAAGTGTACACTCCAGTGGTTTTTAGTATATTCACTAGGTTGTGCAACCACCACTGCTATCCAGAACATTTTCATCCCATTCCCCCAAATAAAAACCCGTACCTATTAGCAGATAGTCCCAATTCCTCCCTTCCACTAGTCCCTGGCAACCACTAAACTACCCTTCTGTCTCTGGATTTGCTTTTTCTGGATGTTTCACATAAATGGAATATATATTATGTGGTCTATTGTGTCTGCCTTCTTTCACTTGGTGTAATGTTTTCTAGGTTCATCCATGATATAGCATGCATCAGAATCTCACTCTTTCCATGGCTGAATGATATCCTATTATGTGGATATACCACATTTTGTTTATCCATTCATGAGTTGAAGGATTATTGTTCTTGAACATTTACACGTATTAATTTTTTTCTCACATTTTAAATATTTTTAATACAAATTATATTTTTACAAATAAATGTTTTTGACTTTTAGAAAACTCAAGTTATAATTTTCCTAGGGGTGAAAAGGCAATAACAAAACAATGCAGGGGAAGGGAGACAAGATGGTGGAATAGAAGGACTTGAGCTCACCACCTCTCACGAAAACACCAAAATCACAACTAACTGCTGAAGAGCCATTGACAAAAAAAACTGGAACCTATCAAAAAAGATATTCTACATCCAAAGACAAAGAAGAAGCCACAATGAGATGGCAGGAGGGGTGCTTTCATGATATAATCAAATCCCATACCCACCAGGTGGGTGACCCACAAACTGGAAGCTAATTATATTGTAGAGGTTCTCCCACAGGAGTGAGAGTTCTGAGCCCCATGCCAGGCTCCTCAGCCTGGGGGTCTGGCATCTGGAGGAGGAGCCTCCAGAGCATTTGGCTTTGAAGGCCAGTGGGGCTTGAGTGCAAGAGCTCTGCGAGACTAGAGGAAACAGAGACTCCATTCTTGGAGGGTGCACACAAGGTTTCATGTGAACTGGGACCCAGGACAAAGCAGTGATTCCACAGGAGTCTGGGCCAGACCTACCTATGGGTCTTGGAGGGTCTCCTGGGGAGGCAGGGGTTGGCTGTGGCCCACTGCAGTGGCAAGGACACTGGTGGCGGAGGCCCCACGGAATACTTCTCAGCGTGAGTATGCCTCCTCCCTGAGGTCGCCATCTTGGTACTGAGACCTGGCCCCACCCAACAGCCTGCAGGCTCCAGTGCTTGCATGCCTCAGGCCAAACAACCAACAAGGTGGGAATACAGACCCACCCACTGACAGCTGCCTAAAGTCATCCTGAGCCCACAGCCACCTCTAGACACACCCCTTGACACGGCTGTGCCCACCAGAGGGACAAGACCCAGCTCCACCCTCCCACGGGCAGGCACAAGTCCGTCCCACCAGGAAGCCTGCACAAGCCCCTGGACCAACCTCAGCCAGGGGTTAAGGCAGACAACAGAAGCAAGAACTACAATCTGGCAGCCTGCAGAACAGAGACCACAAACACAGAAAGTCAGACAAAATGAGACAGAGAAATATGTTCCAGACGAAGGAACAAGATAAAAATCTCAGAAGAACAACTAAGTGAATTAGAGATAGGCAATCTCCCTGAAAAAAGAATTCAGAATAATGATAGTAAAGATAATCCAAGATCTTGGAGAAAGAATCAGACCAAGAAGATACAAGAAATATTTAACAAAGAGCTAGAAGATTTAAAGAACAAACAGATGAACAATACAATAACTGAAATGAAAAATACACTAGAAGGAATCAAAGGCAGAACAGATGAGGCAGAAGCATAAATGAGCTGGGAGACAGACTGGTTGAAATCACTGCCACAGAACAGAACAAAGAAAAATGAAAGAAAAGAAATGAGGACAATTTAAGAGACCTCTGGGGCAACATTAAATGCTCCAACATTTGCATTACAGGGGTTCCAGAAGGAGAAGAGAGAAATGGCCCTAGAAAATATTTGAAAAGATAATAGCCAAAAACTTCCCTAACATGGGAAAGGAAACACCAAAGTCCAGGAAGCACAGAGAATCCCATACAGGATAAACCCAAGGAGGAACATGCTGAGACATATTAATCAAACTGACAAAAATTAAAGACAAAGGGAAAATATTAAAAGCAACAAGAGAAAAGCAACAAATAACATACAAGGGAATCCCCAGAAGGTTATCAGCTGATTTTTCAGCAGAAACTCTGCAGGCCAGAAGGGAGTGGCACCATATATTTAAAGTGATAAAAGGGGAAAAAACTACAACCAAGAATACTTTACCCACCAAGGCTCTTGTTCAGATTCAATGAAGAAATCAAAAGCTTTACAGACAAGCACAAGCTAAGAGAATTCAGCACCACCAAGCCAGCTTTACAACAAATGCTAAAGGAACTTCTCTAGGTGGAAAAGAAAAGCCCACAACTAGAAACAGGAAAATTACGAATGGGAAAGCTCACCGGTAAAGGCAAACATACAGTAAAGGTAGGAAATCATCCACACACAAATGTGATAACAAAACCAGCAATCCTGAGGAGAGTACAAATGCAGGATATTGGAAATGCATTTGAAATGAAGAGACCAGCAACTTTAAACAATCATATACATACATACATACATACACACACACACACACACACACACACACACACACACACACACACTGCTACATCAAAACCTTGTAACCACAAACCAAAAATCTACAACAGGAGCACACACACACAAAAGAAAGAGCAATTCCAAACACAACATTAAAGATAGTCATCAAATCACAAGAAAAAAAAAGAGGAAGGGAAGAAAAAAGACCTACAAATACAAAACAATTAGCAAAATGGCAATAAGAACATACATATTGATAATTACCTTAAATGTAAATGGATTAAATGCTCCAACCAAAAGATAAATATATACACACACACACACACAATTGAGTATTACTCATCCATATAAAAGAATAAAATAATGCTACTACAGCAACATGGATGGACCTAGAGATTATCATACTAACTGAAGTCAGTCAGACAGAGAAAGATGAATATCATATCACTTATATGTGGAATCTAAATGATACAAATGAACTTATTTACAAAACAGAAACAGACACAGACTTTGAAAACAAACTTATGGTTACCAAAGGGGAAACATGGGGGGGAGGGATAAATTAGAGGAGTTTGGGATTAACATATACACATTACTATATATAAAATAGTCAACAAGGACCTACTGCATAGCACCAGGAACTGTACTCAATATTGTGTACTAACCTATGTGGGAAAAGGATCTGAAAAAGAACGGATGCATGTGTATGTATAACTGAATCACTCTGCTGTACACCTGAAACTGACACAGCATTGAAAATCAACCATACTCCAATATAAACTAAAACTTAAAGCAGTGCACGCCCCCCACCCCCAACACTTCCAACAAACTGCTATTTCCCCTCACACCCATGTTTATGCCCCATCTTCAAAACCACGACCAATGGGATCAGAGATGCCATCTTAACTGGGCTGTGACAGAGAGTCCACTTTTCCAGGGGAAAGGAGGGAAAGGAGGGCTCCACACAGAGGGAGCAGCCTGGAGGCGGGGAAGACAGGGTGGGTGGGACTATAGAAGGAAGAGAAATGGAGGCTGGGCCTCCAAAGAAGAGCCTGAACTTGGCTCTGGGGCAGCTGCACCTGCTAAAGGCCCTCAGCCTTCCCTAACAGGCTGCCCTGTATCCAGGGCTACAGGGCTGAGGGGGTTCTTGGCACTGACCTTGAACTGGGCTTCAGGTGGGCCGGTGATGATGACCATCCTTTCACTGACGTCTGGGCCTTCTGCTGGGGCAATCTGCAGTTCACAAAGCAAGAGGGAAATGCTACTGCTTGGCTCTGTTCCCCGAGCTCCTCCTCCTTGTTGTCTAAGAGGATGGCACACCCACTAGCAAGAGATTATAAGACTCACACCTTTGTACCTGGTGCTTTGTCTGACCCTGCTGCTTCCACTCTGGGTCTTAGGAGATTATGACCGTAGTGCCCAGTATCAAATTTGGGTCTCTGGCCACCCAGGAATAGTTGGAAACAAGTTAGTACTTACTGCCTGTCCCTGCCCCCACCAGCAGTGTGACCAGCCTCCTTTCACCAAGGAGCTCCACTAGCCCACCGAGGGCCCAGAAGCGAGGAAGGGCTGGTCCACAGAGGAGTTAAGTTGGAGTCAGCCTGCAGAGAGGGCTGTTAGTGACAGGTGTGACTAGGACCAGCTCCTCTGTAGCACACGAATCAACCGATGGCACCAGAGCAAGCATGAGAACACCCTGGTTCCAGTGCGTGCTCTACAAACCCCTCCTCTCCCCACAGATGAAACATGGCAGTTGAACCTGGCAAGCTCAAAACCTCCTAGCTCTCACTCTGTGACTCTGACGTCTTTTGTAACAGAACTCAAGATGGAACAACCGAACATTTTTTTGTTAGATCCTCTTTACATATTTTTCCCCGCATACCCTGCCTTGTTTCAAAAACCTTTTAAGGTAGCTTTAAAAATAAATACAATGTAGCATAATTAAAGTTAAATTTATTTATTTTTTTGGCCATGCCACGTGGCTTGTGGGATCTTAGTTTCCTAATCAGGGAACTTGTGCCCCCTGCAATGGAAGCGTGGAGTCCTAACCACTGGACCACCAGGGAATTCCCATAAAGTTACTTTTAAATGAGCTAAAAGTACACCAGGCACTTAGGGGTGAGCCAGGAGTGAGGTTAGTACACAAACGCACCTCATAGAGTCCTGCACATCACCCAGAGACCCCATCCCCGAGACTGAGCTGGTTCAGCGTGAACGTGATTCACCACTGACGGGGCGTGTCTGAAGTTATCATCTCTGAACCACTGTGCCTCAGTCTTGGCTCCCACAAGAAGACCTCCACCTCCACAGGGTTTTAGTTTTCTCTCAGTACGTGTCCTAAGCCAGGCTGCACCTGCAGGCCTCAGGGTCCCGTGTCGCTGTCCCAGCTTTACCATGAAGACAGACCCAAGGCCTGCGCCGACCCTGTCTATGAGACCTTCAAAGAAGATCTGGCCCTGACTACTTAGTGGCACGAGGATGAACGTGAGACACTGGTCACCGACCACTGAGCTTCCTGGGGGGTCTTCCCTTTGCTGCGGGCTGACCACCTGCCAGCCTTCAACTGCAGGGCAGCAGCCTCACCCGAAAAACAGATGTGTCCAGGGGACTGAGACCCTCCAGCAGGCCGCATACAGACTGGCCCTTAAGATCCCTGGCGGGAACCCTCATCTCTACTTCTACATCCATAGGTGGCATTAAATCTGCTCCTTATTTCCAAGAGTAAATGAGAGTGACAGGAGCATGGACACAGTGGTTCCCAGCTCTTATCCACCCAAATCAAGAAGGGCTGAAAGGCTAATTCATAATTCACGTTGACCCAATCAGTTCTCACAGTTGCCTTGTTCCAATCCTGAAAGAAAGCCCCCCATCTCTCCACTAACTGGTATTCACAGCCCAGCCCAGAACTCTGTGCTCCTGCAGTTCTGGAATGGCACTCCCCAGGCAAACTCCCTGAGAGGACCTGGAATGAGGACTCCACTTTATGACTGAAGCAAATGGGATGCAGAAAGATGAGGTGACCACCAAGATCACGGGTGAGCAGGGCTGAAACAAGGATCAGGAATTTTGTGTGGCATTCTGAAGGCTGTCGGCCAGATGATGCGCAGGAAAGGCAGGCGACGGGGGCTCAGCTCTCGCCTGTAACTGAAACATCTCTTGCATGCACCGCCCGATCCCAACTCAGCCCACCCCCTTCCAGCACTCTGCTCCCACGTGTTAGTGTAAAGCTCTCCCCCCCCGCCCCAGCAGCATCAAATGTGCCTCTAGTTGTGGCCCCTGAAGACTGGTAGAGCAGGATTGGGGGTGGTTCTCTGGAATTAGTGAGATCATCACCTTTAGAGACAGATGCTGTCAGAGAACTGTCAAGACAAAGGAAATCTAGCAAAAACCAGACTGATTTTAAAAAGTAGGAAATGTCTCTTGCCAATGTTTGGCTTCCCTGGCTTCCTCTCTTTTTCTCTACTACTCTGGAGAGAGCCAGAGCCCATTCTGTCCCCGGTTGTCTTTGCCCATCACAGAAGTCATGCCACCACTCAACTCTGCTGGGACAGAGAGGGACTACGGGGATGCTGTGGGGGAAGCCCAAGGGGTTGATCCTTCTCTACTTTCCCAAAGTCTTGCTGGAATGACTCTGGTATAGCACTCAGGTTGAAAAAACATTGGACCAAAAATAGGATAGCTCGGTCCAACCTCAGCTCTCACATTCTTTAGCTTTGTGGCCACTGACATGTCAATGAAACACTGGGCCCTAGTTCCTTATGGGCAATGGTAAGTGGAGAGTTATTGCTGCGATTAGTCCTGGGAAGTGCCCTGTAGCCTACGAGTTGGCAGAACTGCTATCTAAGAGCCAGTCCTGCCACCTGCGTGCCTTGGCCATCTCCCGTTCCCTCTCTCAGTCTCCCTTTTCTCAGGGGAAAAAGAGAGGATTGGATGAAACGATCCCTCAAGTCCCTTTTAGTTGAAATTGTCTCGTTCTGTCCCTTGCGCTGCATCGCACCTCAGACCACAGGACCGGACACCGAGAATGGCCCTCAGGGTGCAGCCAGCCCAGTGGTCGTCCATACCTTACCTGTCCCACACAGAGGGCGGGCCCAGCACAGCCAGTCAGTACCCGGGCTGGGGTCTCACCTGCAACAAGCCTGCCGGGTGCAAAGGCCCCGGGTGCTCCACCACCGTCTGCCCCCACCTCGGGCTCTCCTCCAATCTGTGGGCTTTGCTGGTGAGTTAAACGAGCACCGAGAGGGGAAATGATTTACCTACATAAAATTCTTTCATGGTATCACTGCAATCCTTGTTCTGCACTTCTCAGATTGTTTTGTTTTTGTTTTTTCTCCAGCACACTTGCTGTGGGAGAAATTCCAGCTCTTCTTAGGGAGAAAGTGTAAGCATTCTTTCTCTCCAAGTCATGAGACCTCTTGTTCGGAATTCCGGGTTGTCCCATGGCAGCAAATTATTTTACGTAACAAGGGCAACTCTTGTTTCCGACAGCGTTTCACGAGGCTTGGGACGTGCTCAGCATTCTGCCCGTGAGTCAGCGCTGATAGCTGGGCTTGGAGCAGGACCAGGGTCGAATAATCCTCCCCTTTCAGCTTCTCTGCCGACTCTTCCCATTGTGCTCCAGGAGACAGGCGGTGGGAATGTAACTGCAGCTGTGTCTGCACTCAGGGGCCCTCCTTCCTGACCTCTCTCCTCAACCCCTCTCCTCAGCCCGGAGGCCGCGGCTCAGGTTATGTCACCGGCTTTTGTTTATCTGCGGCTTCATCACTGCCTTTCAAAGAGTTTTCCATTCAAGCTATTTGTTTCCAAGTTCAAAGGTTTCTGAAATGGAGACTAACTAAAGCATCAAAGCACTGACAACTGCTGAATGTAAATTATCGCTCTCCTTAGGCTCACTCCCTTCACTTGGGAGAATCCTCAGCCTTTGCTTTATCTTGAGGACAATGGTAGCCCAAAGAGGACCAGGTTGGCTTACGTATTACTAGTATTTTTTCCTAATTCATGTGTTAGTGGGACAAAAAAGGAGTGAGAGAGGTAAAGATGAGTGCACATGGGAATAGTCCGGAAGGCAGGCTTTCCAGGTCCTGTAGGATTTTATGGATGGTGTAAGAATTGCCCGGGATGGACAGAAGGAACAAGGGACATGGGGTGGCGATGGGGGTGGAAGAGGGTGGGATAGGGGCAGCTGTCAAGAGCGGCTTTACCTTGATGGAGGCCCCGGCGAATCTGGCCAGCTGTTTAATGTGCGCCCCTTTCTTCCCGATGATGGCACCCACAGCCTGGGTTGGGATGAAGAGATTCACAATCTCCTGCTCTGGATACTGGAAGGACAGGACAAGACAAGACAGACGACATCATTCCTACTGGGGCTGCTCCTTCAGGCACTCAACAGCAACGGAGCAATGGCCGGATGCTGCATGGGATTCTTCTGGGGCCTAGGGCACTGCAGGGGGGGAAGCCGGAGGGATGAACTGGAACAGGATCCACACTAACTACACAACCACTAGAGTGCAAACTCCTCCTGAGCAGCTCTGAATTTGCTGGACACAGCAAGCTGTCTGTCCACGGGCCTTCTGTCAAGTTCAAATGTGATGTGTATTTCTCCTGCGTCTTCATCCAAGGAATCAGTAGCTATTAAGCACACCTGGCCTGAGGCACTTTGTTAGCAGGAATGGAGAGCTGCCCTCCCACCTAGTGGGCAGCAGCAGCACTTTCACTGGAGGGGGACTGGGTTCAAAACGAGAGTGTAATTAAACCTGCCCTGAACAGGCTGTGAGGGGACGGCCCAGAGAGACGCAGGCAAGCCCGCCAGGGGCCCTTGCTGTTCTTGTCTGTAGGGGTCTGTGGGAATGACACGGCCCACTTGCTAGACTTTATTAAAGAGCTTTGGAGGCTCTGTTTTTTAGCCCAACACCACCTCCTAATCTGACCTGCTGACTGCTCCTCTGCACCAGTTTCCAGCCACTGTGGGACCTGTGAGCACCAGCAGGGTGCTGAAGGGCCGCTCAGTGCACTTGAGTGCCGGGCGGTCTGCTGTGCTGACGCCCTGCAATGTGTCACTCCCAGGACAGCCGGGAACCAGGGGACCCGGCACGCACACCGTGAGCACACACTGGTCAGTCTGCCAAGGACTGAGCGGCACCGGCCACAGGAGAGGGACGAGTGGCAGATGGGGCTGAACTCTGGGCACTTACTGAGTGATGATGCGGGAACGGGCCGAACTGGTGAGGGGGGTACAAGCTGGAGAAGTATCCGGAGTGGGTCTGCAGCAGGAGAGAAACGGTCAGTCAGCAGGGCCCATAGGGCCGCTCACCAAACTCAGGGAGGCAAGATTCCCACACACAACAAAGGCTCCCGGCACCACCACCGGGCCGCGCTGTCCTAAAGGCACACCTGTGCCTCTGCAGCTCGGATCTCTGCTTCCTTCCCTCACGGAGCACTGGCTGGGCTGGATGTTCATCATTTCCAAGCTGAGTCATGGTCTAGGCTTCCCAGGAACCCACCAGAGGGAACATGCTCACGACGCACTTTTTAACCTGCCCTTAGGCAGAGAGGAAGCGCCAGTGGTTTCTATTTTCTGAGGAATTATGAACCACAGATTAAAGAAACAGAGAGTGCCAGGACAAATCCAAGAGTTATTCTAAACAAGCAAAGTGTTCCTGGGAAGTCAGATCAGTGAGCGCCCAGAGAATCTCAGAAGGAATGGAGAGACTGAGAATGGAGAAATTGAAGACGAAACTGAGGAGAGAAAATGAATGAATAAATACATATTGTGGAGGGGGAAGCAGGGGACAGGAGGGCAGATGTGGCAGAGCTATTAGGAAAGTAGCATTAATTTTTTAAGTAGCTGCTTTTTATTGAATACCTACTGTGTCCTAGGCATTGTGGTAGATACTTTATCTATAAACTCTTTTTTAAAAAAAAAATATTTTATTTTTGGCTGTGCCACGCAGCGTGTGGGATCCTTAGTTCCCCGACAAGGGATCGAACCCATGCCCCCTACAGTGAAAGCGTGGAGTCCTAACCACTGGACCACCAGGGAATTCCCCATAAGCTCTCTTAATCTTTACAGTAGTCCTGCAGGACAGGAATACATCTGCATTTATATATTTTATGGGCAGGACATTAAGTAGAGTCAGCAATGTCTAGTTCACTGTGCTTTACACATAAGGCCAAGTAAATGCTGACATGCCTGTTACAGGAAGGGAGGTGGACAGTGCTGGGCACCATGGAACCAATCCCTGAGGGGCCATCTAGCAGTGGTCAGACACCAGTTGGAGGCTTGGAGTTAGGGGACCTAGCTTTCATTTGAGGGTCCTTGAACAAATCTCCTGGTATCCTCTGTCTCCTGAATGTCCAGTTGGATTCTGAGTTCCAGACCACAACTTTGCCTTCGGACTCATTAGGGACAAAAATGAAACTATTTCTCTTTTTGAGTTTGGATAGTGGACTTCAGGGGAAAAGAGATGTGAACACGGTGGGGAACTCTGAGTGTCCACAGCACCTGCAGGGGACAGAGCTTTGCCAAAGGAAGGGAACGATCCTGTAATGCAAGCCTCTGCCTCTCACGACTTGGAAAGAGGCTGCAGTGACACCTCAAGGCCACAAGAGGGGGCTATGAGACCAGTGTTCTTCTGGCAGACGTCCACTTTCGAAAGGAAGCTGAGTGAAGACGTTTGGCTCACTTGGGCCTGCCTCTTTCTTGAAGAGCATCAGCTCCAGACTCTTCTCAGTGCAGGTCCCTTTCCTGGGCCACGGCGGGTCAGGGAGAATTCCTGCAGCTTTTCTGCTCAGACAAAGCTCTACCTTGGGGAAAGGATGCTTCTGCCCTCCTCTCACCTGGAGAGCTTTTCCTTCAGCTCTCAGCAGAAATAATTCTTCTGAATTGTGATTTGGCCTCAAAATAGACAAACCACAAGTGTAGCTCCATTCTGGGTTCAAATACTCCCAATATAAACACTATATCAAATTTAGATCTACCACTTGGGTGAGGGGAGGGGATGAACTATAAAAGGATAAAAAGAAATAATTCCCCAGTCCTCTTTTTATTCATGAGTTACAGCCGGAAAACTGTTGTGGAGAAAGAACCCCAAAACTCGGCAATCAGGAACTTGTTTCTAGCTGAGGCTCTGTCATTAGCCTTTGTGTATATAAGCTGGTTTTTGGAGTCAGAAGACCCAGAAGACTTGAGTCTGAATCACTAGTTCTATACAACTTGGAATAATTTATTCAGCTTTTCTGAACCTCATCCACAAGTGGATTAAAATAATATCCAGAGCTTACAATACTGTTGTGGGAGTTCATTCAATTGTTTACTCATTCATCCAAAAGATATTTGAGCAAAGCACTGCTCTAGGTGCTGGGGACACAGCTATTGAGACAGAAAAGGTCACTGCCACCACAGAACTTAGGTTCTACTGGAGAGGCAGACAAGCATGTAAAAGAAACGAACAGGAGGCTATGAGGATGAGTAGCTGCCAAGATGAGTGGGATGGCAACTTCAGCTGGAGGGTCTGGGAAGCCTCTTGGAGGAGGTGACCTCTGAGTTGGGACCCACGGAGGAGATGGAGCCCCATGCAAGGCACTAGGGAAGAGACATTCTAAGCAGGGTTCTGAGAGGTGCAGAGCTAGGAAAGGGGTTGGTCTGTTTGGAAAACAGAAAAGAGGCCAGTATGGTGAAAGCAACTGAGAGAACAGCCTGATGGGATGGGGAGGCAGGTAGTGTGAGATCACGCAGGGAGGGCTCTGTGGGCCTTGATTTGGACGTGGATTTGACCCAAAGTACAATGGATGCCCCTGAAGGACGTTACGTGGCATTCAATGAGGTCACAGGAATGGAGAATCCATGATCAGGCACTGTATGGCTTGAACTATTGAGTGTTAAATGTGTACTTATTTACCACTTATCAGAGCACACTTTCCATTCCCCCCACCCCCATGCTTACATGGAGTCCACAGCCTCAACTGGAAGAGAAGCTTAGTCATAATGACCAAAAAGTAACCTGTTATGACTTAAATAAATGTTCTCTTTAATGGGAAAGCAGGTTGTAGCCAGCTGACAAACTGGGGCCCCAGAGTGGGGTGGGCGGTATGGCACCACAACCCTAAAATGGCAGTTGGGCTTTTAGTGTCTCAGTTTGAGGGTCCCCACAGATTTTATGAGGGAGAAGCTACTTTACTTTTGAGTGTTTCAAAAGAATTATGATTTGGGGTATGGGGGGGGAGAAGAGGTTATGGTGAAGGTGCCCCTGCCAGGTATGCTCCCCCAAAAAGAGAGGCAGCAAGGGTGCAGGGGGTCACTATTATCCACTGGTTCATTTCAAATTCCGTTTGAGGGCAACTAGTGTCTGCATTTCCTCTGTGCTTGACTATGCTGGGGGTAGTAGAGGCGTATATATCAAACATACTCATGAACATTTAGAATGGAATTCAATTTTAAGTTGGCCCTGCTTTTTCTGGAAGAACTGCAGGGTCCTCGGTTCCTAGCTGTTGTGTATGACCATTTGATGTACCATTTAGGTGATATTCTGAATCATGAAGAAATCAGGGAGCAGAAAGAGAGAGGGGTGTTGAAGGGGTAGTAAAGAGGGCAAGGGTCAGGCATACAAATTAGGTTCAAAAATATAACTAGCTGTAGTGTGATGACAGAGTTCTGTTATAAAGACGGCAGGTGCTCTCCCTGGGAACCAGGGATATGGACATGGGAGGAAGGGAGTGGACTTGGTCAGAGTCATGGGCAGAGCTATTCAAGATTCAGAAGGTGCACCATTCTATCCCAGCTTGTCCAGTGCCTCCTTCCAGCCCCTGCCTATCACCCCTGTGAGCTCTCAGAGGACCACCTCAGAAGCTGAGGGGGACCAGGAATTGGTAAGCTAGCAAGAGGTGGAGCCAAGGTTTGGGCACAGATCTCTGTGTCTGACTCTGCGTCCCAAGATCTTAACCCAACACTGCCCTCCTCTGGAACATTCCAAATGTATTAGTTCAGGTGGGGCCCATGGTGTAGTTATGATAAGGCTCCCCTAAGGATTCTAATATGCCCCCTGCTGAGTTTAAGTACATGAACGGACAATTAAAACTCACTGGACATATACAGTGAATCAGCAGCATGAAAGAGGGGAGCAAAGCTGAGCAAGGCAAGAAAATGCCCTCAGTGAATTAATTCAGGAAAGAGGGAGGAGCTTTTCTAAAAAGTCTGCTTTATTTCTCAGTGAGATTCAAGAGGGCAGTGCTTTAATATGTGAGTAGACTGCTATGAGGGAAGCCAATCAGAGAACTAGATCGGTCTTAGAAATTAAAAACATGACTGTGGAGTAAAAACTCAATAGAAGTCATACAAATAGCAGCATGGACACTCTTGAAAAGCCAATCAGTGCACAAGAAGATTAACTCACGCAAAACAAAAGGAAGGACTCAGACATGACGAGTAGAGTTGGAAGATCTACTCTCTCTCCATAAAGTGGAAACTCCAGGAGGAAATGGAGTGGAGGGAAGAGAGGCAATGCTAAAATTAACTACAGACGCAGAAGGTTTTCCTGAACCAATGAAAAACTTGAATGTTCAGATTAAAGGGCTCAGAGTCAGATTTCTGATTTCCAAGGGTGTCAGTAAAATACTACAAAAGGCAAAAAACTTAGACAAAAGAAAAAAAAAGTTACCTACTAAAGAAAGAGAAATCAGACTGGTAGCAACAATGTTTTCAGAGTTCTAAAGGAACTAAGACCCTAGAATTTTTAGATACCTAGTTGAACTTTCATTCACATGTGAAGTGTGGGGGGGGAGGCATTTTCAGGTATAGAAAAGCTTAGAAATTATACTACTTAATTATTCCTGAAAAAAAAGTTGTTTGAGGAACTACTCCAGAAAAACAAAGAAACGAAAACAAATAACTCAAAAAATAAGATGATGTGGAATACAAGAAACCATCTGTAGTGAGCAAAGAAACCAGTAAGAAAAGTTTAGTTAATTCTAAATAACTGTGAAATATGAGACTGTGTATTGACTTAGAAAGAAAATTTAATAATTTGTACTAAAATTCCAGGTTATTTATAGAGTAATATAATAAAAATACATTAAACAAAAATCTGTTAGAAATAAAGAATTTGAAAAATCATAATCATAGTGGGAGAACAGTAAACTGCTCTCAAAATGTAGTAAGTCATAGAGATAAAAGTAATAAAATAGAGGATACAAGCCACCAATTAAAAGCTTGATTTTACAGCCATATACACAACTTTGAGTCCATCAGAGAAGGTACATCTTTCCAAGTGCCCATGATTTCCAAAATTTGATCACGCATGAGCAAGACCACAAAAATCAGAGATGTTCCAATAACATTCTTTGAGTACAAAATGTACAGGGAACAATTATAGGATAACAAAAAAGAAACCCATAACTACTTAAAAATTAAAAGAAAAATCCCTAGTAAATTTGATTAAGAAAAAGAAGAGAACGGAAATATATGATGTTAAGAATAAAAGAGAGAGATATTCACAAGTTCGCAGCTTTAAAAGGCAACAGTTTGCTCTGCACAGCTTTGTGTCACTAAGTATGAAAAGAGAGATGAATACTTTCATAGGAAAATATAAGAAATTGAAAAGGTTATAAATGATCGATCTTTCTCCAAACAAAAGGTACTAGGCCCAGAATTTTTATGGATGGATTGTATCAAATCTTCAAGGAACAGAAAATTCCTACATATTGATTTTCCCAAGTATAGTATAAGTTGACCATCTTTCCAATTCAACCTTTGAGGAAAAAAAAGATTGGTGAAACTGTTAAAGACGCTATAAAACTATAGTAACTGCAGTGTAGACAAAAAGATGAATGGAACAGAATAGAGCCCAGGAATATGACTCAGCGGGAACTAAGCGAACAACAAAGTTGCCATTTCAAATTGAGTGATGAAATGGTGCATTTCTCAGTAAGTGACTTTCGGAAAACTGGCTATCTATTTGGAAAAAAAATAACATTAGATCCCTATCTCAAAGTACAAGTTAAGATAAATTCCCTGTGAATAATAAACTATGATCCCCCAGAAGCAACAACTCAAAATTACTGTAAGAAAACTTGGGAGAATATTTTATAGTCTTAGATGGCAGAAGGCTTTTTCTTAGCATAACAACGAAGGCCAGAAGTCCATAAAGGAAAACATCATTGATTTAACTATCTTAATTCTTAAAATTTCTGCATAAAGTCTGCTGAAGGGAAATGTGAAAATTTAAAATACATTCCCCTTTGATGCAGTAATTGCAGTCTTAGAATTTACTTTTAGACATACTCACACATTTATGTATCAGGATATTCATTTTGACACTATTTGTAGGAGAGAAAGCCTAGAGATAACCCAAATGTAGAAAAATAGTATGCTCAGTAGAAAAATTATAGTAAATTTCATACAATGGAATACTATGTAGCCATCAAAGAGAATTAGTTCTAAATATGGAAAGAATGCCCACAGTAAGTAAATAATGGAAACAAACCAATAAAAGACACAGTAATTCATTGTGTGTGGCATGATTCCATTTGTTTGGAATAATATGATTATAGGATTATATACGCTCATAAAACATATTTTAAAACATAATAGTGCTATACTTCTGGGGAGTGGTTGCTGGGTGAAATTTGGGTAAGAGAAGGAAGACTGAAGGGAAACGTTTACTATTTACTTCACACAGCATAGTTCGATTGTTCAAAAAATATCTATTTTAAATTACTATGGCACAATTTGCAGAGATGTGGATGGACCTAGAGATTGTCATACAGAGTGAAGGAAGTCACAAAGAGAAAATCAAATTATCGCTTATATGTGGAATTTAAAAAAATGGTACAGGTGAACTTATTTGTGAAGCAGAAATAGAGTCACAGATGTAGAGAACAAACTTACGGTTACCAAGGAGGGAAGGGGAAGTGGGAGGAATAGGGAGATTGGGACTGACATATAAACACTACTATGCATAAAACAGATAACTAATGAGAACCTAGTGTATAGCACAGGGAACTCTACTCAATGCTCTGCGGTGACCTAAACGGGAAGGAAATCTAAAAGAGTGGATCTATGTATATGTATAACTGATTCACTTTGCACAGCAGAAACTCACATAACATCGTAAAGCAGCTATACTCTAATAAAAATTAATTTTAAAAAGAAGAAAGAAAAAAAAGGTAAAAAAATTAAAGAAGCCAAAAACAGAATTTACTATGGCACAAGACACCACAAATAAAGCAAAAAGAAATGACAAGCTGGTGGAAGATATTTACAACATGACAAATGGTTAACAGCTTTAATATGTAATTAGCTGTTACAAATCATTAAGAAAAAGATGGCGGTAAATGACAATAGCAGCTAAGACTTACACAGCAATTACTGTGTGCAGGTTTTTACTTATTTAACAACCCCATGATATGTGTACTATTATTACCCCCATCTTATAGATGGTTAAGTTAACCTCTTAACAAAGAGGTTAAGTCACTTGCCCAAGTTTGTTAAAAATAACAAGTGATATAGAGCAGAGATTCAAATACAGGCAGCCTGACTCCAGAATCTATACTGCCTCTTAACAGACTGATGGGCATGGGATACAAAAAGACAATTCATTAGAGAGGGAAAAAAATGGCCAATAAGCCCCAGTGTTAAATCTCATAATAGCACCCTTTAAACTATCAGATTGCAAGGAATAATTACATTGGTAGTGAGTATAGGAGGAAAAAAACACCTCTCTGTCACATACCAGATAGGAAGGAAAAGTAGTATATTCTTTATGTATCAAAATTTATCATTTATCAATATTTATATTTTTTATAGTTATATATAAAATTTATACATTCTTTGGCTCTGCAATTCTATTTCCAGGAATTTATTGAGAAAATAGCTAGATAAAAGAACCAAGATATATATACAAGGATTTCCACTGTAGAGTGAAAATTTGGAATACACACACACACACATATCACCTATATATTTAATACATTATACATGTATATATAAATTGTATATATACCCACACATATACATAGAAACACTGATTATTTCTAGATTAAGAAAAAACCTGCACTTGTATTATTTGCTTCTTAAATACTTTGCACATATTACTTTTATAACCAGAAAATGATAATGGTAATTTTCATACATACACACATACATTAAAAGCTTCCAGAGTTGAGAGACCAATTTGTGCATGTGTGAGGCAGCTGCAAAGAGGGGCACAGACTTCCTGACCCTTGGATGCTAAGAGCAAAAGTGCTAGAGTTTTGTGATGCACAAAAGCAACCAGGAAATAACCTAGTTCCTTGAAATCTGAATGCCTTTGTGACAAGAAAGCAATAATATTTTGTAAGTATTTGAAGTATCCCCACCACCCCATCCTACCCTATCCTTCTCAGGAGGCCTGGGCCCACTAGGGAAGCCCTCAATCCTGCAGTACAGGTTCTAGATTCTGCACAGGTGGGTGGTGATGGCCACCTCCATGCCTGCCCTGAGTTCTGCAGTTGTCAGAGAGAGAGGTCTGCAGGAGCTGTATTGTTGCAGATTTGGGGCAACTGTGTGCTTTGGATTAGAATCTAATCTTGACCTATGGGCTCAAGATCAGAACTACATGGCTTTTAGCTTAAAGAAGAAATTTTATTTAAAATCTATTTTATAAAGAACAGAAACTACTTTAGTAAAAGCATTATTCTACTATTTTAGTAAAAAATCTCAGATGTGAAGGAAGCTTTCAAAATGGCAAAACCTGTTTTCAAGTTTAGAAAATATTCTGCTATCATATGAAAAGTTCTCTTTTTGTTTTAGTTCAGGGGTCTGCAAAATTTTCTGTAAAAAGCCAAATAAATATTTTAGGCTTTGCATACCTCAGGGTCTCTACTGCATCTACTCAACCCTGCCATCACAGCAGGAAAGCAAACAGACAGTACGTAAATAAACATTCACAGATGTATTTATTTACAAAAATAAGTGGTGGGCTGCCTCAGGCTGTCGTTTGCCGACCTCTCTTTTAGATTGTCACTTTTAGAAGTGGTCTATTGTATTATATCTTTTTTCTCCCACCATTTACGTTACTTAGGTTGAGAGGCTTCTGAAGTTATCGTCTGTGGAGCAGTATGTACAGTCTTTCTCCCAAGAAATGAGATGTGCCTAAATGCCAGTTCATTGTACTGGGCTCGGCCATTCTCAAATCTCAGCAAAGATACGGGGACATGCACCTCTCATAGCTGTTCTCCCTCCTTAGGGCAGCTACATGACTATAACAGCTGCCATTTCCCTCCTGCCATATTCCCAGCTCCCTCTAACACACACACACACACACACACACACACACACACACGGCTCAATATTGGACCCTATCGTTTAGTTTAAGGGAAAATGTATATAACTCTATGGTATGGAGATTTAAAAATGACTCAGAAGAGCTGTATATAAACAAGATGACAGAATGTGTATGTTTCTGTGACTAAGGACGTGGGTGCAAGTTCATGTCTGTATTTTGTTGACAAAACAGCACAGTGGGTTCATCCTACCTCTCTACAGAGACCCAAAGAGTTACTAGGAATTCCGACACTGCAATGCCTACTACACCAGAGACCACCTCTCAAAAGAAAGAAGTGGTTAAGCTAATGTTCTCCAACCTGATTCTTCCCATTTAAACAGTATAAACATTGGGAGAAAATTAGTTTGCTTAAAAAATAAGTAGTATGTGTGGAGAAGAATTAGGAATGAAAGAAAAAAAAAAAAGCTGTCAAGTACCCTGAGCCCTAATCTGGTAATCTGTTGATCCTGACGATGCTTGAGAATGCGAACAAGCAGAAAACGCATGAAGTTCACATTTCTTCTGCCACTATTAATTATGATTCAAACAATAAATACTTACTGAGAATCTACTAAATGCCAGGCATTGTGCTAAGTGTTTAGAAATCTAGACACTGTGTTATTTTCTTTTAAAAACTGCCTATTAATAGAATATAATGAATTTGAGTCATAGACACAGGTGTGAATTTTATACATGAGTCATCCAGGTACCCTAATATTTTAGTAGGTGAACAGCACTCATGAAGGTTCTGATCTGAGCTAACAAACCCTTTTTTTACAATGAGTAGGCTTCTAGCTAATGAATTTGCTAGTAGTCTCTTTCTTTCCCAGATATGACATATACTATATGTTTAAGAGCACATACTTAGAAGATGGTTTAGTAACATTAATCTGTCCATTAGGAAGAAGTCCTAAGAACTGTTGAACTCATTCTACAATCCCTTATGAGCACAGCCTCCAAATGAAGGCTCTGGCTCTGATTCAACATGGCAGAGAAATGCTGCTGCCTGGAGGAGCCTATGAGCAAACCCCTGAGAGCTGAGCTACTTACAGTGAAAGGGTGGTAGGGGGGACCGGGGGGAGCTCCTCGGGGCCCTGCTGGCGGAGGCAGCATGGACAGTCCTGTTGAAAAGATGCCAAGTGCGCTGAGGTTCAACCCCGGGATCAGATTGGCTTGTTGCTGGGAATAAAAATGGAGAAAAAGTTGAGGGGAGGAGACCTGAGAGGTCCAGCTTGCCTGGGTCAACCTCCATCTCTTGCCTGGATGGCACCAGGGTCTCCTAATCAATCAGCTCCGCCCAGGCCCCGTGGACCTCTTCCTCACCGTGTTGCAGGGGTGAGCTCTCCAAACCTCAACCTGACTGTGGCTTCCCTTCAAAGGTTCTCTGCTGCCTTGAGAGTGTCTACACATCTTAACACAGCAAGCAAGGCTCTTCCTGGGGACCCAGGCCACCTCACCAGCATCTCTCCTGCTAACCCTTTACCTCCACTCTGCCCGGTCATCCTCCTCTCTCTCCTCTGGACCCCCCCACACACTGTCTACCTTGCAAGAAATGTGCTTCTCTCCCTCCTCACCTGGCTACATCCTACTCGTCATGTGGGTTTCACCTGAGCTTAGGTGTCCCCTCTTCGAGGAAGCCTTCTCTCACCCCAAAGGCCTCAGCTCAAGGTGCTCTCCTCACACGCCCACGTTTCCTTACAACAGCAGGCATCACATGGTATCTGAATGGCCTGTGTAGCTGCCTCTCCCCTTTTTAGACCACAATTTCCTTATAGACAGAGACTGTCCTATTTAGTGCTGTGAGCTCAGTGCCTGGTACATAGTAAGTACTCAATAAATATTTGCTGAATGAATATGTTTAAAACATATTAGATTAATAGTTTTTCCTAACTCTACCCAGGGAAAGATCAGACCCTTCACGAAGATACCACTTATGTAAACTCCACTATCCATATTCAGAATGGTTCACAACCGTGGCTTCTTTACCATTTAGTTGCCAGCTTCACGATCATCTCACTTGCTAATTTCACATTTAAATATGGGGATGCTCACACAGCCTGCCCCTTCAGAGGCAGAAGAATGATGCAGGGCCCACCCTGGCCTGTATCCAACCTGTCCCACCACTGCCCCCTGAACGCTAAGCAAATCTCTAACATTTTCTCCTTTCTTATCTGTGGCTCTAGGGTCACCCAGTAAGTTGTCTTCTTTTAGAATGTCTGGAATAGGAGAGCTAGGATCCTTAACCTTGATCCCATTCATGTATAAGATCTAGTAGTTTTGTTATTCACCTATCAATGCATGACTTTAGCACAGACATGAATGAACCTAAGTGATATATATGCTCAGGGGAAGATGTTTGGAGCACCCAGACCCTTTGCAGCATTTCCAGGTGTTCACGGAAAGAGCTGTTTATCATAAGATATCAAGATCCCCAAAGAAGAAAATGAGATCAGTGGATGATACTTTCACAGACAAATACACACAAACAGGGGAGAAGTCTTCTCCTCGTTGTCCCTCGTAATTATGATGTGACAAGGGCTACTAAGGGGGGATTTGGGGTGAGGTGGGAGAGAGAGTACTGACCTGAGTAAGAAGGTCCTGTGGAAAGTGCTGCAGTGAGGAAACTGGGGCTGCGTTTAACCTACCTAGTCCTTCGTCAACATTTATTCTTCTGTGAAATGTTATATACAAAGTCTGGGATTTTCTTCAAAGTCATCCAAGGTGGGTGGGGATATGGATAAAGGTTCAGATGAAACAAAACAGGCCATGAGTTGGTAACTGTTGAAGTTGGATTATGGGCATATGAGAGCTTATCATAGTATCCTTTCCTGTTTTGTATATGTTAAAAAAATCACTATCATAAAAAATGAAAAAATTTACTCCTCTGAGCTGAGTTTGTGCTTTGATTGACAGACAAATATTTTTAAGATTTCTGAATGAACTTTAGAATGGTGTCTCCCCATTAAAAAGTTGGAACTAGCAGTAATAACAGGAAGAACAAACCCAAATCAGTCCGCTAGAAGTATTAGAGCTGAGGTGGATGACAACATTTACTGGGCAATACATCAGGAACTTCCTTGGTGGCGCAGTGGTTAAGAATCCGCCTGCCAATGCAGGGGACACGGCTTTGATCCCTGGTCCGGGAAGATCTCACATGCCATGGAGCAACTAAGCCCGTGCACCACAACTAATGAGCCCGCGCTCTACAGCCTGTGAGCCACAACTACTGAGCCCGCGTGCTGCAACTACGGAAGCCCGTGCACCCTAGGGCCTGCGTGCCGCAACTACTGAGCCCATGTGCCACGACTACTAAAGCCTGCGTGCCTAGAGCCCGTGCTCCACAACAAGAGAAGCCACCACAATGAGAAGCCCACGCACCACAACGAAGAGCAGACCCCGCTCGCCACAACTAGAGAAAGCCCGCACGCAGCAACGAAGACCCAATGCAGCCAAAAATAAATTAATTAATTAAAAAAATAAAAGAACAGATCAGTGAGAGATGAAAATCAGAAGTTATTTTTCAAGTATGTATTTTTAAAATTGGAAAATAAGGGGAAAAATCCCACTTTTCTAACATACCAGCTATTTTGATTTTTATATATAGCCTTCCAGGCATTTTGACCCATATTATTTTACATAATTATAACCCTAGTTATATATACTTTTATATATTCTTTTCTTAATTAACAATACATCATAAGCAATTCCTCATTTTAAAATCTTCCAAGTTGTGATTTTGTTGACTTCACACTATTTTGTCCAGTGCACTTATCATAATTTACTAGTTCGTTTCCTGATTATTCTAATGCCCTTGCCCCAAAAAGACATGAATAACTCTGCATACCTATTCTAAAGTGCTTCTTCACTTTCTGAATGGCAATTATGCTTAGAGAGGCTTGGGTCCTGCCTGAAAATACATGTGAAAACCAGTGGAGAAGAAAGCAGTAGGCACTTACATTAACAGCCAGCATATCATTTTCAAAGGCCTCACGCAGCTTCTTCATAATCTCTATTTCAGCATTGGCACAGGCCTCAACTGTGCCCTTCACAGTGATGGTTCTTTCAGGGTTGTATATGCTCAAATCCTGCAAGCTGGCCACCAGGAAAAAGAGAGAAATTTCCTTTTTTCAAAAGGAAAAATAAAATCCCAGAAGGCTCACAAACAAGTCTTGGTGGAGGAGACAGGGAGAAGACACCACACGCTGTGGCACAGAATATCTGCCATCTTATCTCAAATCTTTGTAGTGACTTAGATCAAATCCACAGTAGAAAATGTTTGACTGGTAACTATTTATGTATTTGTTTTGATGGTGTTGAATATAATCATATCACTTATGATTACATTCCCACTTTAAAGCAGATGAATGAGTTGGATATATCAAAATGCTCAAATTCTCCATTATTGGGCACAATTAATCTGAACAAGAGGCTTACGATGAGATTGTTATCTTGGTCCCTGTCTCGTGTTCAATTTTCTTCAAATTTCTGCCTTCTTTTCCAATCAGTCTTCCAACCAAGCCATTGTGGGCCAAGATCTTCAGAGGAATCTCTTCAGCTCTAAAAGACACAAGCCACATTTTAACATTTAAGGTGAACACAACGGTTGCCTCCCAAGAGCTACTGCCCTCCTTTTTTCTTACAAATAGAAGCCATTTTCGTTCAGGTACCAAGTGGCCATGGGCTTTATGAGATGCTGGGTCCTTCACTAACTCTGGTGCGTGAATTCTGATTAACACACGCCAAATAATGGTAATTATACTCCCTTGTTGTGACTGGTTGGAAATGGGTCCATGAGAGAGATCTGGCCAACTTGGTATGAGAATTAAGTCTGCTGGGTGATTTCAGGAAGGTTTTCCTTGCTCTTAAAAAAGGCACAATGGATAATGACATCAGTCAGATGGTAGACTAGGAAGCTACAGGCCCTCCTACTCCCACTGAAACACCAAGTTGACAACAAAAGATAGGCTAGACTATCTCTCTAAGAACTCTAGAGATCAGGTGAGAAGCTACAGCACCCAGGCTTTTATAAAACCAAAAAGAGATTCAAGTAAAAGGGGTAGGAAATTTTGTGGCATTTGGCATGCCTTTCATGCTTCTTCCCCTACACAGTATAGCAAGGGGAAACTGGGAGGAAATCCTCCATACCAGGGATCCTCCCCTGGGACAGAAACAAAAGACTGGACCATGATTCCCACGTTCTGGCTTGCCTGGGAGCTGCCTGAGTGATTGGTTTCTGTCTCGCCTGACTTAGAGTTGACAAGCCTGGTGCCAGAGTCTGGAAGCTGCTGAAAACAGAGGTGAACTGTTAGAGCTGCAGTTCCATAGTCAGAAGCCAGAGGGTGAAAGAGATCAGAAATGGTTTGAGAGGTCCTAGAACCTCCAGCCAGACTGATTAGTGATGATCTTCTCCTGAACAAAGCCAGTATGCAAAGACTGTGAGAGGTGTTTTTTTTCAAATGCTCAAATCGCAGCAAAAAATTATAAGGCATATAAAGAAATGGAAACATGGCCTAATGAAAGGATCAAAATAAAACTCCAGAAACTGACCCTAAAGAAATGCAGATTTATGAGCTACCTGACAAAGACTTTAAAATAGTGAACATAAAGATACTCAATAACCTAAAAGAGAACACAGACAACTAAATGAAATCAGGACAATGATGCATGAATGAAGTGAGAATATCAACAAAGAAAAAGAAACTATTAAAAAACAACCTAACAGAAATAACAGAACTGAAAAATACAATAACTGAACTGAAATATTCATTAAAAGGGTTCAACAGCACACATGATCAGGCAGAAGACAGAATCAGCAAACTTGAAGATCAGTCATGTGAAATCATCAAATGAGAGGAGAAAAAAGAAAAGAGAATTTTTAAAAAGTGGAGAAAGGGACTTCCCTGGTGGCACAGTGGTTAAGAATCCACCTGCCAATGCAGGGGACACAGGTTCGATCCCTGGTCCGGGAAGATCCCACATGCTGCAGAGCAACTAAGCCTGTGCACCACAACTACTGAGCCTGCGCTCTAGCGCCTATGTGCCACAACTACTGAAGCCCATGCGCCCTAGAGCCCGCACGCCGCAACTACTGAAGCCCGCGTGCCTAGAGTCCGTGCTCCACAACAAGAGAAGCCCGTGCACCGCAACAAAGAATAGCCCCTGCTCACCGCAACTAGAGAAAGCCCACGTGCTGTAAGGAAGACCCAACGCAGCCCAAAAAAAAAAAAAAAAAAAGTGGAGAAAGGCTAAGGGACTTATGGAACATTATCAAGTGGATCAAAATACATGTCATTGGAATCCCAGAAGGAGAAGAGAGAGATGGTGCAGAGAGCTTATTCAAAGAAAACAGACAGAAAACCGTCTAAATCTGAGACAACAAATGGACATACTGATTCAAGAAGCTCCAAGAACATCCAACTGGGATAAACCAAAAGAGAATTCCATTGAGATACATTATAACCCAAGTGTCTAAAGTCAAAGAGAAAATCTTGAAAGCAGCAAAAGAAAAGTGAGTAGTAACATATGAGGAAGTCTCCATAAGATTATGGATGGATTTCTCAGCAGAAATTTTGCAGGCCAGAAATGAATGGGATGACATATTCAAAGCACTGAAAGAAAAAACTATCAGGCTTCCCTGGTGGCGCAGTGGTTGAGAGTCCGCCTGCCGATGCAGGGGACGCGGGTTCGTGCCCCGGTCCGGGAAGATCCCACATGCCGCGGAGCGGCTGGGTCCGTGAGCCATGGCCGCTGAGCCTGCGCATCCGGAGCCTGTGCTCCGCGACGGGAGAGGCCACAACAGTGAGAGACCTGCGTACCGCAAAAAAACAAACAAACAAACAAAAGAACTATCAACCAAGAATACTGCATCTAGCAAACTGTCTTTGAAAATGATGGGGAAATTAATACTTTTCCAGATAAACAAAAGCTAAAGGAGTTCATTACTATCAGATCAGCTCTACGAGAAATGCTAAAGGGAGTCCTTTAAGTTGAAATGAAAAGATGGTTCAACATATGAAAATTAATCAATATAATATACCACATTAACTGAATGAAGGACAAAACCCACATGATCATTTCAATTGATACAGAAAAAGCATTTGATGAAATTTAACAACTTTCCATGATTAATAACACCCAACAATTTAGGAACAGAAGGAAACTACCTCAACATAATAAAGGCCACTTGTGAAAAGCCCACAGTGAACATCATATTTAATGGTGAAAAACTGAAAGGTTTTCCCCTAAGATCAGGAACAAAACAAAGATGCCCTCAGTATTTCTATGTAACATACTATTAGAAGTCCTATCCAGAGCAAGTAGCTAAGGAAAAAAAATAAAAGACATCTAAGTTGGAGAGGAAGAGGTAACATTATCTCTGTTCACAGATGATATGATCTTATATGTAGAAAACAAAGATTCCACAAGAAAACTGTTAGAACTAATAAACTAATTCAGCAACACTGTAGGATATAAAATCAACACACAAAGAACAGTTGTGTTTCTATACACTAACAATGAACAATATGAAAAGGAAATTAAGAAAATAATTCCATTTATAATAGCATCATAAAGAATAAAGTATTGAGGAATAAGCCTAATTAAAGAAGTAAAAGACTTACACATTGAAAACTATAAAACAACACTGAAAGAAATTAAAGACAGAA
Source organism: Phocoena phocoena (assembly GCF_963924675.1). Classification (NCBI taxonomy): domain Eukaryota; kingdom Metazoa; phylum Chordata; class Mammalia; order Artiodactyla; family Phocoenidae; genus Phocoena; species Phocoena phocoena. The sequence continues at coordinate 64,321,681 of NC_089222.1, forward strand.
ATCAATGGAAAGACATCCCGGATGCCTGGACTGGAAGACCTAAAGTTGTTTAGATGTCCACACCACCCAAAACAATCTACAGATTTGATGTAATCCCTATCAAAATTCCAATGGCAACTTTTGCAGAAACAGAAAAGCTCATTGTAAAAATTCATATGGAGGGGCTTCCCTGGTGGTGCAGTGGTTAAGAATCCACCTGCTAATGCAGGGGACACAGGTTTGAGGCCTGGTCTGGGAAGATCCCACATGCCATGGAGCGACTAAGCCCGTGTACCACAACTACGGAGCCCACGTGCCACAACTAGTGAAGCCCACGTGCCTAGAGCCTGTGCTCTGTAACAAAAGAAGCCACTGCAATGAGAAGCCTGCGCTCCGCGACGAAGAGTAGCCCCCGCTCACTGCAACTAGAGAAAGCCCACACATAGCAACAAAGACCCAATGCAGCCAAAAATGAATAAACAAAGTAAATAAATTTATTTTAAAAAAATTCATATGGAATCTCAAGGGACCCTGAATAATCAAAACAAGTTTGAAAAAGAACTCACATTTCCTGATTTCAAAATATATTGTATAGCTATGGTAATCAAAACAGTATGGTACTGGTATCAAGACAGAAAAATAAACCAAGAGGAAAGAATAGAGATCCCAGAAATAAATCCTTGCATATATGGTCAAATGATCTTCGACAAAGGTGCCAAGGCTACATCATGGGAAAAGGACAGTGTCTTTGAAAATTATCTTAGGAAAACTTGCAAAAGAATGCAGCTGGGGGCTTCCCTGGTGGCGCAGTGGTTGAGAATCCGCCTGCCGATGCAGGGGACACGGCTTCGTGCCCCGGTCTGGGAAGATCCCACGTGCCGTGGAGTGGCTAGGCCCGTGAGCCATGGCTGCTGAGCCTGAGCGTCCGGATCCTGTGCTCCGCAATGGGAGAGGTCACAATGGTGAGAGGCCCACGTACCCCCCCCCAAAAAAAAGAATGCAGCCAGACCCTTATTTCATATACAAAAATTAACTCAAAAGAGATTAAAGACCTAAATGTAAAACCTGAAAGTACAATTTTCCTAGAAGAAAACAAAGGAGCAAAGCTTCACGATAGTGAACTTGGCTACTGTTTTTTGGATATGACACTAAAGCACAGTTGACAAAAGCAAAATTAACAAATGGGACTACACCAAACCTAAAAACTTTTGTGCATCAAAGGACACACTTAACAAAATGAAAAGACAACCTATGAAATGGAAGTAAGTATCTGCAAGTCATATACCTGATAAGGATGTGAAGAAATTTGAACTCTTGTGAAAGGCTGGTGGGATTGTAAAATGGTACAACTGCTATGGAAAACAGGTTCCTCAAAAAATTGGAAATAGAACTACTGTATGATCCAGCAATCTCACTTCTCGGTATATATCCAAAAGAATTGAAAGCAGGGTCTCAAAGAGATATTTCAAAACAGCACTATTCATATAGCCAAGAGGTAGAAGCAACCTGAATCTCCATCAATGGATAAATGAATGAACAAAATGTGGTATACACACACAATGGAATATTATCCAGCCTTAAAAAAGGAAATCCTACAACATGAATTCGTTTTGACGTCATTATGTTAAGTGAAATAAGCCAGTCACAAAAAGACAAATACTGTATGATTTCACTTATCTGAGTTCTCTAAAATAGTCAAATTCGCAGAACCAGAAAATAGAATGGTAGCTACCAGAGGCTGGAGGGAGAGGGAAAAGGGGAGTTGTTGTTTAACAGGCAGAGTTTCAGTTTTGTAAGATGATAAAGTTCTGGAGATCTGTTTCACAATAATGTGAATACACTTAACACTACTGAACTGTACCCTTAAAAATGGTTAAGACGATAAATTTTATGATAGGTGTTTTTTGTTTGTTTTTTTTACAATTAAAAAAAGTTCAAAAAAAAAGGGCGGGGGGGACAAGGAGAGGATGCCTTCTCTTTCAACTTTTAAATAGTTTTCTGTGGGGATCCAAGGTCTGAAATCACTTCAGTCATCTTGTCATCATCAGGGGAGTATCAGACACCCTGAAGAAGGTAAAGCAGAAAGAAAAGTCATGGGCCTTTTAGTCTATGATTCAACTGACCTTTCAGTCACTCTCACATAATAAGGACTTCTAATTATGTGACATCATAATTGTTTCTTATTGCTTAAGCCACTTGTTATGTTTTCTGTTACTTGAGACCAAGAGCATTGAACAGATGCATTACTACTGCCTCAAAATACATGGATGTTTGAAGAAGCTCCACTAGAATGTGACTTACAGAGGGCAGGGTTTTTTTGTCAGCTTTGTCCACTGGCACATAGAACAGTGCCTGACAGACATATGTACTCAATAAATATTTGGTAAATGAATAGAAAGAAAGTTTAGAATCCCTATTCTCCTCCATCCTCCACCTCCTACTCATCTTCCTCACGGCTCAGCTTAAATGTCACTTACACAGGGAGGCCTTCTCTGAAATCCTCAAATCTCTTCTTGTCCCCCTAAAACCTTGATTAGGGCCTCCAGGTACCTGCAGTTGTTTTCCACTGTAGCATCTCTCATAGCTGTGCTTAATTACTTACTGGTGTAATTATTTGTTTAGCAGATGTCTCTCCCACTGGATAAAAAAAGGAACTGGATCTTGTTCAGGGCTGTAGCCTCAACCCGGCACAGTGCTCAGCAAGGTGCCACACTCAAAAGAAAAGTATTTCAAAGACAGTCAAATTCTGTCTTGGCTCTACATGAATACTTTAAGAATCCAATTTATACATCAGTCTTTTTGGTTCTTCAGAATATTGTAAGATGCTTACACCTAGCTCAAAGGACCAAGGAGGGTAACATTTATAAAATTCTCAATAACTTAGATGAGGGAGGGGCTTCTTCAAATTAAGACACAGCATGTGGGGGGTTTCAAAAGCCCCAAATAGTAAATAATTAGTTAAGTGAAAGGTTAGAGTCCCTTATGAAATCTAAGAATAGATTTGCAACGTTTTTCTTTTAGGAACTACTTTCATCTTCTTGGTTTTGGAACACTATTATTTGACATTGTTTGCTAAATCAGTTTTATATTCAATTCATCCCTCACTGCTTCTTTTTTTTTGCGGTACGCGGGCCTCTCACTGTTGTGGCCTCTCCCGATGCGGAGCACAGGCTCCGGACGCGCAGGCTCAGCGGCCATGGCTCACGGGCCCAGCTGCTCCGCGGCATGTGGGATCTTCCCGGACCGGGGCACGAACCCGTGTCCCCTGCATTGGCAGGCAGACTCTCAACCACTGTGCCACCAGGGAAGCCCCCTCACTGCTTCTTTATTAAAACTGCCATACATGCCTGTAAGTGGATTTTGCCAAACAAACATAGAGCCTTTTTTATTATATTGCCTATTCCGTTACCATTAATTTGTTTATAATGCAAATTAATAAATTTGTATTACTAAATTATACAAGTTACTAAGAACTGTATTTGTCATTCAAACTCGTACAACACTCAGGAATCCTAAGAAATATTTTGTAAAAGAAATGGACAGGGGGAGAGAGAAAAACAAAGAAGAATGAAGTAGCCACTCAGATACCAGTTTCTACTATTTAAGGAAACATAATCCAATTTTAAGAGTGCAAGTGGCTTAGGAGCATGGTGACACAACCCTTTTCCAGCATAGTAAATGATGGTTTTGACAACAATGTATTTTCTGTATCTGCCCAGTCCAATATGATAGCCATTAGCCATACAAGCGATTATTTAAGTCTGAATGGATTAAAATAAAATATTCAGTTCCTCCACTGCACTAGGCACATTTCAAGCACTCAACAGGAACACATGGCTAGTGGCTATCGTATTGAACAGTGCAGATACAGAACATTTCCATCACTGCATGGCCCTGGACAGCACGGGTCTATATGTTCCTACCAATAATTATTACCAGTGAGTGATGGAAGCATTAGGCTCACCAAGAGAAACATACAAGTAGAGAAGCAGCCATGTTATAAACATAAAAGATCTATTTCCCACCGTATTCTCTTTAGGAACAAATTTCTGAAAAATCATCTTTCCCCTGCTCTCTTTACTGAGAAATAGATTTACAGCTTTTTAAAACTTTCCTGGGTTAAATGAATGACAACCTAATCTTTTTTTCTGCTGAGTGGTCTGTGCATTGCATGCAAACTTACAGTTTGGTCTCATCAGCCTCTTTCTGCATGATTTCGAGAATCATGCGGCATGCTTCAGAGGTTCCCTCTGGTGTGGCATGGATGGTGACAGGCTTCTCTGCAGCCCCGGAGTTCTCCTTTCTATGGATGTCTACCCTGCAGGAAAAGAATCAGGAGCCATAGCACAGCGTCATCTGGGACTGGATCCTAGTCCCAAGAATGCGTCGCACTGGCCAATGTACAGCAAGGACACAGACAGACCAGGAAGTGTCATGAGCACGTTTGCAACCAATGCCATTCTCCAAGAAGGCGGCAAGCAGGGCAGGGGGTCTTCTGCCAAACCCAAATTCTCGGCAGCTCCACTGAGAAGGGAGTATTTCTTACAGGAGTGCCGCTGGGCAAAGGCACCAAGGCAACGTGGTAATGAAGCCAGTTTGGTAAATGCAGTGTTTTGTGTAGTCTTTCCAATGATCTTAGAAGTGAAGAGTAAAGTGAGCGGGATAATACCGCACGTTGGCACAGTGCCGGTCTCTGAACTGACTGCAGCTTTTAAAAGCCATATGTTAATCCAACTCCACCAAATTCAAGCAAGCTTTATGTATCTGAGTATGGACAGAAAACAGAGGCATGCCCTTTCTCTGCCTAAGTTTTTGGTTTCCTGGCCACCGGCAGCCTGCCTTCTTCCAGGCTCTTAAAAACTAATGGCTCAAAAGCTTGATGACTTTATCAGACTTCTTTGGGTAGTTGTGGCTCTATTTGTTTTTAACTTTCAAAATCACATAATTGATTGTATCCTTTTTTACTCTGGCTGTCAGAAAGCCCAAATCCAAGTCTCTGGCCTATTTCTAAAAAAATGGGCACACACTTTGAGAACTAACTCACTTGTATTTAAACTTGCTGCATTTTTTTAAATGATTTTTTTTTTAGTTACTTTATTTTATGTTTTGGACACACTGCGTGGCATGCGGGATCTTAGTTCCCCTACCAGGGATTGAACCCAGCGCCCCCTGCAATGGAAGCGTGGCGTCTTAACCACTGGACCGCCAGGGAAGTCCCTAACCTTGCTGCATTTATAAAGTCACTTTAAATAATCTTTGGAACAAAAAGACATACAAATAAAAATCACTTTCTCAGTGAAGAAAACTTGGAAAAAAAGGGGACTGATTTTAACATAAAGGAAACATCACATAGTATTTGCCTCCTGTACTATCTCATCATTTCACTCCTATGATTTTAAACTCTGGGACTCATATAAGCGTCCATTATTTGGAAGTAACTCAGTCACTTTGCAGAAAACAGTGTTTTCTCTTTCAGGTTACAAGACACTCAACATCCGGAATAAAATGCACTAGGCATGTAAATAACAAATATTTGTCAGTAATTTGGTGCTTTGTAATTTAAGTGCTTTGTAATTTCATTCAATCTGCCTGACTGTCCTAATCCTCACAATACTCCTGGCTTACAGAAGAAGCAGTTGGTGCTCAGAGACCTTAACATTTTTTCTAAGATCATATAGCTATTAAGTGGTAAAACTTGAACAAGGGTCTTTGTTTTCAAGACCTGTGCTTTGTTCATTACATCATGCTGTGGTCTTACGAACACACAAAACTCAACAACCTCACAAGTCACTTTATCCACTACAACTCCTACTACCAGTTCAGTCTCCTTAAACAGACAGAAAACTAAACATAAGACTAATGTACTTTATTTATTGCTCAATGTAACAGTGACTCACCCATTTCCTTTATGTAGCTATTTGTGAGACTCCCTAGGTGGTCTCAAAGAATGATACCACCCAGGGCTCTGACGCAGGAGAGGAGGCAAGAGCTAAGATACGCGGGTTCTAGGGTCCCGTGAAGTTCAGCCCCATACCTCTGTTGTTTTAAAAACATGTAGATGTATTCACAGGTATCAGATAGCTTATGAGAACAATTCTTGACTGTGAGGTCATTAGTACCTTGTTTATGAACTATTAGTGTTTCAGGGTATGACCTTTAGGTCACTGGCATGAAAGCTCATTAAAGCCCCTGGGCTTTGTGTTAGTCTGTTAGTAGTTCCATTTAAAGAAGCCATAGTCCCATACAGCACAGCCCCCCGCTGCTGATGCAAGCAATAGCAACCTGGGAATGGCCGGGACCCACCAGCACTCAGGGGACCCCTCAGAAGGAAGCAAAGGAAGCCCCGGAGGCACGTACCGGGACTGGGTCTGCTTAGTGATGTTCTTTATGGTCAAGCCCTCCTTTCCGATGATGGCACCAACAAACTGGGTGGGGACCAGGATCCGCAGCGGGAAATCAATCTGTCTGGCCTGAGAAGAGCCCCCAGGGGCATGGCCTTGCTCCCGGGAAGAGTGGTCCCCACGCTGGGCTCGCTGAGGGGGCGAAGGGGAGCTCACCTCTTCATCCGGGATGTAGGAAATCTTGAAGGAGTAGTTCTCAAACTGATGCCCGCTTAGCTTCTCGATGGCTCTGAAATGCAGCAGGGGCAAGTGAGCTTTGTTAGAGAACAGGGTTGGAGGAGACCCCCCCAGGGTCAATGGACCGGTTCATTCACTCTCCTTTACTCGTTGCCTACGTGAGTGCCGTCCTCAGCACTAAGGATGCAGCGGTGAGCAAGACACGTGCCATCTCTGCTCCCTCAGGGCTTGTGGTTAACAAATTAAACACGTCATTACAACGTGCAGGCCTGGTCAGACTTGATAGACAATGTGCCAGTCTGCTTTTTTTCACCACTCAAGGCTGTATCCCCATCATCAAAAACTCTTTGTAAAATGTTGGCATAAAATTGTCCTTTTTTAAAAATTTTAATTGTAATACAGTTATTACTGAAAATTCAGAAGTAGATAAGCACAAATAAGAAAAACACCCTAGCCCATCCAATAGCTTTCTTAAATATAAATATATTATTATGTATACAAATGGATTAATACCATACATACTACTTTATAACCTTTAAAAACAATACTCTAAACAGTTTTCCAAGTGATTAAATACCCTGCAATTTAGTTTTTACTGGCTGTTTAACACTCTATTGATTTGCCATCATTTTTGCAACTCATTCTCTATTGTTTTATATATATATATATATATATATGTTTCTAATCTTTTACTACTGCATACAGTATTGTCATGGGCATCTTTGCAACTACAACTTTGCAAACAGGACAAATTCCTAATGGAATTGCTGGGTCAGAGAGTAGGCAGAATTCTAACATTTTAAGTCATTATTGCTCAGTGTCCTTCTAGAAAGGTTTCAACACGTACTACCCCGTAGCAGTTAAGAGAGCATTTGTTTCCTTGAATCCTCAGAAGTACAAAGTATTATGATTTTAAAAGACTTATCAATTTGATAAATCCCACTATTGCATCTTAAAAACTGTACATGAAGTGCAACCATTTTTTCACGTGTCTTTGGCAGCATGTGAAAAAATTAACCCTCTTCTACAAGGTTATTGTTTAGCGTTTACGAATTTATTACAAAGCAGCACTTTTTGAATTCAATAAAAGCAACAAAGTAATATCATGTACAGAGGGCCTACCTAAGTAGCAGATGGACAAGAACTGTAAAGGTTCAGTTGTTGGTATATGTATCCTGCTTACATACGTGTGTAAAAGTCAACAGCAAATGACTACTGCCTTTTTCAATGCAACATTAACATTTTGAAAACTAGTGGTATGAGAATGGGTTAGCCATGTATTCATGGGTGTGGCAACCTTGAAAAAGGAATAAAAGTATAATCCTGGGACATATAACCAATACAGATGTTATGCCACATGTGACCATAATTCTAGTTACAATGACCTGACAGGCACTTCATGGACCCTCTACAAAAAGGAACTTGTTTTTGTTGTTTTTTAAAAAAAATTCAGTCCCATGTGTGTTAACAGCCAAGCTCACAATTAACCAACACTGAAGCAATGTAGCCATGAGTGGGATTAGGAGGTGAATGTGAGTAGGAAAAAGAACCTGAGCCAGGTGCTCTTTGATGAACCACTCCTAGATGACAATATACACATTTGGGCTGATGTCACTAAGGTGGATCCCTCTTTTACTATTCATAGAGGGAAAATGAGGTTTCAGCATCCATTCAATGAGTTTGGACAGAAGCGGGCTTGGGCTTCTTCCTCATGGTGCATGGAGGAAGCTCCAGGTGGAAGTGGCTCCTAGTGGCCATCAAAGCAGACTCTAGTGGACACAATGTCACAGATGTGGTGCCCTCTATTCCTGACTATATCAAGATGCAGCTCCCACCTCGGTTTTGATGCCAAGGCTCAACATTTTTCAAGATAAAAATCTCTGTACAATCAACAAACAGACACTCTGGTATAAATGCCCTGGGGCTCCACTGATGTGTCAAAGTTCTGCATCTTTTCAGAAAGGGTTTATAAATACAGGACTCAATGGAATTCAAAGACAAGCTCCACCCACCCCCCCACGCCCAAATTTGAAGGGAAATAAGCCCAAATCCACTTACGTTTTTGCTTCTTCTCTTGTTGCATATGTGACGTTGACAACGGCAGTTTCTGTGTCTGTGTTGACTAGGAAAGAAGCAAAAACTACATTGTCATAGAAAAAAAAAAAGCTGCCACCCTCTGGCTAATGTAAATAAACTTATTTAGAGAAAAATGCACAAAAAAACCTCACTGCCCTATCTCTTAGAGTTACTTGAATCTCTATCTTTATTCATGTGCATTCATAGGAATTTGTAATCAACTGTATATACACATTTGTAATCAATTGTATATACCACTCAAAACTGCATTTTCACTAATTTTATCAACATTTTTGCACATGTATATGTATATGCACATTTTCTTTGGATTTTTCATTTTTAATGCCTTCATAAAATTGCAGCAAATAAATCTGCCATGACTTTTGCCTAACCATTCCTTAACTGTTGACAAATGGGTTATTCTCAGTATTTGCTATTCTGACTAGTGTTGATAAAAATCACCACTGTGGCAAATATCACTTGATTTGTGCTCTTCTGAATTATTTTTTTAGGGTAATTTAGAAAGAAAATCATTGGTAAAAGAACATAATGCTTTTTAATGATTGTTTTCAGATTATTCTCCTAAAAGTTTGTATCAATTTATTGTACCACTATGAGTTTTGTTATAATTTGCATTTATTTAAAAATAACTGGATATATGTATAAAATAATAAGAAAGTATTTTAATTTTAATTCTTCATTCATGGATAAGGTTGAACTATTACTATTTTTGTTCCCCTCTGATAGATCTCCTTGACTGACTGTGTGAGTTAAATCTAGTAACTGCGTACAATGAATAAAGAAAGTTGACAATTCCAACCCACTTGACTGAAGAGAACACAGAAATTCTAAGAGTGGTTAATAAGGGATCACTCTTGTGAGTTGCTTTATCTTGATTCATAATTGCCTGCCTCTTCTTCCAAAGTCAGACATAAAAAATGAATTCAAACAGCAAGACAAAACTTTCTCAATCTAAGTCAGTAAACTTAAACCAAAAATACTGGTTTCCCCAAAACCAGTAAACATAACTAAATCACATCCTCCCCCACTAAAACATTTAAGCTATTGGGAGACTTGGAATTAACAACATTAAGGTGAGGATAATTCAAGAAAACCACAATAGAGGTGCTTTTCAAAATAATAATAAAACCCTATAGTGCAGGGATCCTTAATCTTTTTTTATTATTATTATTATTTTTTGCGGTACACGGGCCTCTCACTGTTGTGGCCTCTCCCGTGGCGGAGCACAGGCTCCGGATGCGCAGGCCCTGTGGCCGTGGCTTACAGGCCTAGCCGCTCTGCGGCATGTGGGATCTTCCCAGACTGGGGCACGAACCCATGGTCCCCTGCATCGGCAGGCGAACTCTCAACCACTGCGCCACCAGGGAAGCCCTTTAATCTTTTTTTAAAAAAACATTTATTTATTTGGCTGTGCTGGGTCTTAGCTGCGGCATGCAGGATCTTCGTTGTTGCATGCAGGCTCTTTGTTGAGGCACGGGGGATCTAGTTCCCTGACCACGGATCGAACTCACGCCCCCTGCATTGGGAGCCTGGAGTCTTATCCACTGGACCACCAGGGAAGTCCTGGGATTCTTAATCTTGAATCCATGTTAGAGCTTCAGGAATTCTTTACTCACCCTCCCCACTTCCCTGCAAATATTCAAATTTGTGGGTATGTGGATTTTTCTGGCTTATAATTTCCATATGATTCTCAAGAAGGTTAAAGACCACTGTTATCCAATAACTTCAAAGTAGCTGCAGCCCTTATGGGGAGGGGAGGCATAATCCTCAGGAAGGAACTGCCACTGAGATTTCCGTGTCACCGGTGCTGAGCCCAGCCCTTGCCTTGGCCTGGGGGTATTCGTTTTGCTCTCTAATACACAGAGAGGTCCTCACAGTGCAAAACAGAGGATGTGCAACCCACAACCATCCTCTTTCGGTGCTGACACACTGAATGCTACGAGGCCTCGTATCTGCACTTCGTAGTGCTACAGATGAGGCTGAAGACTCCAAAACGGGAGAAAGGCTGCCTTTGAACCTCCCGAATAAAGCTATCCACTACAAGTCTCAGATTCTCAGATTTTGTTCTACTCCTTAGTCATATTCTGTTCTTGAAAGACATCTGTCTTCAGGAAATCAGACCTGTGATTCTGGGAAAAACTGAGCTCCATTCAAATACTTTATTTCATTGGACATGAAAGCTCTCCTTAAAATCCTACTGAAAAACAAAACAACACCCCAGCACTTCTATCCGTAGCTGTGAGGCAGCTAGAAACTGGGTGCTCTCGGGGCACAGGTGCCATTGGAGCTGTGAACTGCCCCCAGGGACCTGGAGTATTTCTTCCTTGCATGGCACTGTCCTAAGTTTAACAACATGGTTTTAGTTAGTAACTTCTACAGGTTCATGTCTGGAAGGTCATCCTGCCTACTAAATCCATTCCTTATTAGAATGTCTTCTTTTCCATTCGAGGGAAATAACAAGAACTGAGAAAACAGAATCCTTGTAAATCATGTCTTCCTTCTGAGCTCTTTCCCTTCACCTTTGGTTATGGGCAGTCAGCAGTATGAAACTGACTAATAGTATTCTTAATATTCAGGAGTGGAGAGCATCTGAATAACTACTGCTTTAAAACTATTATATTAATTATACTGGTGGATAGAACAGATTGCATATGAGAAAATGGATTCTCTGTAATTTTTCCTAAGTGAACTTTAACGATTATGTATGACTCCACTGTCTGTAAATAGTTATTCAAGTTCTCTCTGGGTGCCCCAACTATTCAGTGATACAGGAAGGGTAAATTTATTCTCCCCATTATACACATGTGGAAACTGAGCCAATAAGGTTAAGTGACTTTTACAAGGGCTCACAGTCAGTAAGTGACTGAATTCATAGTCTGCTTTCTAGGTCAGTGCAAAAATAATCTTTATCACATGTTACTGCCTGTCCTATCAGGAGCTTAGAATCTACTTTTCAGGGACTCTTAAATAGCTACATAAGATATCAGCTGAGGTACCCTTTTTTTTTTCTTTAAAAATCATAGCACTTCATGTTTTAGAAGACAAAAATAAGGGCGGCAGGAAAAAGAATATATGTTTTCTGGGGATTTACAGCATTGTTCCTAAGACAGAGGCTCTCAAATGAGTACACACAAAAATCACTTGGGGGTGCTTGTTGAACATACAGATTCATGACTTCTTCCCCCATAGAGTCTTAATTTGTAGGTCTGTCTACGGTGAGCCCTAGGAATCTGCATTTTCCCAAGCACTCCAGGCGATTCTGGGGTAGGAGTCCTACACCTCGAGAAACACTCAGTCCAAGATATTAGGGCTATGTTATTCTTAACCGGGAAGAGGAAAGCTGTAATAGTGTAAATCCAGTTACTTCCAAGTGAATTAAGCTTCCCCCACCCTGACAGCATTTGTCCAGTGCTTGAGTACATTAAAGAGTATAAGAAAAATAGCCTGAAAACCATTCTTTGAAAAAATCGATATAGACAGATGGGTATAGACATCTCTCACATACAGATATACAAACATACACTCTAGGAAGCTTGCTGCAAAGGAATTTGAACTTATTATTTGTCCTTGGATTTGACCCGACCTATAAGAAATAACAGGTAACATCCCTCTCAAAATTCAATAGGCTAATTTCGTCACTTATTACCTTGTTCGACATTCTCCACTGTCCCATACTGAGCCAAAAGTCCATCCAACACCTGAAAAAGAAGCTTTGCTGTCAGAATTTCAGGTCTTCCATAAAAGCAGCTAGAACTGAATAAATGTACAGGACTTTCATTTGCTTATTGGCTCTCAAGTAATCTGTTCACTGAGGAAACACAGCAGAGCTTCGGAGTCTTAGTAATTGTTAACAATCACGTTCATCATGATGGTTGGAACGCACTTGCTGCTTTTGAAATGAGAAGCAGAATAATGTACAAAGATCACTTCGCCTTTCTGGAAGATTTAACCTTCTTCCTTCAGTTTTCCTTTAGGGATCTCCTTATTTTACAAAGTAATGAGATATGTATATGTTCAAAATTTTTCCACAATGAAAATTTTTTTTCTTAAAGGAATAAAGACATTAGACAAAACATTCTGTTTCCTTTAAGGCTATTTTGATTTTGTTTGGGTTGGGGAACATGGGGCAGTATGTTTTTCAATAATGCAGTAAAGCCACTCCTCATATTCTAGCTTATTTTATTTCAAGGTAACAATCTTGTAAGAAGTTTTACAACTCCGAAAATATGTCTTAACTGTTATTCATAGCAACTAATTCAAAATAAACAAAAAACTTGCTCAAACTAACAAAGAACCTTCTATTCTTATGGGTTTTCCATTTATTTTATTTTTCCCCACATCGTAATTTAGAAAGGTAAAAATCTTTTATAAAATCATGGGGATAAAAATCACAAGCAAGGTATGTATTTTGTTTCACAGTTTGTCTGTTGATGCTTGGTTTCTGAGAAGACAGAACATAAGGGATCAAAGTGCACATCCTGCACAACGAAAGGGACAAATCTGACCCCAAACTCAGGGCAGATCATGCACATTAAGGGCACTGAAGAAGGGAAAGTCTGAGGACCTCTAATTCCTAAATGTGAAAGGGAACTATAAAAAAGGGAGAAAATCCCTTGTTAAACCATTAAAAAATAAAATGAGGAAAGAGAGCAGGAAGATAATAAATATAGAAATGACATTGGCCTACCTCCCACTGCAGGTGAGGAGGGATGTTTCGAATCTGAATTTTCCTGCTCCTGTAAAAGATAAAAGCACAGACACAACAAACAGGCTTAAGACCACAGTTTGAGTTTACTTTCTCACTATGTTCACCAAGACACCAGCAAGGGATTTTGATTGTGAATCAAGAACATCTTGTTTTAAGCCATTCGTCAATTTCTCCCTTTATGTCTGTTAGTATTTGCTTTATATATTTAGGTGCTTCTATATTGGGAGCCTAAATGTTAATGAGTGCAATATCCTCTTCTTGTATTGATCCCTTTATCACTATATAATGCCCTACTGTATAGCACAGAGAATTACACCCAACATTTTGTAATAAGCTATAATGGAATACAATCTGCAAAAAAAAAAAAAAAAACACACACACACAAAATGAATGACTATGCTGTACACCTGAAACTAATGCAATATTGTAAATCAATTATACTTCAATTAAAAAATTAAAAGAAGAAAAAAAAAGAGCAGCTTGTTTTAAAACTTTCAATTAGGGATTTCCCTGGTGGCACAGTGGTTAAGAATCCGCCTGCCAATGCAGGGGACACGGGTTCAATCCCTGGTCCGGGAAGATCCCACATGCTGCGGAGCAACTAAGTCCATGCACCACAACTACTGAGCCCACGTGCTGCAACTGCTGAACCTGTGTGCTGCAACTACTGAAGCTCGTGCTCGGCCTAGAGCCTGTGCTCCTCAACAAGAGAAGCCACCGCAATGAGAAGCCTGCACCACAATGAAGAGTAGCCCCAGCTCGCCGCAACTAGAGAAAGCCCGTGCGCAGCAATGAAGACCCAATGCAGCCAAATAATAATAATAAATAAAATAAAACACAGCTGTTTTAAACAAATAAATAAAACTTTCAATTACTTTGAGGAAAAAAATAAAGAACAAACCCAAGAAGTCTGAACAAGCTAAAGAAACAGGTTAGTTAGATGCAAATCTGCCTTTTCAATTTCCTACCAAAATAGTTAGAATTTAAATTGCCACACATGTTCTAATTGTAGAATTATTCCCTTCCTTCTCAACATACATAGTCCTGCAAGTGACCCTACCCCAAAAGGTACCTAGGCTCAAACATGAGAGATGGAATACATACACAGTAGGTTTAAAGAGGATCTTACCTAACAATGCAGAACTTCCTTTTCAAAAATTATTTTTATTTCTAATAGGTAATACAGTCCTAATTCAAAAATCAGGACACTTTAAAGAGGTATTCCATGAAAAGTCTTACTCGTTGCTTGTGTAGCCTTCAGTTCCTTTATGCAAATACTAGTAAATACAAATATACAATCCTATTTTCACCTTTTCTTATAGAAATCTTTGCATATTCTGCACACTCACTGAATCTTGTTTTTTTCACCTAACAGTAATGTCCTGAAGATCTTTCTACATTGGTAGATAGAGAACATCCTCATTCTATTTTACACTACTTGGAGGTACCAAATATCCATCCCCTATTGATGGATATTTGGGCCTTCTGCTGCCTTTTTATTCAGAAGATTTTTCTTTTTTTCTAAGATATCTGATAACTTTGAGTGATTTAGATCATTTCTTGTTTTTACTTAAGCGTTAAAATTAGATAGAAGAATAGAAATACGAAGATAAGAATTTTTCTATCTTTGGAGAATATGTTAGATCCCAGAAAGAAAACACAAATCAGCATTTAAATATTAGAAAAGGTCATTTCAATGGAAGGGCTTGGCACTGAAATCCCATAAATACCGCCTTTGGGGGTTGCAAGAGAAGAGATGTGGTGGCCAAAGTGTAGCCCCATTACTTTTCCTTTCCTTCTTGTGTAAGAGGTATCAAATAGTTGCTATATGCAGCCACACATTTCTCCATGGCTTTAATCTGGGCAATAGCCACAGAAAGAAATGTTACAATTCATGCAGAGAGGAAAAAGGAGAGAGACAGAGAAGTACACAGACAGGGGAAACAACAAACAAATAATGAAGGAACTGAGGGGCTCCTGTTTCCTCTGATCTTTTTTTTTAAATTAAGGGGGACCCCATCCCTCTGTTCTAGATCCCATATACTACTTCTGTCCTGTTTTGTTTTTAAAAAATGAGAATGCATTCATGCTTTACCAGAGCTGCCTAAATGACTATACAAGCCATTCCGTAGAACCTCTAATCTTGTGTCAGGATAGGAAGGCGAAAAAAGAACCAGGAACTAATTTCTGCTTCTGTGCTATGAAGGCTCATTCCTGACACTGCCTTTGGCAAGAGTTCATAATAAAACTGCTGACACCATCCCATACAGTGGCTACATGGAATGCTCCACAAAGGATGTCACAAGCCTAACTATTTATAGAAAAGGCATCGTAATTTACAAGAAAATTGAATATTTCTAAAGAAGAATATTTTTGTTATCTCCAAGTATAAATAAACATTGACTACAACTGCTAAGCAAGAATTTATTGATAGAAATCCTATGGGAAGAAACTTCTGCATACAATAAGATTTGAATAGAGGAAGATACTGTTGCATTGTTATGACAAAGAATGCAAATAATCTAAATATCCACAAGCAGGGAGATGAATAAGTAAATCATAGTAGAGCCATAATACTGAACATTATACAGCTGTTAAAAAGAATGAAGTAGGGCTTCCCTGGTGGCGCAGTGGTTGAGAGTCCGCCTGCCAATGCAGGGGACGCGGGTTCGCGCCCAGGTCCGGGAAGATCCCACATGCCGTGGAGCGGCTGGGCCCGTGAGCCATGGCCACTGAGCCTGCGCGTCCAGAGCCTGTGCTCCGCAACGGGAGAGGCCACAACAGTGAGAGGCCTGCATACCGCAAAAAAAAAAAGAATGAAGTAGACATGTATCCACGGTCATAGGACACTCTTCAAGGCATAATGTTATAAGATGACCGCTAATTACAGATTAGGTTTGATCTGTTTTTTAAGAGCACAAAACTATATGTCATTAAGTGTATATATATGTAAATGCACAGAAAAAGGTAGCTACAAACATTTGGTTGGTAAAACGGGACATGTACTTTTTATTTTAACTGCTTCTGTCTTGCTTGCTTTTTAAAAAAATGACATGTTCACGTCTCATGTCTCACTTACTTTAAAAAATTAACACTTAAAACTCCTACTAGGGCTGCTTTCATGAATCGAAAAGATTCATTTCTTTAAAGTATCCTGGAACCTGCTTTTAAAAAAAAGAGAAAAACCCTCTTATTTTCTCCGTAATTATCAACAGGTTAGGTATCCTTCTTGAAATCTTATTTAACGAAGTATTAATTTGTTTGGCAAACCCCTTTGTTCACAGGGTGTAAATAAATAATCAAACTCTGCCCAGTCCAGATGATCCCGAATCCTAACTGAATGGGTCTAAAACAATGATGCTTCCCTGTAATATCTGGTATGAGGACTGCACATCAGGCAATCAGTTGAGTAACTGGAACGTTCATTAAGCAGGATTCTCTAACAAGCTAGTGTGTCGCATCTCTAATTTTAGACCAGGATTTTAACCCAGGAACGAAATTTTAACCCAGAAACGAAAAGGGGAAATGGAGATCACTGCAGTAGAACCCATTCAACTGGAGTTCAGTCAGGTCATCTGGGAGAACATCCTGAGAGACTGTCTTTCAGGATCAGGGGTGACCAGGATCTTTGGGATCTGCTAACTTCCATGACATCGTCTGGACACTGTGCCTGCTCGTCAGGGCACCCAAGATGCCCAACCCCTTTTTCCCTGGGAGGGATGTCTGTGTGCTCTTCAAAACCCAGCTCATACTTGCAGACAATTCCAGGGCATCTCCAAGAAAGAGTTGTTTCTATGCACTCTTAAGTTTTTATAACAGCTCCCTCTTTGCTATAATCACTTATCTGCTGGCGCTGGTCCTCTCCTCACTGGATTGGAAATTTCCTCAAGGACAGGCTTCTTGTTTACTAGTCTCCTGTCCAGCAAGAGGCCAAGCGCATAGCAGAAGAGGAGAACATGGAACTCTGGGGTCTGGGAAAAGCACTGCTGTTTCTGGCTGTTGTCTGTTTATGAGGCGGACCTTCCGGACCCTAACTGGAGGGCACAGGCTGTCCTTTTCTCCTTTGCCAGGTAGTAAAGGGGAGAGGGAAGACTTCTTTCCCCTCTTTCCTTTAGAGAAGAAACCCAGTGCTCAGCTCAGTTTCGAACAACAAATGTGGATCTTTCTCCCTTTGAAATCCATAAAAGTGTGCCCTGCTTGCAAACAAGCCCAATTTACACAATAACTTAGGAAAGTGATTGGTTTTAAGAAAACAGTTCTTCCTTCCTTAAAAATAAAAAAGAATAACCTCACCGCTCCTTTTGTTTAAAAAAGAAATCAAGCTTCTCTAAAAATACACAATTGACATTTCTCATCCTTTCCACCCAGAACCATTACAGCCAGCTCCTAGCTGGCCTGCCGTCTGTCTTACTTTCCCCTCCTCTCCCATCCTTCCCACACTTAGTGACTTTCTAAAACACAAATATGACTGGTTGCTTCTGCCTTCTTTGAATGACTCCCTGTCACCACATCCAAATTCCCATTCATGACCCTGTTACTGTCCCGTTCCCCATCTCTTTATCTTTAAACCCTCTTGCCCCAGCAACTGCTCTAAACTTTGGGCTCTTATCCTTCCATCCAAAATAATTTGTCACACCTGTAGTTTATATGCGTGCCAGGTCTGAGCCTTCAACATGCTCAGTCCACCTTAAAAACAAGAGTAAACAAAGGCAGTAAGGAATATGATTTTGATTTTTAAAAAAATTTTAACTGAAAACAGAATAAGACCTGCAGTCAAGCTATTAACATAGACACATAGGCTCTCTCCCCAAGGCTCTGGGATTCAGGAACTCAGAATTTCCCACTTTCATATTCAAGTAAGTGCGTTCAGTGGAAAAGAGCAAGTAGTTCAGTCTCTACACATCCAGGAAAAGAATAATATAGCCCAACAGCTATTCTGCTTGGCTGAGGAACTGGCCACTTTGATGGATTCTATATTCTGGTTAATTGGTGACAACAGTATACACGTGTAGACTATCAAATCTTAACTACAAACAAAAAAAAACTTAACCACAGCTCACCTAAGGCTCTTCAACGTGTAAGTGCCTCAGGGTACTTTTCATGAATATGTTATTTTCTTTGTACTGTAGACGCCCAGAGGAAGTGGAAAGCTCTGAGTGAACTTCAGATAAAACTAGATGTCCACTGTTATGAATTTCAAGGACCTGGCAGAAGTTACTGTGTACGGTAGAATCTGTTGCTTAAAATATCTGGGCAATCAGCTGGGTAAGTAAAATCATATTTAATTGTCAAGGAATCTCTTATTTTGAAGAATCACCCCACATCTCTGTGTGTGTGTGTGTGTGTGTGTGTGTGTGTGTGTGTGTGTGTGAAACGCCTGTTTGCTTGTGAGGTGGATAATGCCATAGTTTTTAAGCATACGGTCAATTAACCACAAGTCTGAACTCTAGCCCAGGCACTGACCATGCTGGGGGGCCTGAGTAGGGAAGACTTAACATATATTGTGGACTCCCACCTCATAGGATCTCAGATTCCATTTGAAAATTAGGCAAGCTAAGGATCAGAAGATGTCCGGGAAAACTGTGGGCAAGAGAAGCAACAGAGGAAGCAAAAGGATCCTATAAGAGAGTCCTTTGGGGTTCAATGCGAGATCCTACCCAACTAGGTCCCATCTGTTTCCATAGCAATTTTGAGCTCCATCAGATGACACTGTGGTTTTATTCTTGCAAGGAAATCAAAGCACCATGGAATGTGCATTATCTAGAGGCAGGTGTGCTAACCGACTCCAAGGGCAGTGGCAGAGCCAAGGCTGAAACCACCAGAGCTCTTGGCCACGCCCACTCCTCTAGTGCTATAATCAGATTCTCCTGCATCCCATGTCCTCATTAGTAAGTGTTTGAGGCACTTTCTTTCCTTCCCATTCCTCATTAGTTCTAAAAGTTCCCCTTAAAACTTCTGGACATTCTGTACAAGGGACATCCTGTGCTAAATTGAACTAGGACCTAGGGCTAGCAATGAATCAGGGAAGCAAATGAATCACCAGTGATAGCCTCGGCCAATCTTCTATTCAGCACTCAGCTGCCTTTTACAGTAATCCCCTCCCCCACCCGCCTCATTCTTTCTCTCCTTTCTCTCACACACATACACACAGAGGACACAGGGCATGACTTAATCAATGAAACTAACTGTTGTCACTTTGTTACAAAATTATTAAGAACAACTGCATCTGCCGCTATGGAATCTAAAATAAATGTATTATAACAGTTATTAGAAAACCAAATGCTTTCCACATAAAAACTGTTGAAAAGTGGGGCTTCCCTGGTGGCACAGTGGTTGAGAGTCCGCCTGCCGATGCAGGGGACATGGGCTCGTGCCCCGGTCCGGGAAGATCCCACATGCTGCGGAACGGCTGGGCCCATGAGCCATGGCCGCTGAGCCTGCGCGTCTGGAGCCTGTGCATCTGGAGCCTGTGCTCCGCAACGGGAGAGGCCCGCGTACCGCAAAAAAAAAAAAAAAAATGTTGAAAAGTGAAAAAGAGGTTTGGGGTTTTTTATAAGGAGAAAAACATGTGATCAGAGTAAAGTCCTTGTGAATATTAACAGTGTTATGGGCCAAATCATATAAGGATTAAATCAGATATTATTGTGGTGCCCTGTTGCAAAGGGTTTGAGCCAGGAGAACTGTAGTTATGAACTCAGTAAATTCCCTTGCTCTATAAACTCAGGTCCGCAAAACCATAAACCCCCAAGTGGCCTGAACACACTCATGTTTCATGAGAATTCAGAGACAGGACCTCTTGAAAGTCTACTGCTTGAATATCACAGAAAAGAAATCAGTGAATATGATAAAGCAATAGTCTGAGACTTTGTAACTTACTCATTTACCTCCGAGCCCCTCTCAAAGAGGCCTTGACTTTTTAAGAGGTTGCCAACACAATTCCAGACTTCCCTCTTGAGGAAAACATCAGGAATTCTTAATTGTTCTTGAAAGAGGTAGAAGGAGAAAAGTAATTAGATAATGATGAGATGTTCATGAGAAGACAGGTCAGGCTGCTCCACCTGGGCAAGATGGTGAAGGAGTTTCCCTAGTGGGTCAGGTACAATGAGTACAATTTGCATTAAATGACCATTGAGTTTCATTCCAACTGCAGGATTCTACAAACCCTTTAGAAGGGTTAAAATCATCTCCTGTTAAAAGGAATCAGTATGCTTGACTGTAGGTTGAAACCACCATACACTGTTCTAGTAAAGTAGATAATCACATTCCTCAGATATTCAATATTTTAGCTCTTTAAAAAGGAAGTCAATATTTAAAATTTCTCTTTTTTGATTCGTATTCAGTTTTTAGTGAAGGGGGCTCCTTTTACTGAAGTAGTGGTAAATAGAAATATTTGAACTGAAGGAACACTTAAAAAATCTAAATAATTATTCAGGGAAAATATTTTTGTCAAACACATCTTCAGTATTTTAAAATAAAGCAAAAAAAAAACCTGACATAGGAAAACCATGACCAGTCTTACCAAGGCTTGTGTACAATTTCCTACAGATAACACCATCTTTCCCATCTACCATACTACTCGTTAACTCATTTTGTGACAACAGAGAATGAAATACAGTTTTAGCTCTAGCTTTACCAGAATTTCTCCATGGGCTTCATTGAACACTATTTCTTTCTCATCCTTCAAGTTATTTTATTTGATGAGTTTATTAATGTTTCAGAGAGACACCCAACACATTCATCACACTGTTTCTAGCAGGAAGCTTTCCCCAAACCACCACTATTATTTACATTAATGGGTGCTAAGCATCCCTTTTAAGCCTTACCACTCCCCTGTGAAGTAAGGATTGTTATCCTCACTTTCAGATAAGTAAACTGAGGTACTGATGAATCCCCTGTCCAGTCTCACAGCTGGGAGCAATATTTTTGACCGCGGTCTACAAGTTTAAACCTTTGCTCTTAAAATGTCACTCGAATTGTCATGTCAAGTCACCAACGACAAAATTTACATTTCATGTATATACTTCAGTTCAATGAATTTTGGACAAGATGTACCACCTCAGGCAAATGCTAGGAAAATGAGTCTTAGGAATAGATTTCCAGGTTTTCCCTCTCACTGTCAACCTCATTGTAGACTCTGACCAAAAACATCTCTCCCAGGAAGGGTTATTTTGGAAATTTCACTATAGTGGTTCACCCTTTGCTCCTCAGAAGATGTATTTAATATAAATGCCCTTCAGAGAGGGCAATAAAGGTATTAATTAGTGAACTCCTTCACAGGGTCAGCTGACTCCTGACTCCTGGTTGACAGCTCTCCTGGCCCAGGACTGGGAGCTGTGTCTGCCTGCGAGCCTAATAAGCCTTTGCTCGTCATCACTGGCCCCAGTCAGCACTGTGCTGAATCTCATGGGGCAGGATAGAGTTTGAGAACCCTCCCCAAAATATGGGTTGCTGAATGGAGAAGGGCGGGGTGAATCCCAGACAGGAGACAAAGTTCTCAGAAGGAAAGGACATTCAAGTGTGCCTGAGTACAAACAGGCATTTGGATTCAGGAGGGTGGGATCTTGAGAGGTAAGGCTGAGTCTTTGTGAGTGAAGATCTCAAAGTCAGCTTCCAGCTTTTCAAGATCTGAACCATGTAAGAATTGAAAGCATTTTATTGTGCTGTGATGAAGGTGCCAGTTAACAAAACCAAACTGTGTTTCTCTTCTTTTTTTAAAAATTTATTTATTTATTTCTGGCTGCGTTGGGTCTTCGTTGCTGCACGCAGGCTTTCTCTAGTTGCAGCGAGTGGGGGCTACTCTTCATTGTGGTGCGCGGGCTTCTCATTGTGGTGGTTTCTCTTGTTGCAGAGCATGGGCTCTAGGCACATGGGCTTCAGTAGTTGTGGCTCGTGGGCTCTAGAGCGTAGGCTCAGTCGTTGTGGTGCACAGGCTTAGTTGCTCTGCGGCATGTGGGATCTTCCAAGACCAGGGCTCAAACCCGTGTCCCCTGCATTGGCAGGTGGATTCTTAACCACTGCGCCACCAGGGAAGCCGCAAACTGTGTTTCTAATGAAGTGATTAGTTACCCGTATAAGGCCCTCAATTCATTATCTGTAATTAAGACTAACCAGGGTAAAAACAAATATTTACACATCATATTTTGAGCCCTGACAAAAACATATATAAACTTGATGCAACACAAGTTACAATTTGAGTACATAAATGTTTTACTTGTGTGGTGCAGGGTAAATACAAAACCATCTTTATAAAGGAAAATGAAGCCACATGCCTCGTCACCAACAACTGTGCCATCCTTTCAGCATCTCTCCAATTCATTTTCAAATAACTGTTTTCTTGAGTTCTCCAAACAGCACTCAACTCTGTCCTTTTCCTTTTTTTTTACTTGTGCCTTTTTCATTTTTTCCCTCCTCAGCTCAAGTAGCATCTGGAATAGAGCAGGTGCTCAGCAATCAGCAAATTCACCAGGAGCATGTGTTGCTGACAGCTGGCTTCTTTTTCCTGGCACACTCCACCCCATATTCTGTGTTCCAACTATAAGAAGAACACGTGATTAGTGAAGACACTGACTGGTCTTCAACCCAGCCAATTTCTTTCACTCCAGTCTATGCTTATCAGCTCAAGGCAACAGGCTATTGACTGGAAAATGCAGGGGAAGACATTTCCCGACACAGTAGCCACTGCAAACCCTTCCTGTGATTGGATGTAATGACTCATGTGGAGGTGCTGTTTCTTCCCTGAAGACAACAAGTACAATGGCATGCCCTGACATACTGAAGAAACAGTTTCACAATTAACAAAAATTCAAGCCAGAAGCTGTGAGTCCACAATGTCTGGGAATGAGTGATAAACCAACAGCCATTTTACTTCTGAAAAGAAGGAACTACTCCCAGCAGTTATAAAAGACTTTGATCTTATTCATTATAGTCAGGATGATTAAGAAAAATTAAGTTCATCTCTAATATAGCTCTAAATCCCAAGTAAGCAGAGAAAGGGAGGAGAGAACTCCTTCCCCATGCTGTGTAAATCAAATAGCATTCACCATCTCACACAAAAGGAACATCTCACCCACACTGAAGGTTAGGTACTATGAACAATCCGAACTACCCATACCCAAATGTTCTGACTGGAGGTTAAATACTGGACATTTCAGGGCTTCCCTGGTGGCGCGGTGGTTGAGAGTCCGCCTGCCGATGCAGGGGACACGGGCTCGTGCCCCGGTCCGGGAAGATCCCACATGCCGCAGAGCGGCTGGGCCCGTGAGCCATGGCCGCTGAGCCTGTGCTCCGCAACGGGAGAGGCCACAGCAGTGAGAGGGCCGCGTACCGCAAAAAAAAAAATACTGGACATTTTATCTCATTTGGGAAATAAGATGATTTCTAAGATTAAACCAAAAGCTTTTCCAAATTCATTTAACAGATGTTCACTAAGCACCTGTTACTAGCCATGCACTTGTTTTAGGCTCTGGGGTATAGTAGTGAACAAAAGTGTCCGCATGCTGCTTATATTCTAGGGAATAAACAAACAGAAAAGACAACACTGACCTCAGCAACCCTAAAACTCTCTAATTAATTTCAATAAAGCATGTACTTTCCATGTTTAATGCAACATGTACATTTCAATAAAGAATGTACTTTAGAGTTGGTCCCTTGAATCAATTATGTCTTCAAGGAAAAAGGCTATTCCTGCATTTTCTTAGTCATATTTTTAGGTTTTAGCTAGACATGAACCCAATGTCTTTTAACACCTGTTTCTGCACAGTATCCTTAAACTGTAATTGCAGGTAGTAAAGAGCATCACACAAGTCCTTGTTTCCAACCACCGTGGGGAAGTTAAAGCTGAGGAAGGCATTTCTGTGTATAACAGCAGTGGAACACCTGCACTGCCACAAAGGGGAAGCTCTCCTTCCCACCCGGGTCTGCCCCTTAGCACTTAACCCCCTGAGATTTCCTCTGCTACACAAAGGGGGAGCTCTGGAGAAAATAAGAGGACCAGAGGAAAAGTTATTTCTCAAAATTGGGAGAGGAGTCAGAAAAAACTTCTCAAACACCACCAATAAAAAAATAAAATCACAGCATGCAAAGAAAAACAAATCAGTGAATGTCTTCAATATCTCATAAAGTGCTGATGTAAAAACAAAGGAAAATCATTAGCTCTTAGAGCTAATGTTACATGATTTGAATACAATGAGACTTTTTAAAACCTAGAATTGCCAACTTTTTTTTTTTTGAGCCATGCCACGCAGCTTGTGGGATCTTAGTTCCCAGACCAGGGATTGAACCCGGGCCCTCAGCAGTGAAAGTGCAGAGTCCTAACCACTGGACGGCAAGGGAATTCCCCTTTTTAAATTTATTTTATTTTATTGCCAAATAGCCAACTTTTAAAACAGACGAACTGGGGAAAGATGGCATATAAATTATTCTTGTATTTAAAAGGATTCATCGTCCTAATGAGGACTCATCTTAAGATTTTTTTACATCAATTCTGAAATAAGACAAATTAGTAGGGAGATAACTGCAAATACACAAATTTGATTTATAACCAATTTTGAGAGACTAGACTTTTGCCTAGAGAAGTTTTTCCAGTGGTGCCGATCGAAATGCAAGATTCATATCCTTCTCAAACTATGCACATCCTATCCCTACCCCTGCAGCTCAACAGCTCTAACCTGGTGATGTGGACACAGCAGTCACTCAGGAAATCTGAGGAATGAATGAATGTACATGATAGCGTTAAGATCTCTGGCACTTAAAAGTAGAATTCCTCCCAGCTGTTGGTTCACACTCTCTTTTGAGTTCCCTGTCTCACAAAGACAGTAAACAGAGCATCTGTCTCAGTTGGTTCCTGACTTTTCATCACTTCCTCTCAAACCAGTACCATTAGCTGGGTGGGCCCCAGCAGGACTCAATACTGGGAAGTATCTTATATAGGAGTCAACACCTGACGTGAATAAAGGTGAACAACCGACCTGGCTCAGCAGGTTGCCAAGGGAGGTCCTGCTACCACAGCTTCAAATTCCTTTTCCTCTCTCTTCTCCCTTCCCTGGAAGCAGTGCACGGTTGGTTACCCTCACTACCAGGACCCTCTTTCCTTTCTTTGTTGGGAGCCAGGTCCTCAGCAGCATGAATGAGGGAGGGAAGAGAGTTCAGTTGGTGGCCTCCCCTTAGCTGTTCGGAGTCCCAGTCTCCTTAGCACTGTGATAAGCTCCTGCACTCTCCTCTCATTTGTCCCTCACCAAACCCCAGGGGATTATGAGAAAGCGCTCCGTAAACTGTAGTGCACCCTACACAGGTAGGCATTAGGGTTATTTTGACAGAAGCACCCTCAAACTCCTTTTCCCAGCATCGGTCCTGATATGCCCAGGAGAGCTGGTGCCTGGTTTTCCTATGAAATGTGAATGGATCTGACTTCACCAGATGAGTCACAATCAGATAATCAATTAGAAGGCACTGCATGGAGCCAGCACTGAACTGGAAGAGAAGCTACTGAAGTGATAAAGAATCACCTGTGGATTCAGGCTTAAAAGGACCCATTTCAGGATAATTTCACAAGCTAAAACGTACAATTGGCAAACTGATGGATTATTCTTCTCCTTCATTTAAGAGCACCTTGATTATTGTGCTCAAGTGAGAGTACTTTTGTTCCTTGGTGAGAAATACAAAATTTGTAATAGTCAAGCATAGATACTTGTGGAAATGCAAACACTTTTATTTACTAATGTCCATAAGGCCCTGATTTCTTAGACGAGAACAATGATTTAAGAAAAAATATAAATTTAAATATAGTCCCTGGATTTTCTAACCTAATAATTCTCCCCACCCCTAATAAAACATTTTATCGTTACCAAAGGCCACCACTATTTCAGCACCACAAGAAGCAGAGTGGGAGATGTGCTGAGCAGGGAGCCAGAGACCACAGTTTGAATGCTGGCTCCACTTCAGGCAAAGCTGTCGGATGGATACTGGGCCAGTCACTTAACCTCCCTGCTTAATGCCTCAAACATGAGGCACTTGAGATAAGATGACAGCCAGTTAGACAAGCTTCTTTCCAAACCCAAGATTCACTCCGTTTTGGCAGCAAAACAAAACTGTCACAAAGAAAAGGTAAGGAGCAGAAAGAAGAGGTGTCTCTCTCCATGGACCTTAGGCTACAGAGACTGAATTAAAAAAAAAAAATCATCCCAACAAATCTTGCATTTTGTTTGGGTCACAGTTTTTAACAACCCACTAGATAAGTTAGCCGACAGAGTCCATACTATTTCATGATTGAATGGCTTACAATCCAAAAAAAGTAGATTTGTGACTCTATATCACAACCCACCCCTACAGCCACAATTTATCCCACTTCTTCCCTTTTCTACCTTATTGCAGAAAGCCTTATGTTTACATTTTCACTAGTGCCAGGGTTACTCTTGTACAATCTCTGGTGTCTGGAATTCGAAGGTATAATGTTATTTCCTGAAATTTACTATGAATGGAGTATACGGCACAGCTAAGTAGGAGCTTGTCCATTTCCTACAGGTGTATATAGGTCTTGGCATGGGACTGTGAATACGGAGACTATAACTGCCTCCAAGGAATTCCACTGATGTCATAAACCACTGTATCAAAGCTTAGGTTTCCACTACATAGAAACAGAGCTCTGGCCCATAATTCAGATGCTGGTTAATTAGTATTGTACTGATATTCTACTCGTTATTGCAACTTTGATCTATACAACTCTGTAAAGCCTACATTCATATTTTTAAAGTAACATGCTTTAGCAGCAGGTGAGAGAAACTTAAGACATGATACAGGGCTTCCCTGGTGACACAGTGGTTAAGAATCCGCCTGCCAATGCAGGGGACACGGTTTGAGCCCTGGTCTGGGAAGATCCCACAAGCCGCAGAGTAACAAAGCCTGTGCGCCACAACTACTGAGCCTGCGCTCTAGAGCCCGTGAGCCACAACTACTGAAGCCTGCGTGCCTAGAGCCCGTGCTCCACAACAAGAGAAGCCACCGCAATGAGAAGCCCGCGCACTGCAACGAAGAGTAGCCCCCAATCACCGCAACTAGAGAAAGCCGCGTGCAGCAACGAAGACCCAATGCAGCCAAAAATAAATAAATAAAATACATAAATTTACATATATATAAAAAAGACATGCTACATTTATTGGAAAAGCAGCAGTGTTAGCTTGATTAAATGCATACACCACTAGATAACTGTCCAAGGCCCTTTCCAACTCCAATGGTCTAGGCAACAGGTGAGTAAGAGAGACTTCAAAGGCAAGGGGGACAGGCGGGGTGGGACTGTGGTGAGACATCAGGATGAAAAGTGTTTATACTACATGGAGCTCTTCCTAGTGAATTTAATATAGTGATTCTGCAGATCTCAGCAAAATTGGACACGTATCTATCACTCAACTGGCTTCTTTAAAACAAATTAACTTTTTAGAAATAAGTACTACATATTCTTTGCACAAAGTTCAAAAGGTACCAAAGCAGAAAAAACATAGCAGAAAAATTTGCCCTCTGTAATCTATCCTTCAGGACTCCAGTCCTGATACCAGTTTTTAAAAATCATTCCAGAGTGTTCTGTACAAAAGCATATATGTATATAGTTGACCCTTGAACAGCATGGGGTTAAGGGTACTTACCCACGCCCCTCGTGCATCTGAAAATCTGCTTATAACTTTTGATTCCCCCCCGAACTTAACTACTATAGCCTACCGTTGACCAGAAGCCTTACTAATAACATAAACACATATTTTGTATGTTATATGTATATCTACATATATTTTATGCATTCATGACATACCTTTTTCTTAATCTTTTTGGTATTTCTAGGCTACATGGTTCATCTGTGAGGTTTTTTTTTAAACTGTCCTAAATCTCCCCAAAATTTCCAATATATTTATTGAAAAAAATCCATGTATAGGTGGACCCATGCAGTTCAAACCCATCCTGTTCAAGGGTCAACTGTGTATTCTTCCCCCCCCCCCAAAAAAAATGTTAGTGCTCTGTATATGCTTTTTTCACTTGGAGATTGTGTCATATCGCTACACAGAGCTGTACTATTCTTTGTGACAGCTGTATAACATTCAACTTTATGAATATACCATAATTTATTTAACTGGTCTCCTATTGATGGACATACGTTTCTAACCTTTTGCTATTTCCAAAAAACCAAAAATGTTGTAGCAAATAACTTCTCTATCTACCTAATTTTACACATGTGAGTGTATCTTGGAAGATAAGCTCCTAGAAGTGGAATCACTGAGTCAGAAGGCTGTGCATTTGTAATGTCAACATACAAATGCAACACTGTTTCTCCACACATGAAAACACAGCTATCCAATTTTTGATTTCTGCCCATTCATAGGTGAAAAATACTATCTTTTTTTGCATTTTAACTATGAATGAAGCTGACTGTTTTTCATATGCTAAAGAACCTACCCACCTCACCCACTCTGGGAAACTCCACAGAATTCTTCCCTGCTCTTCTTTGTATTCTGGCAGGTGACTCCTGATCTGATTAACTTCATCCACTTCATTTATTCAACAACCCTCCACTGAGTATTGCGGGACACCAGAGAGACAGGTGAAAAGCCTGTTCCCCACCATGAGGAGCTCACAGTCTGGCAGGAAGACAGCCGGCGCACCCTGCATGCAGTGTTGCTGTGAGACAGGCCTGCACCACGCTGGAGGGTGCCTGGGGGGTGCCGAGTGGCTGAGCAGACGGGAGGGGAACCTGGCAAGGCCCCCAGGGAAGGTGATGCCTCAGCTGAGCCTGAGCAGTACAAGGCAGAGTGAGCCAGGAGAGCAAAGGTGAAGTAGAGAGTGCAGAGGGGTTTAGAGGGCCTTTCAAATCAAGGGAATGAGGTGTACGAAGGCAGGGCAGCAAGGGCACTTGGTTTGAGAGGAGCAGAGCACGCTTCCAGGGACCACGAAGGTGATAAACCTTTCACCAAGACTCAGAAACTGGGAGACAACGTAAACACAGCCATCAGCATTAACTTTCTTTTCAGAAGCTGTTTTCTTCTTAACTGACTCCCTTCCTCAGAGAAGACAGCCTTGTGGCGCTGAGAATTTAGGTGCAAGTATAATTCTATAGCTGTGTGCACCTCACTACTGGGGCAGTCTACTGATAGTTCCTCACTTCCCTTTGACATGGGACTGCCAGGTACACTTAACCAACAAATTAAGTGCCTCCAGATGAAAATTAAAGCATCCTGCCAGCTACCATTATAATACCCTTCTGTTCCCAGCAGGTATTCACCACACCTCTTGAGAGTGTAACAAACAGATCCATTAAAAATATTAAGGGACGGGCTTCCCTGGTGGCGCAGTGGTTGAGAGTCCGCCTGCCGATGCAGGCGACACGGGTTTGAGCCCTGGTCCGGGATGATCCCACATGCCGTGGAGCAACTAAGCCCGTGAGCCACACTACTGAGCCTGCACTCTAGAGCCCGCGCGCCACAACTACTGAAGCCTGCGTGCCTAGAGCCCATGCTCCGCAACAAGAGAAGCCACTGCAATGAGAAGCCCTCGCACCGCAACAAAGAGTAGGAGCCCTCGCTCGCCGCAACGAGAGAAAGCCCGCGTGCAGCAACAAAGACCCAATGAAGCCCAAAATAAATAAATGTATTAAAAAAAAATTAAGCGTGCTTTAGGTTAGTGGAAGGTATGATTAAATACCACCACTGATTTTTTTTAATGAATGCACTAGAACTTTTATTTTTTTAATCCACATGAATAATGCCTCCATCAAAGTTATGCCCTTAGAAGAGTATTTTCTTATTCTAATAATGATTCCTCTGCCCAATATATGTTTTGAATTCTTTTATTAATATTTTCTACAGCATCTATCCAAGAAACATTGATTTAACTGATTCGCCTTTGGTCTGTAGTGCAATCTTACAAATACGCTATGTTGAGTAAGAATCTCCCTCTTTTTCTTCCTTTTCCTCTTTCTATATTTAACAGGAAACAAAACTCAGAGGCCTCTCCTCTGCCTCTTCTAGCAGCAAAGAGCACAGCTCTCTGGGGAGTAGGCTGCCTTAGTTTGAATGCCAGGACTGCTGGGTTGGCCACCATACTACGTTACCAACCCATCCTCGTAAGGGGTTCACCTCCCACGTTCCTTTTGGGGTGGTGGTGGAGAGGTGAAGTGCAGGGAGAATATCGCCCCTGGCTGCTCAAGCTCCCTGATCTGGTTAAGGAGAGGGTATTTACTCAGGGTCATGGTGGTGCATGAGGAAGCCAACCCCATCAGTGCTGGCTGATCATCAGAATGCGGACAAGGGGACATTCTTAATTTCCAGGTCATGTCTGGTTAAGATCAGGTGCCAGGATCAATATTTCACCTTAACTGAGGGGCAGCTGCCCAGGCGGGCAAGGTCAGTGCCCCTGCAGCCCTTAGCTAGTGTCTTCTTCATAGCCATTTATCATAACCCACTGTTTACATTTCTGCAGCACAGCCAGACTCTGCCCCACCACTGCGATTTGTTCATCCCACCATCCAGCACTTTTCTTTTCAAGGGATGATTATACACAAGTGAACAGACAGCAGGCGTGGTTGCCCTTTAAGCTCATGTAATCGGGCCTCTCGTTTCAATTCACTTTGGTCAGCCCAGGTCATCTGAATGTAAAAGGGCCCCTCTGTCTCTGACCAAGATCCCTGCAGCCCTTTGATGGCCATGGAGCTCTAAGAGGGAGCTCATTCCCTGAGCGCCTGAGACCCCAGTCTACTGGGAGGTCGTGGGCAGAAAGTCAGACTAGGCATCAGGACTGCTGGGCGCGGGGCCACCACCCAGATATGTGACTGGGCTATTTGTGGCAGGTTATTTCATTTCTCTGGGGCCAGATGGTCTCTTTCTACAACCCTCCTTAGTGTCGAGAGTTCTCCAGCCCTGCCTGCTCTCTTCCCTCAAGGACAGTAAAGATGCCTCTTCCTCCCATAGAAATGTGTACAAGAACTAAGTTGTCCAGGCAAAAAAACCTTTAAAGGAAGAATTTCTGTGCTGTGAGTGGTTTACTGTGAGAATAGGACTCAAGAGAAGTCTTAGAAATCTTTACTCAATGACACAGATGGATAGACAGACTTTAATCTGTGAGCCAAGAAAAATGGTTTATAAAGGCTAGAAGAAAAGAACCCCATGGCTAAGAACTTGTAAAAACATCTATAACAAACAAGAGTTCTAAGGGAAAGACTATGAATCAGCAGGATCACAGGAGGTGGAGAGTGAGCTTTGAAACGGCAGAGAACTAACCAGCTAAAGGGCAAATGGTGCAGAATGCCACTGCAGGAGGTGACACACAGGAATCCAAGCAGCACCTGGAGTCAACAGAGGACAAGTAGACACATTTTCATCACAGGCCTGTGCTGGTGGGGACAGCCTAGCCTACCATACCAGTATTTTCCGGATGGGAAGCGGGTACCACTGAGATTCCTTAGTTTATAAAGCCAAAAATTCCATTCTTGGGAGGGAGAGGAGAGAAGGAAATGAGAATCAACAGGAATGACATTTTCCATTCCCTTCATGGACAGTTTTGCACAAGCTGCAAATGAAAAGGGGGGAGATGTAGACAGAGGCCCACTACCACGGTCTCTGCCCTCCAGGGAACTCAGTCCAAAAAGGCGAGGAAGACAGGTCAACAAAACCCACCACCCAAGGTACTGCCAATGACAAACCTGGTGCAGACTTCACCATTACAAAGCAATTTTACACACGTCATCTCACCTAATTCTCACACTGGTCAGTGGACCAGAAGGGAATGTAACTTGCCCAAGGTCTCTCAGCTGTGATGCAATAGGACCAATTACAGAAATCTCACAGATACTATTGTAAGAGCTGTAAGAAGAGATTCTGAATTCACAGGGGTTCCAGCGACAATAATGCCCATGCGAGGGACAGGCACTGTGCTGGGTGCTTTACCAACACCAACTCCAGTGCCTAAAACAAGCCCCACACTGGTGCCCAGCAGGGCCCAGAAAGCCAATACCTGACTCCTACTTGCTCCATGAATGAAGCTGGGATAAGTACTGTTTGTACTTTGCAGCTGGGGAATCTAAGGTGAAGCCAGGAATGTGAACACAGGTCTGTTTGATGTCCAAGTCACTAATCCTGTCCTTCTAGGGGTTTTTAGGTGTCCATGAGACACGGAGTTCCATGTAATGTCTGCAGGAGGTGAGTAAATACAGCAATAAAAACAATGCACCACATTGCATTTATTTTCTAATATTTCTTTTTGTATCAAGGAAAATCTCAGTCTGAGGCTGGAAGTCTTTAACACCTCTCCAATACTAATCCTCCTCCCTCTAAAAATAAAAAAATGTTGGGCTTCCCTGGTAGCGCAGTGGTTGAGAGTCCACCTGCCGATGCAGGGGACACGGGTTTGTGCCCCAGTCCGGGAAGATCCCACATGCCGCGGAGCGGCTGGGCCCGTGAGCCATGGCCGCTGGGCCTGTGCGTCCGGAGCCTTGCTCCACAACGGGAGAGGCCACAGCAGTGAGACGCCCACGTACCGCAAAAAAAAAAAAAAAAAAAAAAAAGTTAGGCTCAGAACCTTAACAAGCAACGGTAGCTATAACTTAATAACAACACATTGTTTTCAGTATATTTCATTTTTATGGTTACTTTCTATTTATTACAAATGGTACTGGGTTTTCAATTATATAAATAATATAAAGTTTCTTTTAAAAGTAAACTTACGTTAAGTTTTTTAAAGGGGGACCACTTCAAAAGACAACATTAAGTAGTTAACAGGGCAGGTGTAGAGATAACGGCAGAAAACATGAAAGCAGTACACAGATGGCTGAAATTTGGGAAATGCTGCTCTATGTCATACTAGCCCTCATAACACAAGTGCTTCTGCCCATTTTGAATCAGTGCTCCTTTGTGGGTCGAGCAAATAGGACAAGTATGTTCTCTGGAACCCTTAACTCTGAGGCTGCAGGATTCCCAGCTGGGCACGTCCCAGACAGGATCTCTTGCACGAGCTACGCTAATGAACATCACGTATTCAAGCTGGCACACAGTTTTATGAACAAGTGTCAGGAGTAGATATTAACAGGTGTTTGACTAGGGCAGGGGTCAGCAAACTATGGCTGGTGGGCTACATCCAGTCCAAAGCCTGATTTTGTAAGTAAAGTTTTATTGAACCTCCTGTTTGGTTATATATTGTCTATAGCTACTTTTCCACTAGAAAGGCAGAGTTGAGAAGGTGTGACAGAGACCATATGGGCCAAGAAACCTAATATATTTACTATCTTGCTCTTTACCCAAAAAAAAAAAGGCCCTGGACTCAGGAGGCCAGACATTGAAATTGAGAAGATCAGGGCCAAGAGAGGGTGTGAGCATAGTTCAAGGGCCAGAGCAATAACTCTGCCTGAAATTGAGAAGATCAGGGCCAAGAGAGGGTGTGAGCATAGTTCAAGGGCCAGAGCAATAACTCTGCCAGAAATTAAGTTAGAAACTCCCTCCTGGAACTGGCAGATGGGTAGGAAGAAATCTGAGTGGAAAACTGAAGCAGGAAGAAGGGAAGAGCAAAGCCATGATCAAAACTGGAGAAGCAGAGGTGAACAAGGGGCAGGGTAACACCAGAGATAACGGTCTTGCAAGTCAAGAACCACCCCTATGGGTTGCTATTCTGGGCTTCCCAGTCCTTTGAAAGTTGCTGGCTTCCCAGTCCTTTGAAAGTTGCTGGCCTTCGCAGCTTAAGGGAGCCATGTCCTTGGGAAACCAGGGGCCCCAGTCATGCCTTGCAGGTGGTATCAACATGGACCATGATATGATTGTGATGGTCAGAGATGAGCTTGGGTGGGGAGAGGAAATAACAGACTGTGCTTGGACAAGGGAAAATAGGGTACACCTACTGGGGAGACAGATGACTGCTAAGTCGGGACAACTGCAGAGGTCTTATTTAATAGGGTGAGGCGTCTGCGCTAATATAGTAGGCTAAGGGAGATCACTGCCGGCATTTGAGCAGGGCAGTCATTCATAATTCCACTTATTCATGAGGCAGAGATAGTGGGGTGTGACAAAGCTCTAAAAAACTATAAGATACTATCTATCTTTGACTAACAATAGTATAAAAGACAAAGTAGATTGGGTTTACTAGAATAGAGGTATTAAAAAAGTGGCTATCGCCAGTGGTGTGAAAATTTGCTGCAGCCACAGGCTCAACAATACCTGTGACAGCTCTCCTTTCATGTGCTTCGCCTCATATGCGTGGACGCTTCTACAGGTTCAGCAGAAAGAAGGTTAAGCGATGACCTTGAAGCAACCAAGAGTGTTGACTGGGGGGTGAAGGCTAGAGTACAAAGAAGTGAGCTTTGATAGAGAGAAACTCAAATGAGAGAAACACTGGTATATACTTAAACTAAGTGGCCAGGGGGAGGCAATGTGTAGCTTTTGTTAATTTCCATAATGTAAATACTCTCACCATAGCTAATTTAAAGCCACTAACTTGATGCCATCAAACAAAAGTTGCAAAGAGATGCACACAGTTGGCTCCTCCAGCAAACCACTGGGAGCATGTTGCTCCCAGCAGCTCTTACCTGGATGATGTGAGAGGATGCTGACAGGTCAGTCGGATGTCATGCTGCTGAAGCTACTCCTCCCACCCAGTTATGGAGGGAATGAGACCTTACAGCTGACATCCTCAAAAGGTTGTGGAAGAACCTCAGTTTCAGATTTCAGAACAATTTCATTCTGCAGATAAGGAAACTGAGGCTCAGAGCTTTAGAACTGCTCACCTTGGGCTACACTGCAGGGCTGGGATTATGCTTTGTACAAACAGAAACAAATTCTGAAACCAAACAGGGTGTAACTGTAGAGTGAAGAGGTGAAGAGGTAGTCCACAAACGGTCAAGCCACATCAAAGTGCAGCTGGTACAGGGCTGGCAAATTACTCCAAGGGCACTCTGGGCAAAGAAGAGAGAAGAAAGGTCACCAGGAAAGCCTCGAAGCTGTGTGTGTGTGTGTGTGTGTGTGTGTGTGTGTGTGTACACGACCATGCACCCATGTGCACGTGAACAAGTAGATGTCACAAAGCACTACCAATTGCCACTTCCTGTGTACTGTCAACAGAACGAGACACCCTAGGCATCTTGAAATTACCAAAAATTAATGTGTGAATTTTAGCCAGTTAATGTCACATACGAAAGGGAACGTTCATACTCTTTTCTCCTTCCAACTGAGGTTTTTTTCCTCTCCCTGAATTTTATACATACACACACACACACACACACACACACAAATTTTATATATATATATATATATATATATCTCTCTTTTGGGCCGCACCATGCGGCTTGCAGGATCTTAGTTCCCAGACCAGGGATTGAACCAGCGCCCTCAGCAGTGAAAGTGTGGAGTTTTAACCACTGAACTGTCAGGAAATTCCCCTGAATTTTATTTTTATCGTTAAAACTTTTAACTTTGCTACGTGCTCACCCTAGCAAATTTTACTGGAAATCAATTCCTTCTCTAAAAACTGTACTTTCGTGCTAGCTTCCTCCAGACTAATAAAACACTGTTTATCAACTGAAACCTCAAGCAAGCCTCTCGTGCACCTGTCTTCCCCCTTTCTGTCCCCCACCTCCTCACCTTCATCTGAAAAGACATGAACACCCACCTAGCAAGTTCCCTCTGTCATCAGGACCAACAGAGCCTGGGGCAATTCGCCCATGTTACTCCTCCTGCTCACAGAGAAGCCTCCTTTGGCAAGGCAGGACAGCCCTGTGGTCTGTCTGGGAGGTGCTTCTCTTCTGGGGGGCAGATAATGCCTTCTATTCACCAACCGTTCACGCTGCCTCCTTGGCAGCCCTTGGAAACCTCCGGGTGGCGGTGTTTGTTTACCCCCATTTTGTAGGGGGTGAAATTGAGGCACAAGAAGACACTGTTAGGATACACTACTGGAGCAAGATACAAGATAAGAGCTTCGTGGATTAGTTTTTAAAACTTAAGTCATTGCAACAAGAACTGAATCACACCTTAAGACAGCACTGCCTTTCTTCACTTTCTTCACACCTCCTCTACCAGCCGGCTGTGAAGTGAACCTCTACTGAGGGGCAATGCTGGCAGGTTTAAGTTTTCAAATTTGTGTCATTTTGTGCTTTCTGGAGGAGGTATAGTGAGCTTGGATATAGGTGATATGGCGGGAGGGTGGAGACAGGGAAGTAAAGGGAGAGGCTTGTATGATCCAGGCTAAGATGATCAAACTAAGAATAATCAGTCTGGTGGAGGCTGCAGATAGACTCCAGGAAATGACCCTCAGCTGTGCTCACAGCTCACTGGAAAACTACAGGAATGGCCTCTTTACATCGGGTCTGGCGGGTAGAGAACTCAGGCCTGATGCTGTGTAATTATGTAAATACACCCACAGATATATAAACACATACACACATGTATACATAATACATATACATAAAACATATACACATTATTATACATAATTATGTAATTATAATTGAGTTACAAGAACCTGCTACGTTAGGGTGTTTTCAAGACCAGACTTCATTACAAGGGAAAACTGTTAGCCATAAAAATAGTTTTGTCTTGTCCCCAAAGGGATATGTCATTCTGTCTTGCTTTTGCTAATTAAGAGCTGAAACTGTTGAAATGTTTCTTGTTGGTTAAACTGGAGAGAAGACAATAAAATCCAGTGGAGATTTTGAGAATTAGGATCCACTGAGGTTTATGTGGGAAGGAGAAAGGCTTCATGGACTGTGGCCATGTTTATGATTCCATCAAATCTAGTCAGCCACAGCCCACCACCGGGGCACAGTCTAAAGTGCACAAATAACCAAACTTCTATCCTTTCGAAATGATAACATTGGGTCATACTTTCAATAGATAGAACTCACTGCTTAGCTCCATGGCAGTCTACAGTCAAAAGCTTATCATTTAAAATTATCTTCACAGGGTATTAGGACTGGGAAGGTCCTTAAGGAAATCCTTTCATCTCATAAATAAACGACATCGCATTCCAGAGAAGTGATTTGTCCAAAGTTTTTTAGATGATAAGCCACATCTTCTGAGTCTCCAGATCCCTGAATCTTCTTCCCACCCCCATGTCTCTGTTGGCAGCATCCACCCCTGTCAACCCACTAACAGACATAAAAAGCACTGGTGGGGCTTCCCTGGTGGCACAGTGGTTGAGAGTCCGCCTGCCGATGCAGGGGACACAGGTTCGTGCCCTGGTCCAGGAGGGTCCCACATGCCGCGGAGCGGCTGGGCCCGTGGGCCATGGCTGCTGAGCCTGCGCTCCGCAGCGGGAGAGGCCACAACAGTGAGAGGCCCGTGTACCGCAAAAAAAAAAAAAAAAAAAAAAGCACTGGTGTTCCAGGTACCACACCAGCCTCCTCAGGAGGATCTGAGGATCATTGATATGCCCGGCTCTTAACAGGCACCGAGGACTCCAAGATGAATTACACACAGTTTCTTCCCTGCTGGAGCTCCCAGACTAGTGAGGGTCACATGGAACTAAACAGCAGACAAGTACAGAATGGGACAAAAACCATTCTAGAAGAATGTACAAGAAACTGTGGGAGCTCAGAGGAGGGACCATAACCAGCCTTAAGGAAGGTGGGTAGGAACCTGAGCTGAGTCTTGAAAAGAGAGTCAGTACCATCAGGTAGAGAAGGGGGACAAAGGACATTCATCCTGCAGAGAAAACAGCATGAGTGAGGGTGGGAGGCAGCCCAGGTAGGCAGGTTCAGGCTAGGCAACCCCAGGGAATGCAGTTGAGCCAAATCCAGAGAGAAGGCAAACTACGCAGAGACAAATATCTGTAACTCTAAATGGGGCTTCAGTGAGCATGAGGTCAAAGCAAACACGTGCTGGAGCCAAGGA
Organism: Phocoena phocoena; assembly: GCF_963924675.1. Taxonomy (NCBI): domain Eukaryota; kingdom Metazoa; phylum Chordata; class Mammalia; order Artiodactyla; family Phocoenidae; genus Phocoena; species Phocoena phocoena. The sequence goes on from NC_089222.1 coordinate 64,359,879, forward strand.
GTCCTAAGTGGGCACTAGGACCAGATAGGAACCCACAGGAGAGAACAGAAGAGGAAGAGAGCCTCCCAGAGAGCCCAGCCCAGGCCTGTGGAGGGAGACATAGAGTCAGTCATGAGATCACCCCCTAGCCCTTCCTGTCCACTGGGACCACGTTTGGTCCGAGCACCAAGCTGGCCTGAGTCATCAGCCAACGAGTCTTGCTTCCTTGAGTTGTGAGCTCTCCAGGACTGCAACTGGCCAAGTGGGGAGGTCAGAGCCTAAACTAAACCTGATTCCTGGTAAGTTTTTATAACTGCTATCCTCTTTTCTCTCTCTCCCTGCATCTGCGCGCCCTGACAGAAGTGGAGACAGGATAGCCTGGAGGTTAAGACTGGAGTCAAAGGTTCTGCATTCAAGCCCCACTTAGCTATTTACTAACTGGGTGACCCTTGACAAAGCTGCATTAAGCTTCCTGATTCAGTTCCCTCATCTAAACTCTTAGAATTGTTAGATTAGATGAGAATGCACAGGAAGTCTTTCGACACAGTGCCTGCCACATAGGAAGTGTTCTGTGAATGGTAGGTGCTCTCATATTCTATTTAAAAGGTCAGCTGGTTACTATACATAAAATAGGTAAGCAACAGGGATTTACTGTATAGTACAATACAGGGAATTATATTCAATCTTATAATAACCTATAATGGAATATAATCTGAAAAAATTAACTGAATCACTTTGCTGTACACCTGAAATTAACACAATATTGTACATCAAGTATACTTCAATTAAAAAAAAAAAAAGCTGGGCGATATTTTAAAGGAACTCCCATATCAGGCTAGACTTTGTGATGGATTTTATTTTCCAAAGACGACAGCAACAAAATCACCCACATGCTCTTCTTATGATGTGACTTTGACATTCCTCCCACAAGAGATGGGGTTCTACATTCCCTTCCCTTGAATCCAGACAGACTCGTGGCCACAGTGAAAGTGATACTGTGTGGCTCCCGAAGCTAGATCACATCCTGCCCCTCTTAGGAACGCCTGCTCTTGGAACCAGCCACCATACTGAGGACGCACAAGCAACCACATGGAGAGACCACTGTTCCAGCTGACAGCTCCAGTTGAGGTCCCATCTGACAGCCAGCATCAAATCACTGAAGATGTGAGCAAGTGAGCCCTCTGACGTCAAGTCACTCCAGCCTTTGAATCTTCCCAGCAGAGGCCCCATACATCACACAGCAGAGGCAAAGCCAACCATTGTGCCCTTTCCAAACTTCTGGCCCGGAGAATCTATGAACCTAAAACAGTGGTGGTTTTTTTATGCCACTTAGTTTGGGCTTGTTAAACAGCAGCAACAGATAATCACTATGATTGTTTGAAGGCAATAGAGGGCCATGGAAGAATTTGAAAGTGGTGAAACGGCAAGACGAAGGTTCCTAGAAGATTAACCTGACTGTAGTGGGTTGAGACTGGTGGCAGGGGGCCCTTGTAAGAAACCACTGATACCATATAGCAGGCTCTGTATGATGCAAACCTGAATACTGGGGCAGGGGGAGTGTTTACTGGGAACAGATTAAATGTGGGGATTCAAGAAAAGAGAGTTCAAACGACTCCAAGGTTTGAACTAACGGTGGAACCCCTGACATAATTAGGTTCATCCAGAAAAGGGACCAATTTTTTTCCTGGTGGGCAGTAGGGAAAGAGGAGAGAAAATAAATTCCATTTAAAATATACTGAATCTGCATGATGTTAGGATAATCTAAGCGGAAGTATCAAGCATGAAGTTAGAAATCTAGGACCAGAAGTTGAACACTGGTTTTGTTTAAAACCTTGACAATGGATGAGATTACTTCTGAGATTATGCTGAGAAAAGGTCTTAACCTCAGCCTCTATATAGGGGTGTAAGAGATGAGTGGGACCAGGTCTGGTCAGTCCCAGAGGCAGGGTCCCGGGAGCAGAACTTCACAATTAAGTTTTGGAAAGATATGATCACGATTAATGCCAAATGCAGAGAGGTCAAAGGGACAAAATATTGAGGAAAAAAAGCCGGAACCAAAAAGGAGATTAGGAAGGGACCCAGGGTCAGAGGAGGGCATCTCTGCTCCCAACCAAAAGTGGAATCAGATGCACACAAGCGTGAAGAGTGAAATGACTCTTAGCACACCAGAGAGACAATTTCCTACAAGTCTGGAAGGGAAGTGGATGGGAACTGTTAAAATGAGATGGTGAAATGCACATTTTAAGGGTATAAAGTAGGTACAGGAGCATCTCCACTTACCAACCTCACAAAGATAAAGCACAGAGTAAATCATTGTAACACGCTCTGAGTTCCCTGGTGTTACAGTAGATCTGACACCTATCTTTCGGCCTTTCAGAGGAACTGTTCTTAGCATTTGTTCAACTCCACAACAATCCTGCGAGGTAGATATTATCGTTGGATGAGGAAACAAAGGCCACACAGCAAGTCAAAAGCCGAGGCAAGATTAGAACAGGACCTGCCTTCCATGCAGGGAAGGCCAGTTGGCTGGATTCCTTTTGTGTCAGTAATAGGTTCTTTGATCTGTAACACAGAAGAGTCTTGTTTCTGGGAGGCTGTGAAAATCGATTCATTAACAACCATAAGGTTCTCTAAAACTCCAGAGGAGGATATGGGGGGGGAAAAAAAGGTGCAGCCACCCAGATTCTAGAAACAATAAAAGAAATTCCAAGGACAATGGGGATTCTAAGAACACTGAGGGCGATCAGGGCACTGAGGAAGAGTCAGTCTGGGTAGTAACCAGGAGGAAACAGGCGTTTGACCTTGGAGCGGTGGCCGTGTGCCAGCTGTTCCTCACACGTCTCCCTTCTGCCTCTTCACTTGGGCAGACGTAGCATGAAAGTGGCTGGGTTGGACTGAGACTCTTGGCCTCCAAGACAGAGCAACTGCGTGACTCCCAGGCTGAGTTGTTGAACAAACGGGCAGTACTATGGAGCAGAGGGGCTCTGGATCAGAGAACCTCAGAGGTCCACAGAAACAGCAGAGGAGGGGTTACGGTTTTGTAAATTGTTACTTGAAATCCCTGGAGAAGTAGTATCACAGCTCTTCCAATACCACATCTAACTTTTTCTAAAAACTCAAGTTTCTTAATAAAAGTAAAAAGGCAATGATAACATGGTTTGAATAGCAGTTAGGCCCTTATTATACAATAACAGTGATGGAGTTTAAGATAGCTGAAGCCAGCATGGGGAAAGTAACAGATATTTATTGAGCGCCTACCATCAGCTATCTCATTTAATATTCATGCCTCCACAAGAGGTACTGGCAGCTCCATTTTACAGAGACAAAACAGAGGCTTAGAAACGTTCAATCCTTTGCCCAAGGCCATAGAGCTGGGCTATGACAGAGCCAGGATTTGAGACCTGACATGCCTCCTTACAGAGCTCATGCTCTATTCTGTGCATTGCACTGTCTACCTCGAAACAGTTACAAGTTCAACATTAGGTCTGAACTAATGAGATTTATTGTACCGCCCCAGAGATGGTTGCACCTCAGAACTGGAGAATGTGTAGGGAGGGGCACTTACATTAACATATGCCTGAACTACGCTTGCAATTCACAAAAGAAAGAGGAGACCAGGACCAATTCCAGTGCATGAGAGTTTGTCTCATTCCTCCCCTCCCCAAAGAGCCCTTGCTCAGTACTCTCTGGCTACACTCCAGCTGTCTGAGGGACCCCTCACTGCTCTTGGACCTCCCCCACCATTGTCACTTCATCAAGCACTAACTATCCTTCTCCATTCCATCAGAGCCTTGACTCAGTTGGCAAGAAGTGCCAATCTCTGCAAAATTGTTAGCTAATACATTACCCCTTTTACCATACAGGTTTTCATTCAGTTAATACGTACTTTACCATCGTAAGGGTAAAAAGAAGGAATGATAATGGTGGCCATCTCAGGCATCCTAGAATACAGACGGAGGAGACAGCTTCTGGACAAACCTTGCCTTTATTTCTTCAGATAATCAATCAACCAATCAACTAGGTATTAATTTCACCAATACCCATCAATGGGTTAACTATTAGGCAGATTAACTCATTTAATCAGGCAGGTACTATTATTACACCCATTTTACAGAGAGGCAACAGTCACGGAGAGGCTCAATATCCTCCCAAAGTCACACAGCTCATCAGCAACAGAAGGAGGGTTCGAACAAAGGCAATCTACACCCTGCATCATGCTCTTCACCACTAACCCACATAGTTCTCAAAATGTGATCTGCAGATCCCTAGGATCCCCAACACTCTTTCAGGGGTTCCACAAGGCTGAAACTGTTTTCCTAATAATAGCAAGAAGTCATTTGCCTTTTCACTGTGTTAATATTTGCACAGATGGTGCAAAAGCAATGGTGGGTAAAACTGCTGGAACCTTAACAAGAATCAAGGTAATGGCACCAAACTGTACTAATAATCATTGTATTCTCATTGCTATGATACTCTCAGTAAAGAGGTCCTTGATAAGCAGTAAAAATTATTAATGTTTAATAATCTTGACCCTGGAGGGCTTCCCTGGTGGCGCAGTGGTTGAGAGTCCGCCTGCCGATGCAAGGGACATGGGTTCGTGCCCCGGTCCGGGAAGACCCCACGTGCCGCGGAGCGGCTGGGCCTGTGAGCCATGGCCGCTGAGCCTGCGCGTCCGGAGCCTGTGCTCCGCAACGGGAGAGGCCACAACAGTGAGAGGCCCGCGTACTGCAAAAAAAAAAAAAATCTTGAACCTGGAGTACTGATCTTTTAAAATATTCTGTATGACAAAATGGAAAGTACACATAAAGCACTTCTACATACTGAAGTAAGATGTTGCCTCAAGGCAAGGCATTTGTGTCGTTGTTTGAGTTTTGAGCTGAAATAGCAGCCTTCTTCATAGAACACCATTTTTACTTCGAAGAACCACTGACAGCTATGGCTATTCAAAACTGGGTATCTGACATATTTTTGAAAATGAATGAGGTGAGCCTGTCACTTGAGGAAAACAACTGACAGTATTTGTTGCTAATGATGAAATGTGACCTCTCAAGCAAAAATAAGAATTTGGGGAAACTTGTATTTACCATTATTAGTTTTCAGCTTCCCAATATTTAAAGATTTTTAGAGATAAGACTGGACATGGTAGTAATGACTGTGATTTTTTGATACTGTATAATACAACATGTCAACATATGGAAGATCTGAATAATCCAGTGAACCAATATTTTCCAAATAACTAATGTATAATGTTACAAAACCCTGCATTAGTAAGAGATTCTCATGTAACAGAATATTAAATTTCATCCATATGGTTTCAGGTACCATACGGCAACTAACCGTTAAGAAACGACTACTTGTCAAGTTTTGGTGCAGTATCAAAAAAGAATATCCATAATTATCTGAAAGGCCTGTTGAAATATTCCTCTTTTTTCCAACTATGTATCTGGGTGAGCCCAGATTTTCTTCAAATACTTCAACAAAATAATATATTACATCGTATTGAATGCAGAAGCAGATATGCAAGTCTAGATGCCTTCTTTTAAGCAAGATATTAAAGAGATGTACAAAAACATAAAGGTAAAAAACACCACTACCGTCACTAAATTTTTTGGCTTTATAAAATGCAGTTGACCCTTGAACAACACAGGTTTGAACTGCATGGGTCCACTTTTATGTGAATTTTTTTCAGTAGTGAATACTACAGTACTAAACGATCCACAGTTGGTTGAATCCGCAAATGCAGAACTGCAGTTATGGAGGAACCGAAAGGCATACATGGAGGGCCGACTATAAGTTATATGCGGATTTTCAACTGTTCAGGGACTCAGTGCCCCTAAGATCTGCATTATCGAGGGTCAACTGTATAGTTATTTTAAATTAAATGTTATTTATGTTAACATGCGATTATTTTATTATTGTTATTTTAAAGTGAACTAATAAATACTTTGAAACTTTCTTAGTTTTAACTTCAGATATGGTAAATATCAAAAGCTCTTCAGAGTTCTCAATAATTTGTAAGAGCACAAAGAGGTCCAGAGACCAAAAGTTTGAAAATCACTGTTGTATAGCACAAGACCTAGAAGAAGAGAAGCCAAAAGAATAGACCATGCATCTGCATCACCTTCCAGGTGAGAGGGCATCATAACTAGCCACCACGAATTTCATGGACTTCTCAGCAAGCAAGTTTCAAGGATCCAATTCCTCATCAGGCTTTATGGCTTAATGAGCATTAAAGATCATTCTCAATTCCTCGCAGTTCCCAGCGAATACTTGCTCTCTCTCCAGCCCTGGGAACGCCTACTCCCCTTGAAGGAGCCATACTGCAGGAGGTACTCCCCTCTGCTTTCTGCCTCCAAGTACCCTATATGCCCTCTTCTAAAGCACCAGGCTCGTCATTCAGATATTTGCTTATGTGACTCTAGGTTGGGAGTCTGAGGCCTTGAAAGCTAGACTTTTGACTTAATTCCAGCACTTTGCTCAGTACTTGGCACACAGAGTGAAACTCAAAAAAGATCCGTTCAATTAATTAATGAAACCAACGAACTCCCCACCATGCATCAAGCAATCTTCCAAAGGCAACCTGACTTCCCCAGGGGAAGGCTGCTGCTGGCTAGCCAAGAGGAACAGTGCAGAGTTTTTGAGGGCTTCTCAGTATGTTATTTAACTGACATTCTGACTCACTATCACATCTCCTGTTAGTTTCATCAGTGTGAATTGTAAACTAAGACGAAATCCAAGGCAAGCTCCCCCTGCACCCTGCCCATACCGAAAGGCCCTTTCTTTGCAGACACCGGCCTCTGTCTGTGATACAAGTGACACAAGCTCTCTAAAACAAACAAAATGTTTTTAAGCAGCCAGGTTTGAAGAAGAAATTTTTAGTAAAATGACACAAAAAGCCAGTTAGAAAATCATTGCTGTAGCCTGAACTGCTATATGATCAGGGACTTCATAACTCAATTAGAGAAAAAGATTTTCCCCCAAAATTTAATGTAAGCAATGTGTGGGAATAAAGGATGTTGAATCAGATAATCCCCTGTGAGCATGACACACAACACAATGTGTATAAGTTATGAAAAATTTTCACATAGCTCAGGATGTTACAGCTTCTTTCTGGAATGCTGCTACTGTCCTGTTAACCCCCCTCACCTCCCCCTGTCAACGCACAATGTTCTCTTATCCTGTTGTTCATCCTGCCTCTTCCCTTCCTTCTGCCTTTCCTTTTGCTCTACCTAGTTCTGCTGCTTCTCCCTCTATTCACCTAGGAACTGAGGATGTAATACAGCTGACAGAGACAAGACGTTTCACAGCCTTCTTAAGCTCTGCCAAATTAGATGATCTCCTAATTTCCGTATCCCTACAGAGTCAGAACCTTGGAAATCACCTGTTCTCACCCCCTCATTTTACTTGAGAGGAAACAAAAAAATAATGTTAAAGGACTGAAACGCCATACTTCCTCAATTTATTTCTATGTGTTTCAGGAAAACTGATGTCAAGGAACAGGGGGTGCCCATGCGTAAA